>NC_068971.1:14084500-14408500 GCF_016808095.1 Vigna angularis
TTTCTTTCAAATTTGTGTTTTTATGGTGCTGTTGTTTAGAAAGACACCTATCATATCACATGAACGCTCAGATTTTTCATTACTTGAGTTGATTTCGAAAGAAAACTTGACAGTTACCACAATACCACATCATAATTGGACACTAACAAACCTCTAATGTGTTGTTTAAACCATTTTGATTTGGTTTTGTAACCTTCATCTATTGTGTTGTGGTTTATGATACAGGTGCAGGGTTCTAACATTAATCTCACTCACCATCAATTTCTAGTATGTGCTTCATACTGTGTTCAATGCCCTAAGTATTTCATTTTCATTTTCCTCCTTTTTTAACCAAATTTTAATCCCTATCGTAACATTCAAAAAATACAAAGTTATCAAAAGAAATTTATCGATATAGATACAATGTCAAAGCCAGTTAACCCGGCTTAAGATAAAAATAAATCAACTTAATTTGGTTCATTTTCTTTTTCTAGTTTTAGGATGATTTATTCTTATTGTAATATAACAACAATAAATCCACTTAATTTTTTTTAACAGTATAATTAAAGTATTAATACATTTTCTGAAATATTATTATAAAGATAATAATTGAAAATAAAAGTATGACATTTTTTAAAAATTGGGTTACCGAAACTAATGTAATTATTTTTAGTATATACAAAGAATATAGTCAAATTTTATAAATTGTTAAAATATAAATAAACAAAATTTACAATATAACATTAAATCGACAAAACAAAATCGTGTCTCGTAACAAAAAACTTGAATACATAAATTTTAGCAATAGTTTAATTTAATAATTTCCTTTTCCATCATCATTTTCAAAAATGACTTATCAAGAATAAAGACCAGCAAACTTCGAAGCTGGAGTTCTTCAATATTGCTATTCCACCTTCAAAATCCTTTGATACCTTAGGATGATTTGTTAAGCAAAAAAGAGGAAGCATCAAGACTAAATTTTTATTTTTTTTTTCTTCAATGATTTTAGCTCATCTAACAATTGCATGAGGCTGTTGAAAGACGATCCTCCCTCCTCTGTAGTTTTCTTGGAAGCACCTGCAAGTTCTCTTGCTCTCCTTCTGATTTCTGTGCTCTCTTCTTTTCCCATCAACTGTACCACAGCCTTTGCAATCTCTTCCCTTCCCACCATTGCATCCTCTCCCAGCCTTGTCCAGAACTTGTTTTCCTTAGCTCCTACCGGAACTCCAATCTTCAACACATCAACTAACAGCTTCTCATTGTAAAATTGCTCTGCAAACATTGGCCATGTCATCATTGGCACTCCAGCACTCACACTTTCAAGAATCGAATTCCAACCACAGTGAGTCACCATGCCTCCTATGGCAGGGTGGTCCAATATCAGCAGCTGTGGTGCCCAGTTCCATATGATAAAACCCTTCTTGCTTCTTTTCATCTTCTCCTCAAACTCTTGAAGGAAAATTTGTCCATTGTCAATTTCATCTTTTTCTCGTGCAACCCAGATGAAACTACAGCCAGAAATTTCGAGCCCGTGAGCAATTTCAACGATTTGAGCATGTGGGAGCCTCGTCAAGCTCCCAAAACTCACATAAAGTACAGACTCGTTTTGCTTAGAGTTAAGCCAATTTAGCCACTCTGAATCTTGTGCAAAGTCCTCCTTGTGTCCCCTAGTGACCTTTTCCTCATTCCCCTTGTTAGCCCATGCCGAAACTGGTCCTATACTCCAGCACTTGATCCCCTTAGTACTTTTATAAAGATGCTCATAATCACCTTCAAGTTCATGAAAACTGTTGCACAGCGTTCCATAGCTTCTCATCTCTGATTCATTGGCTTCATTCATTAAGTCTGAAAATTCATCCTTAGTCTTTATCCATTGTTCTAGCTGCAAGTTGGTCATCTCAATATTATGTGGAAGGCCAGGAATTGAGAACTTCTGGGTGGCAGAAGCTACCCTCTCATGAGGCTTATGCTTTCTGATAAAATAAGTGGCACAGCTTGCGAAGTGGCTTGCACTGTAAAAGTAAAGCCTTGGAATGCCTAGTTTTGCAGCTGATTCAACTGTCCAAGGATACAGCAGATCAGTTACAAGACAATCTGGTTGCAGATCCTGAAACAGAAGCTCAAATGGACCTTGGAGCATCGACACTCCATAAAAGATTTTACCAATTATATCTAGGGAAGTGCCATCTTTGAGGTTTTCAGCCCCATCAGGGAGACCTAGTTGGGCAGTTGGGAATGGTACCACTTGAGTTCTGATGTGGTATCCACAATTGAAGTCACTGTCTATGGCGTTTTGGAATGTCAAAGCATTAGCATGGGTGGTGATGATGGTAACACTAGCACCATATCTAGCAAAAAGCCTTGCTGTATCCACCATGGGGTTCAAATGGCCAGGAGATAGATATGGTAGAAATATTACATTGAGTTGGTGGGATTCTGTCTCCATTGCAAACTGTGTTTAGAAAAAATCACTCACACTTCTCCTTCCAAACACAAATACAGCTTGTACCTCTCTTTCAACTTTCGACATCCATTTTTCAAGTGGTAAGTGCTATTCTTTTTGTATGACCACTAGACTTGAGACAAGAACCATTTTCTGTTAATTATTAACTTGATCATTTGGCCGGTTCTTGGTCTCCTCGTTCTTCTTGACACGCGCTTCTTTCGTTAGCTTAATCTTCTTGTATCCTATTTTTCTTTTTGTTGGAGTAATTAAAACAAGGTTTGAAACTAGACTAGCATATTTTAGGTTGAAAATGTCAAACTTAAGAGTATGCTAATGTCTGTTTCTATGTACTGACGGCCATAAACTTTGTTAAAATGATTATCAAACTGCATAATCAGGTTAAAAAATAGGTAGACTAATCAGGCTGGGAACTTGTTCATGTCATCTATTTTGTTCCCTAACAAGTAAAAAACACTTGTTGTAGTTGAAAAATAGGAACCACTAAAACAACAACACATGCAAACTTTGTATTATTGCAAAAGAAACTGAGTTATCATCTGACATAGCACAGCACCAAAATGTGAATATTCCATCAACCTACCTTTTTCCCCCTTATTATATACCATAGGCCGGTGGTTTTGTCATTATATAGAAATTGTAATTTATATTAGGTTGAAAATGTCAAACTTAAGAGTATGCTAATGTCTGTTTCTATGTACTGACGGCCATAAACTTTGTTAAAATGATTATCAAACTGCATAATCAGGTTATAAAATAGGTAGACTAATCAGGCTGGGAACTTGTTCATGTCATCTATTTTGTTCCCTAACAAGTAAAAAACACTTGTTGTAGTTGAAAAATAGGAACCACTAAAACAACAACACATGGAAACTTTGTATTGTGCAAAAGAAACTGAGTTATCATCTGACATAGCACAGCACCAAAATGTGAATATTCCATCAACCTACCTTTTTCCCCCTTATTATATACCATAGGTCGGTGGTTTTGTCATTATATAGAAATTGTAATTTATATTATAAAAGTAAATATAATTAATAAATGAAATATATAATAACAAAGCTTTACTGGCTCCATAATCAAGGTATAGCTGATATATTAATGATATAAGGTAAAACTGATATATTTCTTATTTTCGCAAATTGAGTGGCATCAAACAATAATTTTTAGCCTGTTTGTATTATTTTCGAAGCATAATTTGTCCTCATAATATATAGACTTTGGTAATGATGTGTATTGAAACACTTGTTTTCATAATAATTTGTTCAAATACGAATAGAATAGGGCTCTTTATCATTCTCCAAACTCTGTTCTAGTACAAGAAATACTCAAGATCAGAACTCTAGTAATGTTGCTAAGAAATTTAGAGCAGAGTTAGAAGATTATGTAATGACACTGAATTAGTTGCCACAAAGCTTTCAAACCATGTGATTGAAGAAAAAGTCATGTTAGAAAAGCAAATTGGAACCGTTGTTTACATTCCACTTATGTCAATGTCTCCACATTTTGGATACATGGAAGCTTGCAAATAGTTGGTATATCAGTACTCACCAAAATATTCCTCCCTTTTTTTTTTTAGCGGGGAAATTTACCAATCTCTTAGTTAAGTTGTTAGTCTTTGTTTTCTTCTTTTTCGTTTCCTTTTTCCTTATCCAAAATGTTCAAACAAGAAAATGACATGACATAGGAAAAACTAAAATATTATACTGAAACACTGACAGAAGTAGCAAGCTAGATCCATGTAAAACAGTTTCAGAAGTACTTGAAGTTGTTGTTCATCTTGTTCTATAAGCAAAAGGAATTATAAAATCACTAGCTTCACCTCCGAGAAGCACTACATTAATGCTCCATTTCAATTATCTACCCTGCTTCTGTATGTGCTTTAGATATCTTCAACGATTTAAGCTCATATATCAACTGAGTCAAGTTGTTATAAGAGTGTCCACTCTCCTCTATAGTCCTCTTGGCAGCATCACTGAGTTTTCTTGCTCTCTTCCTCATTTCTTTGCTCTCTTGGCTACTTCCCATCAAAAGCATCACAACCTTCACTATATCCTCTCTTCTCACCATTGCTTCATCACCCAAGCTCATCCAAAACGTGTTTTCCTTCACTCCAACTGAGACTCCAATCTTCAAGACATCAACTACCAACTTCTCATTGTAGGATTGCTCAGCAAAGATTGGCCAGGTGATCATTGGCAATCCAGCACTCACACTTTCAAGAATGGAATTCCAACCACAGTGAGTCACCATTCCTCCTATGGCAGGGTGGTCCAATATCAGCAGCTGTGGTGCCCAGTTCCATATGATAAAACCTTTCTTGTTTTCTTTCATCCTCTTCTCAAACTCTTGTAGGAAACTATCTTCATTCTCATTTTCATCCTTTTTCCTGATGACCCAGATGAAGCTATGACCAGAATGCTCAAGCCCATGAGCCAGTTCAACAAGTTGAGCATGAGGGAGCCAGACGAGGCTACCAAAACATACGTAAAGTACAGATTCATTTTGCTTAGAGTTAAGCCAATTTAGCCATTGTGGCTCTTCTTCAAGGTCCTCCTTGTGTCCTCTATTAGCCTTTTGTCCATCATCTTTGTTAACCGACGAAGAAACTGGTCCAATTGTCCAAGATTTGATCCCCAATAAACTCTGATGAAGTTGCTCATAATCGCTTTCAAGTTCATGAAAACTATTATACAGTGCTCCATAGCTTTTAGTCTCCGATTCAAACATTGCATCAAAGTAGCCTGTGGTTTCGTTCTTAGTCCTTTCCCATTCCGCTACCTGCGCTGGCGTCATCTCTATTCTTTGAGGTAAACCGGGAATTGTAAACTTGTGGGTATCAGAGACTAGGATTTCATGAGGTCTATGCTTCCTAATAGAATGACTAACGCAGTTGGAGAAGTAGCTTGAGCTGTAAAAGAAAAGCCTTGGAATGCCCAGTTTTGTAGCAGACTCCACTGTCCAAGGATAGCAAAAATCAGTCACTATACAATCTGGTTGCAGGTCTTGAAACAGAAGCTCAATTTGATCTTTAAGCATTGATATTCCATGCCTGATTTGACCCAACATTTCTGGGGTAGTGCTATCTTTAATGTTTTCAACCCCATCAGGGAGACCAACTTGGTCCGCAGGGAATGGAATCACAAGAGTTCTGATGTCGTATCCACAACTGAAGTCATCTTCAATGTCCTTTTGGAATGTTAAAGCATTGGCTTTGGTAGTGATAATGGTAGCACTCGCACCATGCTTGGCAAATAGTCTGGCAGTGTCTACCATTGGTATCATATGGCCAGGTGTTGGATATGGAAGAAAAAGGACATTGAGGTGGTTGCGCCATTGAGCTTTCATTGCTTGTGCAAAGTTCAAGGTTCTACTCCTTAGGGGTAGATGCTGCTTCAGAAAAAATAAAGCTTGAAGAGAAGTTTCTGGTATATATAGAGAAAGAATTTCAAGCTTGTATCTGAAAAATAAATCAGAACCCTTCATTCTTTGTATTCATATATAGGCCTAATTAAATAAAAGAAATTCCCAAGAGGAGAAAGATAGTAGAACAATACTTGTTCCAGAAAACTCCGTGGAAATTGTCTATCTTTTTCTCAGAGGAGGTTGGCGTCGGTTGCCTATCTCTCAGTGAAGACTTAAACAAAGCCAACGCTAGTCTTTCAAATTTTCTGAAACATCTCTCACGTGGTAAGTGCTGTTCGTTTTATGTGATCGTTGGTAAGGAAAAGTATTATTTTATGTTTGTCTTGTCTGTTGTTTGTTTGATCATGTCGCCTGCTCTTTCTTTCTGCCTTTGTTCTTGACTTACGCATACTATAGATTCTGCTTGTTCGGCTTTTTTGGGATCAGTTATTTTTTACTGTGGTTCGGTTCATGTCTGCTCACAACTCAAGGAAGCAGAACATACATGTCACTGTTTGCTTGTTTTTTATGGCACTTTACCATGTTTCAAATTGCAAACTTTGCATGGAATGGAAAGTTTTCTAAACTTTTCTTCTTGTTTGGCCTATGACCGTTAAAATCCAAGAATGGAATTATTTATACCTATTATAATCCACTTTTATTTACAGTTTAATATATTATTTTACTATTATTATCATTTAATTAATTAACGGTTTAGATTATAAGTTTAATAAATTTTAAAAGAGCTCTCCTTTTATAAAAGAGCTCTCCTTTTATAAAAGAGCTCTTCTTCTTTTGCAGTTACTCTGTTAGAGATTCAGGTAAGAAATCTAACTCACTCACACTCTTACGCTCACAGAAACAAACACCACACAGTATGGGATGAATAATGGATGTGTATTCACAAAAAAGAAACAAGAACACATAATAGTCCAGGAGCTTAACCTCCTTCACCAGGTGCTATTATCGTCAACAAATCAACAAATGTCTAACTAACTAACTAACTGATACAACAAAGAGGTCCTTATATAGGCCTCTTTCCCAAACCCACTTAACTGACTAGCAGTTTTCCCAAACCCACTTAACTGACTAGCAGTTAAGTCCTCTGTTTTCCCTTTCTTCTCTCATAGACCCTCCATTCTCTAACATCACTCCCCCCCTGAAAACTGACCTTGTCCCCAAGGTCGAACTCGGGGAATTGTTCCTGCATCAACCTCCGATCCTCCCACGTTGCGCTGTCTGCCCCTCCATCTTGCCACTCTATCAACACTTGTTCACGTTGTTCCCCCTCTTGCTGCTGGACTCTTCTATTTAGCACCTTGGCTGGCCAGTAGTAGGTCCACCGACTTGTAAATCTGCTGGCAGCTCAGCTTCCACCTACTTTGTCCCAATCGCCAATTTCAGCTGAGACACGTGGAAAACAGGGTGAATCCTGGCGTTCCCGGGCAATTCTAATCTGAACGCCACTTCCCCTATCTTTTTTATCACCTTGAACGACCCATAGTATCTAGACGTTAACTTCGGATGCAACTTCACCGACATAGAGGTTTGTCGGTGGGGTCTTATCTTTAAAAACACCCAATCATCTACCTTAATGGTTACCGGCCTCCTCTTTCGATTTGCTTGCTTCACCATCGCATCTTGTGCCCTCGACAAGTGATATCGCAACTGCTGCAACGCTTCATCTCTTGTTTGTAACTCTTGGGCCACGGCTTCCACCATTGTTTCTCCCGGAATAAACCTTGATAACGAAGGCGGGTCTCTCCCATATACCGCTTCAAACGACGTGCATTTGGAAGCTCCTTGGTAGCTGGTGTTGTACCAGTACTCCGCCCATGGAAGGATCGAGTTCTAGGTCTTGGGCTGCTTAGAACAGAAGCATCGTAAGTATCCCTCCAGCACTCGGTTCAGCACCTCTGTTTGGCCGTCCGTCTCCGGATGATAGGCTGTGCTCATCCGGAGATGGGTCCCTTGCATCTTAAACATTTCTCTCCAAAATGCGCTGAGAAATAATGGGTCACGATCACTCACTATGGTCTTGGGAATCCCATGAAGCTTTACTACCTCTCTCACAAGGCACACCAAACAGCGGTTGACATACTCGGTCACTGATTTCTTCATCCCGGCCCAGAATAGCGACTGTGCCAATCTCCTGTAAGTTCTATAAACCCCGGAGTGACCCCCCGTCGGTGTTGTATGAAATTCGGCCAACAATTTCTGTACCCACTCAGACTTTGCCGGAATAACCAGCCTCCCCTTGTAGTGCAACCGTCCGTTTTCAATGGTGTAAGCCGGATACTTGTTGGGATCCTGTGTGACGCCTTCTCGGATTTTATTCAAGTCATCATCTTCCTTCACTTCTCGCATCACGTCTTGGAAATCTTTCCAATATGGCCTCATTATCCCCATCAATTCAACACCCTCATCGTCCCCTTCGATCTCAGCCTCGCCATCTAACTCCTCGCTGCCTTTTCGTGACAGCGCATTAGCCACCCGATTGCTGGCTCCCGTTTTATACACTATGTCAAAATCGTAGCCGAGCAGTTTGGCTATCCAGTGTTGCTGCACTTGGGTCGTCACCCTCTGTTCCAACAGAAACTTTAGACTTCTTTGGCTATCCAGTGTTTCTTCCCCTGTTCTCCCCTCCGTCGACATTTCCGCTTCTCGCCATCACATTCCCTGTCGCTCTGTATTGTCTCACCGACCCACTGCTTTCGGCCGGACTAGTTCTTCCCGAAGTGCTTCTCTATGGCTCGGTCCTAGCCACCACCGCTCCTCCACCGGAAGGTCGCCCCATGGAGATGGGTTCTTGGTTCCGGCCCATCCCATCAATCCTAGGCCCCGAAGAGCCTCTTCGACATCATGCGCGATCTTCATCGCGGTCATCAGATCTCGTGGGTCGTGTGGTCTCATCTGACATCTCAACTCCTCTCGTAATCCCGCCGAAAAATATCCCAACAGCTGGTGATCAAAGAATTCCTTCGTTTGTCTCGCTAACGCCTCGAATTCCCTGACGTATTCTTCCACGGTGGCCGTTTGTCGGATCACCACCATCCTCTCAAAAATCCCCCCACGGTGCTGGCTCTCGAATCGTATCAACAACGCTTCCTTCAGCCTCTCCCATGATTGATCCTTCGCCTTATCTTGGCAGAATTTAAACCAATACCCGACGCTCCCCTCCATACTAATGTGCGCCAGCTCGACTTTCTCCTCTTCTGCCACTCTTTGGATCGCGAAAAATTTCTCCGCCCTACTAATCCAGTTCAAAGGGTCGGGTCCTTCAAAGGTGGGCAATTCCACCCTTCTTCTCCAATTGGGTAGCATTTCGGGACGCTCCCTGCCTCCTCCTCCTCCTCCACCATCATCGGAACGACCACCCCCGTGATCGTTGACAGACCCCTGGCTCCCGTCAGAATTGTCATCAGCTGTTTTGGCGCGAGCCCCCATCATCCGCATTAGTTCTTGGATGTCTTTGCGCATGGCAATAGATTCTTGCTGATTCGCCGCTGATTCCGCTTTCATCCCATCCACAGCCATCTCGATGTGCTCCAATCGCCCCTCAACAACGTTCATCCTTCCCTCCATAGCTCCCTCTCTCCTCCGCACAGATCCGGCAGGTCGGACCACTTTGTTAGAGATTCAGGTAAGAAATCTAACTCACTCACACTCTTACGCTCACAGAAACAAACACCACACAATATGGGATGAATAATGAGTGTGTATTCACAAGAAAGAAACAAGAATACATAATAGTCCAGGAGCTTAATATGACCGGTCAACAAATCAACAAATGTCTAACTAACTAACTGATACAACAAAGAGATCCTTATATAGGCCTCTTTCCCAAACCCACTTAACTGACTAGCAGTTTTCCCAAACCCACTTAACTGACTAACAGTTAAGTCCTCTGTTTTCCCTTTCTTCTCTCATAGACCCTTCATTCTCTAACATACTCTAAGAACATCCTTAAAAGAACACATATTTCCATCAAAATTAAAGAATGGTCTGCAATCTGCTCAACCCACATTGATTTCCTAAAATAAGTTTGCACCCATAACAAATAACAAAATTTTGTTAAAATAAATTTTGAATAGTTAAATTGAAATATACAAACTTGGATTAGGTTGAAAATATAAAAAACAATCCAAATTTTACTTTTGCAAAATTTATGTAGTAAATTTACTAGTAAACAAGAGTAAGCAAACATGTCACCCCACTGAATATATTATTCTGCAAAGTTAGAAAAATTTCAAGGGAAAAAGCCAACATAACTTTGTTTTGTCATTCTAAGAACTTCCGTACAACACGTGGGGCATTTGGGATATCAGTTAGCCACAATAGTGTTGTTTATCTTACCTCTCACTTCGTCACAATTTCCTGAACTAAAATCATTAAAATATGCAAACGGCAATTAATGGAAAAAAAAAACACTTAAATTATTAGCGGCACAACGAAACAGCGACAAGAAACCTAGCCGAATCCATGTTCATCTAATATAGAAAGTTTCACAAAGCCTTGTAAGCGGTTTATTCATCTTGTTAAAAGGCTTCAGAAAATCATATACATCTCCTAGAGCCATTTCATTGCTGCTCCATTTCAGTTATCTAACTTACTTCTGCAAGTGCTTTAGATATCTTCAATGATTTAAGCTCATCTATCAACTGAATCAAGTTGTTGTAAGAGTGTCCACCCTTCTCTATAGTCTTCTTGGAAGCATCACTGAATTTTCTTGCTCTCCTTCTCATTTCTCTGCCCTCTTCTGTCTCCATCAACTGTAAGACAGCCTTGATAATCTCTTCCCCTTCCACCACATTATCCTTGTCACCTAATGCCCAAAACTTGTTTTCCTTAGCTCCCACTGAAACTCCAACCTTCAACACATCAACTATCAACCTCTCATTGTAAAATTGTTCTGCAAACATAGGCCATGTGATGACTGGCAATCCAGCACTCAAGCTTTCAAGAAGAGAGTTCCAACCACAGTGAGACACAATGCCTCCTATGGCAGGATGATTCAATATCAGCAGCTGTGGTGCCCAGTTCCATATGATAAAACCCTTCTTGCTTTCTTTCATCTTATCCTCAAACTCTTGCAGGAAACTGTATTCGTTCTCATTTGCATCCTTTTTCCTCACGACCCAGATGAAACTATGACCAGAATTTTCAAGCCCGTAAGCCAGTTCTACAAGTTGAGCATGATGGAGCCTAGTGAGGCTTCCAAAATTCACATAAATTACAGAATCATTCTGCTCACTGTTAAGCCAAGTTAGCCACTCTGGCTCTTCTGGAAGGTCCTCCTTGTGTTCCCTTTTCATCTTTTGTCCATCATCTTTGTTAACCCAGGCTGAAACTGGTCCAATACTCCAAGATTTGATCCCCACTATACTCTTATGTAGTTGCTCATACTCGCTTTCAAGTTCATGAAAACTATTATAGAGGGCTCCATAGCTTCTTCTCTCTGATGCAAACATTAGCTCAAAATAGTATGAGACTTCTTCACGAACCCCCCTTATCCAGTTTGCTAGCTGTAGAGGGGTCATCTCTATTCTATGAGGAAAACCAGGAATTGAAAACTTGTCGGTATCGGACACTAACCTCTCATGAGGCCTGTGGTGAATGACAGAATGACTAGCACAGTCGGATAGGTAGCTTGAGCTGTAAAAGAAGATTCTTGGAATACCCAGTTCTGCTGCGGATTCCACAGTCCAAGGATAAGACATATCACTCACTATGCAATCTGGATGCAGATCTTGAAACAGAAGCTCAATATGACCCTTGAGCATTGATATTCCACGACTGATTCGACTCAATAGTTCTAGGGAAGTGCCATCTTTGATGTTTTCAACCCCTTCAGGAAGACCAACTTGAGCTGCAGGGAACGGAACCAGTTGGGTTCTGATATGGTATCCATGGCTGAAGTCACTGTCGATGGCATTTTGGAAAGTTAAAGCATTTGCGGGGGTTAATATAATGGTGACATTGACACCATGCCTCGCAAATAACCTTGCTGTGTCGATCATGGGGTTCATATGGCCAGGAGTTGGATATGGAAGAAAAGTGACATTCAATTGGTGTTGGTGTTTAGTATCCATAGCTTTGGCCATCTATTAGGTTCTATTTCTTTTCTATTAGACAACTTTCTGTGATACACACACAATGGTTATAGACTTATATAAGCTTAAAAATTGTCAGTAAGAAAAATATTTTCCTTATAAATAGCACTTCTTTAGTCACCTAAAAATAATATAATTAAAATGTTACTGTAATTAATTGTAAAAGTAAATAAGTATACAATATAAAATATCACTCTTAGATTATAAGAGAAGGAATAGAGCATGTGAAACCGTTGTCCAATTGTTAATTTATTCAACTTATAATTTTATAAAATTAAAATAATAATACATGCAAGGAGGTTATGCGTGGCATTGAATGAGTTGACATTATGAGAAGGTGAGAGGAGCACAGGACTTATGTTGTCTTCGTGGCTAAAAGTTGCTATATCACATTTGGAATGTCCACAGTGGAATGTTAGACGGATCCTTTTCGGTTTTATTGGTGTGGCTTGATAAATGAGTAGTAATACGGTGACACGCTTACGTGTCACTTACATTCATTTGACACGGTTCACGTCAGCTTTTTTAAAAAAAAACTGCAAAGTGATGAAGGGTAAAAGTGGAAAAACACCTAGGATTTGTGTTTTCAGATTCGAAATCCCCATTTGAGTTTTCTTAAGAAACTCGATTTCCACCACTGTCATATGCTTCTCAGTTTCATCTTTCAGACACCTTTTTGGTTTGATTTTACGGTCCAGGTTTGGTCTTCGGATTTGTGTCGCGCGTTTCCATCAAGAAACTCCATTTCTGTCGCGCGTTTCGTCTTCGGATTTTACCGTAGAGGTTTTTGATTTTTTATTTTCTGTGTTAGGCTGTGTAGTTTTTGTGGCAATGTAATTTTTTGGTACATCGATTTATTGATGTGGGGTTGTGGGGGACCAATCTCTGATTTTTGGGTTGATGTGAGGTGGGGTTGGTTTGTTGGTGATGTGTTCTATGTTGGAGGTGGGGTTGGGGTTGCTTTGCTGGTAACGTGTTTTATGTAGGAGCTTTATGTGTGGTGCGACAGGAAGCAGAGTAGTAAAAAGGTTGAGTCTTTTGAGTTTCATTTTGACCCTAGGGTGTAGGCGTGATACGGGGTCCATTTGGTTTAAAATTGGGGAGGTGGTTTCTTAGACTTTTGAGTTTGTTTTTGTCGCTATGCCGTTGACTGAGGTTGGTTTTTAAGACCCTTTATGCATGCATGAGTTGAGTAACGAGCTGCAGGAAGTGGTTATGTTGTTAATCGTATATGGTTATTTGTAAATCTGGTTTTGTACTGCCGTAGAAGTTTTTTATATTCAATGAGACAATGAGAGCCTTAGAAACAACGACACCCTTCACAACCTGCTAAGCCAGTGAGCTTGCAGGGCAACCTTTTCTTCCACTCCCAAACGAAATCAGATTGCAATATTCTCCCTGCATTAGCTGGTTATCTTGTTAGTCGGATGTGGTGATTTGTAAATCGGTTTTTGTACATCTGTAGCAGTTTTTATATACAATATCAATGTCCACATTTTAAAGTGCAATAAGTGGTGTTATGGTTAGTTATGCATGCATTAGTTACATACATTGTATTTTTTGGTACAGTAAGTGGTCAATGTTCAAATTTTAATATCACGATTCCACTTTATGCATGCATTAGTTTGATACACTGTATTTAACCAATTTATTAATTTGAACATGTGACTGTCAAGTGAGATACATAGTATTATACAATCAATATTATTTTGTTTTGTTAAATTTGCAGGATATAGTGATATGGACAAAGATTACAGTGAAATGGTAAGTATGGTGTATTTTTATTAATTTACCATTAAATATGCACAATGTTGTATTGAATTAAGTAACATACGGTTTGATTTATACTTGCAGGCCTCACTTAGAGTTAGGCATCGAGTCCAGACACAACATATAGTTCAAGTGAACGGTTGCCTATCATCCTTTCAAAAGGAACGTTTAAAGTCAACACCTTTCAAGTGGTTGGTGGATTTGGTTGATGATATGGTTATTTCTAGCCCTATTCTTATAGAGTTAATCAGTAGGTGGGACGTGGTTCATAAGGCGTTTAGGATTAGGGAGAATTTAGTGCCTTTTAGAGTTGATGAAGTTTGTTTTTTTTTAGGTTTACCAAATGTTGGTGAGAGTGTTAATTTAGAGAATGATGTCGGTGGCATTGTCAATGACTTGTTTAAGGATGACGACATCACAATTTTAAGTATAATGGAAAAGATGAAGCATAAGACATTTAAATCCAAAAGAAGTGTTGACATGTTTTGCAGGTTGTATATTTTGTTAGGTTTTGGAGCCTTTTATTTTCCTAGGAATAGTAATGTGATAAACAGTGTCCCTTTTAGTAAACTAGACAACATTAATGATCTAAATATATACAATTGGGGTGATGTTGTACATGGTTTGATAGTAAGTAGTTTGAATCGGGCATGCAATAAATACAATAGCAGATCTTACCACGAAGTTATACACATGGCTGGGTGTGCAACAGTTCTGCAGGTACGTTTATACATTCATTTATTTAACTGTTACGAAATAAATAATGGTACTTTTTGAAAGAGATATAACTACTGTAATGAACTTTACAGTTGTGGGTTGTTGAACACATCAGTTTGTATCATCTTGATGGACGATGTATTTTTCCCCGATTTCTTCATTGGGTTGTTATTAAAGATAAAAGGAAAAAAATCAAATTAAGTTTTCAACAAACAGAGGTAATTCCTTACTTTTTTATATAATGGTTACATTTGTTGTGTTATTTGATTAATATGATTTATTAGCGTTGTTAAAATTTATATTTTGTTTTGAAGATATTGTGGGAATGCAACTTGTCTGAAGAGCAATTACAAAATGATGAAATGAAGGAATCACAAAGTCATGGTGGGAAAAGTAATCCTGAGTCAAATGATGAGAACGTAGAGTTTGCTAGACTTGTGGAAGAGCAGAGAGTATTGATGAGAAGAGTTGACAAGCATGCAGAACGGCTTGATGAGTTACAAATGAAAATAAGACGTCTTGAAGAACAAGTACAGAATGCAATGCCATCTTCTAATGATGGTATGGAGGGACCATCCAAAGCTGCGGGACCATCCACAGCTGACAAAATGAATGATTTAGCTATTGTCAATTTTGTGGATGTGGGAATGGAGGGAGCTTGCAGACAGGACAACATTGATTTTAGAAGTGTTTACACCACCTGCACTTCATCACTTTGTCATGATGGTGATGTGTAAGTTATACATAACTCAATAGAACCAAAAATTCAAAAAATTATTAATAAATGTTTTTATGATTGAAATTTATGAGGAATTTGTTTTGTATATAGAGCGCTTGTGGACGTGTCTAACAACATCTTAACCAGAGGAGACTTGCAATGCTTTTGACCTCGTGCAAAAATTGATAACATTGTAAGTTCAAATACCCGAAAGTTGTTGTGTAGAAGTACTATGTGAGGAGTATATAGAACGGTTAAGATTAAAAAATGGTACGTTATTTTATTATGAAGAAATATAACTGTGAAAAGGATATTCAGTGATTGGTTATGAACTTTTGGTGTAGGTTATGTTGTTTGCGACTGCGATGCTTGTGTTAAATCAATTGCATAAATCAGGAACGATCACTCGATGTTGTTTCAATCCATTTTTTGCGGTACATTAATTATTCATTGATGTTTGACCTTGGTGAAGTACGTATGTTTGAACTAATGTTACTGATGCAATTTTTGTAGACAACGATCATTGAAAGAATGAAGATTCCTAAAAAAAAGAGAGAATTATTGGAAGCAATACATTACCATAATTTCTTCCAACCTCAGAGTTGTTCATTAAATTATTTGTTAAATTCTGAATTTGTAAGTACTTCAATGTATACCTTCATCATAACATGTGTTGTTCACTATATTGATGTTTGTGGTTGTGGTTCTGTAGTTGTTTGTGCCTACTGTGAGTGATGACCATTGGTGGTGCTATTGTGTCAATTGCCAATCAAGGGAATTTTTCATTTTAGATTCTCTTGGTCATAAGAGGCGGACCAGATATGGTATTGACAAGGCAATGGTAAGAGAAGTTGTTTTGTAGACTTGTTATTTTGATGGAAGTATTATTTTAGCGTCAGTGGTGTACAATAATAATGAATGTGTTGAATACAAATTTCCAAGGTCGGTTGTTTGCAAGAGTTATTCAATATGATAGATAATGAAGCAAATTGTGAGGACCGACAATTGAAGGTCATTAAAGAAGATTTGCCAATTCAACCAAATACGTTAGTCACCTTATCCATAACCAATGTATTAGGTTGTGTCATATGTGATCCTTCTAATATTAGTTTAATGTGTAGGTATGATTGTGGTTTGTTGGTGATGAAATATATGGAGTTATGGGACAACCAACCTAAATTTGATGGCAAAAAAATGCCCGATTACACAACGGTTGGTCTTCTTTAAGTATATGTTTGTATTGTTTTAAATGGTTTTTTAAAACAGGTTATTAATTATAATATTTCACTACTGTAATATCAATGCAGGAGCAGTTACAACTTATTCGACAACAAACGGTGTGTGATTGGGTATTACATGAAGGAAATCTGCATAGAAGTACAGTAATGAAGAACTGTGGAATGCTATAGCAAATGAAGAAGTCATGAAATAGGATATAACTTGTAATGATGTTGCTGGAATATGATAGAATATGAAACAATTTTTGTTCTATGGTTTTTGAAGTTGTTATCTATGTATAGTGAAGGATTAGTTATGCACTAGTATCACCAATGTCCATTTTGTGTACATAAGCTATTAACTAAATTAGCAGAACTTGCAGTGAACATAAGTTATTGAGCAAATAACCATATAAAACTTAACAGATAACCACTAACTGTACGAAAAATATGTGACATTGAAATTGAAGTTGAACACTTGTATTGTTGTGTCGTCCGTCTCTCTTCGTTGAAGCCTTGGTTCTTCTCGTTCGTTCAAGCCTTGTCTCTCGTCCGTCTTCTCTCTCGCCGTGTGACTGGATCCTGGACAATGAGAACATTAGCAGAATGGAAGCCCTACATTTATACGGCATTGTCTAGGATTGCTAAGAAATTATCAAATTTTGACATGTATAACATGTTCAAATATGTACCTAATGTTATTTGACAATTTTGACATGTATAAGATGTTGAAATATGTACCTAATGTTATTTGACAATGTACACTATGTGTTTGTAATAAGAATAGTGGTTGGATTTGGAAATGAATTGTTTTTACTTTGCGTTTGTGTTTGTTATAATGACAAAATTAGTGATTGAAAAATAAACGCAGCATTATAATTAAAATTTTAATAGTACGAGACCATTTTCACTAAAATTAATGGTAATTAATGCGAAGGATTTGATAAATTTCTGAAAAATGGGGCTGGTAATCGTTTACAGGACCCCTGTAAACGATTACCCGGGAGAAATTGCGAATTTGTACAGAAAGTCCAACACAGGTACTCAGTCAGATGAACACAGGTCACCATTGGAAAAAAAACTGACTTTTAGGCTAATCTGCACCTGTCTGAGGCTTGTGCAGGTGTTCCAGAGGTGGGAGAGGGTGGATGGTGATGTGATGTGAGGCCAAGGAGGGTGGGGAGACCCCTCATGAGTTGGAGGAGCAAGGTGTGCAAGGAATCAGTGAGACTTCTGAAAAATGGGGCTGGTAATCGTTTACAGGACCCCTGTAAACGATTACCCGGGAGAAATTGCGAATTTGTACAGAAAGTCCAACACAGGTACTCAGTCAGATGAACACAGGTCACCATTGGAAAAAAAAACTGACTTTTAGGCTAATCTGCACCTGTCTGAGGCTTGTGCAGGTGTTCCAGAGGTGGGAGAGGGTGGATGGTGATGTGATGTGAGGCCAAGGAGGGTGGGGAGACCCCTCATGAGTTGGAGGAGCAAGGTGTGCAAGGAATCAGTGAGACTTCTGAAAAATGGGGCTGGTAATCGTTTACAGGACCGCTGTAAACGATTACCCGGGAGAAATTGCGAATTTGTACAGAAAGTCCAACACAGGTACTCAGTCAGATGAACACAGGTCACCATTGGAAAAAAAACTGACTTTTAGGCTAATCTGCACCTGTCTGAGGCTTGTGCAGGTGTTCCAGAGGTGGGAGAGGGTGGATGGTGATGTGATGTGAGGCCAAGGAGGGTGGGGAGACCCCTGATGAGTTGGAGGAGCAAGGTGTGCAAGGAATCAGTGAGACTTCTGAAAAATGGGGCTGGTAATCGTTTACAGGACCGCTGTAAACGATTACCCGGGAGAAATTGCAAATTTGTACAGAAAGTCCAACACAGGTACTCAGTCAGATGAACACAGGTCACCATTGGAAAATTACTGACTTTTAGGCTAATCTGCACCTGTCTGAGGCTTGTGCAGGTGTTCCAGAGGTGGGAGAGGGTGGATGGTGATGTGATGTGAGGCCAAGGAGGGTGGGGAGACCCCTCATGAGTTGGAGGAGCAAGGTGTGCAAGGAATCAGTAAGACTTCTGAAAAATGGGGCTGGTAATCGTTTACAGGACCCCTGTAAACGATTACCCGAGAGAAATTGCGAATTTGTACAGAAAGTCCAACACAGGTACTCAGTCAGATGAATACAGGTCACCATTGGGAAAAAAACTGACTTTTAGGCTAATCTGCACCTGTCTGAGGCTTGTGCAGGTGTTCCAGAGGTGGGAGAGGGTGGATGGTGATGTGATGTGAGGCCAAGGAGGGTGGGGAGACCCCTCATGAGTTGGAGGAGCAAGGTGTGGAAGGAATCAGTGAGACTTCTGAAAAATGGGGCTGGTAATCGTTTACAGGACCCCTGTAAACGATTACCCGAGAGAAATTGCAAATTTGTACAGAAAGTCCAACACAGGTACTCAGTCATATGAACACAGGTCACCATTGGGAAAAAAACTGACTTTTAGGCTAATCTGCACCTGTCTGAGGCTTGTGCAGGTGTTCCAGAGGTGGGAGAGGGTGGATGGTGATGTGATGTGAGGCCAAGGAGGGTGGGGAGACCCCTCATGAGTTGGAGGAGCAAGGTGTGGAAGGAATCAGTGAGACTTCTGAAAAATGGGGCTGGTAATCGTTTACAGGACCCCTGTAAACGATTACCCGAGAGAAATTGCAAATTTGTACAGAAAGTCCAACACAGGTACTCAGTCATATGAACACAGGTCACCATTGGACTAAAATCTGACTTTTATGCTAATCTGCACCTGTCTGAGGCTTGTGCAGGTGTTCCAGTGGTTCGAGATGGTGGATGGTGATGTGAGACCATTGGACAAAAAAACTGACTTTTAGGCACCATTTTGTATGACATAATTAAATTCATTATAACACACCATTAATAGAGATTCAGTTACACAACATACACAACAAAAAGATACATTGTACGTTTCAAATATTACAGTTATCCATGAAATAGTGTTAAAAGAGTGTTAAAAATGTGTTGTTGGAATATCGCGGTCCTTCAGTAAATAACCGAATAAAGTTGTCCATATATCCAGTTACTGCATCAAAGATGTCCATATATCCAGTTAACCAGTAATATTGTTGTACAAAATAAAATTAAGAAATAACCACAAAGGTCTAACAACATAACCATTTATTGTAACCAAATCAGCGCCTATGCATGTAGTGAACGAGCTCTCTGTACACGTGAGCGAGCGTTCGTTCTGTACAGCTGACCGAGCGTCTAGCGTTGTCGCCCATTTATTGTAACCAAATCAGCGCCTATGCATTTAGTGAACGACCGCTCTCTACACGTGACCGAGCGTTCGTTGTGTACAGCTGACCGAGCGTCCAGCGTTTTCGCACATCACCCTGTCGCCCACGACGGTCGTCACATAGCGACCGCACGAACATTTCATAGCAAGCTGACGGTCGTCGCCCCCTGCACGCACAAGAGGACGGTCGTCCACAGAAGATCAAGTCCACGCTCGATCTGTTAGTGGACGCTCGTCCATACGTGAGTCGCTGGCACATGGACGGTCGTTTAAAGGTCGTGCAGACGCTGGACCGGATGGACGCTTGTCCAGACGCTCATCCAGAAGGACGGTCGTCCACATGTGGACGGTCGTCGAGACGCTCATCCAGAAGGACGCTCGTCCAGAAGATCGTAGAGAAGTGGAGGCTCGTCCATAAAATTGGACGCTCCTCCATAAAATTTGTACAAAACCAAATTGCATAAATAACCACTTGTATTGTTGTAGAAAACCAATTCAATAAATAACCGAATAAAGTTGTCCATAAAGTTAAACACTTTTAATTTTCACGAAATGAACTTCATATAAAACTTATAACTTAACGAACATTACATAAGCACTTAATGCAACAACAAATTGATGAACATAAGTTAAGTAGTTCACAAATTTTTCTAAATAACACATCCATGTGACCACGCACAATATTCGACAACAAACAACAACGATAAATCTTAAATACAGTCAACGAAATTATGAAAGTTTTAACATAGGCCATTTATATTGTTCTTCTTTCATCCAGTGCCTTGAGGTTTGTGAAGAGGTGGAATCAATTTCGATAGAATGTCATCAACGGAGCGTGTTGGAGGCTTGTTGGTATCAATTGGTATTGATAGACGTACTAGGTCATCAGTTGGGCCCCCAATATCACTTCCAAAAACCTGCACAATCCGAGAGTATCATTTAAAGTCATAGAAAAGTTTACAACATATGTAATAGTACAATAGAAAATTGTTCACCAAAATCTTTACCTTGACAATATTCCTCAGAGTTATGTTAAGATAGTATGTTTCACGTATTGGTGAAAAAATTGAAACCTGTAGAAATATTATTGGTGGAATCCATATTTTTATGTGGGAATATAAGGTCAATAGCTAAGTGTTTATGAAAATGAAATATACTTACATCTTGTAGGATTATCACACTTCCAACTTTTAAGTGTATGCCTATTTCAGGATGATCAATGGCCTTGTGGTGAACACTTGCTTTTACAGTCCCTTTTGGATCCTGTTAAGAAAGAGGTTCATTTATCAGAATTATATTTGAAGGTGGTCGTCAAAGTAAATATACATCAACCTACCCGAATTGTTATTTTCATGTCACCCAATCCGTTATGTTCACAAGCTTTAACAATACATCGCAACAACGATAACTTACAAGTTCCTCTCAATGAATCAAGGGTTGAGATATGCTCAACCTCATGTTTAATCAACAATCCTGCACATGAAATAACTATTTCGATAATCTTCCTAAAATAGAAAATTACAAAAAATCTATGAACATCAACTCCCAATTAGGTTTTTACCGTGGATGTCAATGAATTTTTCAGCCCATAACCATGCATTGCAAGTGAAGTCACGATCAAAACTAGCTTTAGCTATGTCACTCAAAAATTCTTGTGTTGGAATGTTTTCATTCACTTGTCGGTTAAGCATAGCTGCCTCAATGACACCAGCAGGGCCCGGGATGACAGTGTCATTAGAATTGCAACGGCGAATAAAACTATCAAGATCACTTTCATCAATATCAAGTTCTTCCCATGGCTCCATTGCTCTCGGTTGCTGTTCACACAAAAAAAAATGTACAAAAAATATGAAGTTCACATAAGTAGAACGATGTATTCCCTAAATCGTATGAAGTGTGCATGAGAAAAACACAAAATTTCAGAGGATGTATGCAGTAAAAGTAACCCAAACAATGGGGGAAATTTCAAAATCGGGGAGACAATAACGAAGGTCGGTGTTGTTCTTCTCAAAATTAAAAAAATGAAGAGGATGTGGCAATAAGCAAATATAATCCAGAACCAAACAATTAATTGGGGGTGACGAAAATGAACCATTAAAATTGGGCATACCAGCAAGGAAGCGCAGATATTGTGCCGTTGCAGTGAAATGTTTCGTATTCCTATCCAACCAGAGGTTTTAATAAGACAATTCTGCAATTACATAAATGCCCTTAAGAAACATTAAATGTGATTGCTTGTGATAGAAGTCATGCAATCACTGTCTATTTAATGTCTCTGCCAAAACTTAATGACCCAAACACTTTTCTGGTTTTATGATTGAAATAAAAGGTAGAGATAATGTTGTTCCCAACAAAATGAAGTTGAAACCCAACCATAAACCCTAATATTGGTAGCAGACGAGATGACCGAATGGGGAGAGCTGAGACTCATTTATTGAAGTGCATTAATCTCAACAACCATTGCAGTTTTATTGAATAGGTAAGTTATTACAACTTTCCATTCAAAGTAAGAAACATTTACAGCTGGCCAGAAGGTTGTTCACTGCCTTTATTGTTGGGAAATGATCTTTGTCATCTTCTTTGTGTTTGTCATATTGTTCTTAGTGTCATCTTTGAATTTATACCCCCTTTGAATGCATACACGTGGTACAATGGTGTGTAATGTTCGGTGTGACAGAAAGCATTGCATAGGGGACGTTTGAAAAGATTTAACGTTACAGTAAATGGTTGTATCCTCATTGTTACGTGGTTATTTGTTAAACTGGTTATGGACATATAGAAAAGTACTAACTACCATTAATGAAGGACGATATTAATTAGTCCAATAATGAACAGTAAAAGGTTAACTGAATGAATGTGCTTAAACAAAGTCCATGGACATTATACATGCATATTTGGATGATAATGACATTGGTGATCAACATTTAAATACATTTTTCGATGAAGTTGACATTGATGACCAACATTTATTGCTGCAGTAAGTGGTTATTTGTTCATTGATATGTGAATATTTATTTAAATGGTTATGGACATATAAAAAATTCATTTTCTTCAATATGAAGAACCATACTAATTAGTGTAGTGAGTACTACTCATTTTTTTATTACATAAATGTAGGAAAATCAGGTACATGGATCATACAAATACATGTTTGGATGATATTGAAAATGATGACCAACAAGAAAAACAACAAGAAGAATTAAATGAAGACAATGTTCAACCTCTCTCAATCGCTCCAACAATTGGAATGGTTTTTGAAACTGTTAATGAAGTCAAGTTATTTTATAGACAATATGCAATATCAAAGGGTTTTGGAATTCGTACAAGGAGTTCAAGGAAGAACAACAAGAACGAATTATGTTACTTCATGATGGTGTGTTCTACGGCTGGAAAATATGTGTCTGCCATTCAAAATCAAATGATTGGACGTCCAACATGTGCTAATGACTGTTCAGCTCGAATGATTGTATCAAAAAGAGATGATAAATGGTACATTTCAGGATTTCATGATGTGCATAGTCATGATCTTAGTCCAACAAAGTCCAGATTGTTCCGAGGCAATAAAAGAATGAATCTCAACGTCAAAAGAACTCTGGACTTGAATGCCCAAGCAGGAGTTAGGATTAACAAGAGTTTTCGGTCCTTGGTTTGTGGAAGTGGAGGTTATGAGAACATGGAGTTTGTCGAACACGATGTTAGAAATTATGTGGCCAAACAAAGAAGAGCCTTATCAAAAGATGGTGATGCTAAGACACTCTTAAATCATTTCTCTTCCATGAGAGAATTGAATAAGGATTTTTTTTACGAGATTGATGTGGATGACGACAACCGCATACTTAATGTGTTTTGGGCTGATGCACGAAGTAGGGCAGCTTGTGAGTATTTTGGTGATGTCATTTCTTTTGACACAACATACTTAACGAATAAGTACGACATGCCATTTGCTCCTTTCGTTGGTGTTAACCATCATGGCCAATCTATATTGTTAGGTTGTGGTTTGTTATGTTCAGAGGACACAAATTCATTTGTTTGGCTATTTAATTCATGGCTTCGATGCATGTCCAATAGACCACCTGAAGGAATTGTTACGGATCAGTGCAAAGCAATGAAGAAAGCCATTTCTTTAGTGTTTCCTAACACTCGTCATAGGTGGTGCTTATGGCATATAATGAAAAAAATACCTGACAAGTTACAGAGTTATGCAGCTTACAAAGATATCAAGCGCCAACTTAAGGAAGTTGTGTACAATTCTGATTCAGTTGAAAATTTTGTTTATGGATGGGAGAGGATGGTAACAACCTTTTCACTTCACAAGAATGAATGGCTTTCTTCACTTTACGAAGAACGTCACATGTGGGTTCCTTGTTACTTGAGAAACAGTTTTTGGGCTGGCATGTCAACAACTCAAAGAAGCGAGAGCATGAATGCATTCTTTGATGGATATATTAACTCACGCACTACTCTTCAAGAATTTGTTAAACAATATGACAATGCACTACAACACAAGACAGAAAAAGAGACCCAAGCTGACTTCACATCATTAAACACAACTCTTCCATGCGGTTCACAATCACTCATAGAGCGCCAATTCCAAAAGCATTACACACATGCTAAGTTTGCAGAAATACAGTTAGAATTTAGAGGTAAAATTAATTGTTTCGTTGATGGCGTTGTGGTACAAGATAATTCGTCACTGTACAAGGTGATGGAGGACTTCATTCATAATGAAATAAGGGAAGAGAGGGCATTCATGGTTACATTTCACCGAGACACAATGGATGTTAATTGCAGTTGTTTGCTTTTTGAGTTCAGGGGCATTATATGTAGACATTGTGTTTGTGTTTTGGCCCAAGAGCGAGTGATACAGGTTCCTGCTAAGTACATACTCAGAAGATGGTGTAAAAGTGTCCGCAGAAAGCACACATATATTAGAGCAACATACAACAACAACGAAAAGGACCCACATATTGAACGGTATGATAACTTAATGAAGACTTTTGGAAATATTGCTGAGATTGCTTGTGACTCAGTACACATGACACAATTATTGGTTGACAACCTTAGTTCATTTGTAAAGAAGCATGACCTACAAATTTCATCTTCACCATACGTCGACAACAATAGCCACATACAAGAAGAACACCTGTGTGATAGTAACATAGGCCATGATGTAGACACCACTACAAACACTGCTCAAATCCAAAGCCCCAAAAGTGTGAAGCGAAAGGGTCGACCTAAGACAAGAAGGTTGAAGTCAACAACTGAGACAATCAAAAGAAAGAAACCATCAACAAAAGGCACTTTACTTACATCCAATGCTATTGGTGTAAGTAATAATGTTATTAATTTTTACTGTGTTTAGTTGCAATAATCATTTCGTTATGTAAAAATTTCCAAACTAATGCAAGTTAAACTAACTTCATATCGACTACTCATAAAGGAAACAATTACGGACGTACCATATACAACATTGAGAAACAACAGTGATGTCACAGTCAACACACATTACACAACATCCAACTCAATTGGACCGGTAAGATTCAATTCTGATTTTATAATTTATTGATTTCACATTTAGTAAGTCCTGCATATATTTAGATGGCATTTTATACTCTTGTTCTGTCATGCAGGTATCAGGTGTGCAATCCACTGGGTTCATGTCACTGCTGACATCATTACACAATGACATGCAAAACACACAGTCGTCCACAACTAATATTGACAATGTATTTTGAAATACAATATTCACATTTAGGATTCAATTCCTGACATGTATGTTGTTACATTTTTTTGGTTATGTCATCTGAAATATGTGGTGAACAACATATTTACAATCATTGGACACAAATGTTCTATTTATACTTTTCTAGTGATATCGATTTGCAGTATTCTGCTCTTGTACAAAATGTCTGACACAAATAACCATAAAATTGTATGTCAATAACCACTTACTGAACCAAATAATCAAACCAGTTAAAATGATCAAATAACTATTCTGCCAAATACCACTCCATTTGACCATATCACGCGATGCACAATAACTACTTAATCAAACCTTAATATCAAACGCACTGAAATGAGGTTGATCAATTTATTGTTGAACCAAATATGTGTGAGGACCAACCACAAGTTTTCAATCAAATAACCACTAACTGCTGCAAAAAGGCTGACCATTTCAAATGACCAAATTATTATTCTGCATAATACCATTCCTGGTACCAAAATATTGGGAACCACATTAACTTCTTACTCAACTGTTGCTATCAAATCAGTTGAAATCAGTGATATCATTTTATTCTTGTACGCAATATCTGTTACAACCAACCACAAATTTTCAAACAAATAACCACTTACTGCAGCAAAAAATCTACAATATTGACTACAAAACTGTTTGAGTTATTGCTTATCTCTAATGAAGCACATGGTTAATTCAATTGCCCTTATCAACAAAAATAACAGAAAAAGTTACGTATTCCCAAATCAAATTCAATCAACCAGGAAAAATAACATCTCAATAACAATTACAAATGCTTCATATATTCAACCTCTATTCATCAAAAAATACAAAGTTAACATAATTCAAAATGACATTTCAGTTTGGTAACAATATTTATCATTCCAACCTAATATTGTAAAATAAACAACTTCATAAACTATACAATGCGCCTATGATTTTTCCTATCTAATCTTGTCCAAGGGGTTTTCAGAAGAACACTTCTAACACGCTTCCTAGGTTGAGCTTTTAAACGCGTGTACATGTCAGATTTTTCAGTATCCATCTCTGCATGACCTAAAACATCACCATCATTTTCAATGAAACCTTTTCCAACAGCAGGTGTAACATCAAAAACATTCTCAGAATTGGACTTATCCACATGATCACCTTCAATCTCTGACTCTTTCTTTGAATTTGACTTCCCAATAGATGATACTTGTACCTCATAATGTTCCTGTGAACTACTTGTCCCAAATTCATGAACTAACATGTCACACTTTTTATTCGAATTTGAATTCGTAACATCATCAAACTGTTGCCGCTTTTGTGCAACAACCATTGCCAGGTTGTCAACCATTTTCTCCAGCTTGCCAATGGATGCCTCTTGGTCAACAATGATAGCAACCAAAGCTTCATTTTCTGCCACAATATCAGCCATAGATCGCCTTTGGAAGTTCTCCTTCAATCCAGCATTGTGATGACCATCTAAGCCTTCTTTGACTATTTCAGTACACATCTCTTCATTGCTTACATATATCTCGGTAATCACCTATACAAAACAAAATAACCACAATAAAGATATTAAAATCAATACAAATTAAAAAATATCCAATTGGTATAACACATATTAATTTAATCTCACTTCATTACACAGAAAGGCTTTCTCAAGTTCTGCTTCACCAACTTTAACATGTATCCAATGAAGGATTCTAGGTAAACAAGTATTTGTTTTAGCCAACTTCTTCTGACCGTACAAAACATGTTCCATTGTCCAGATCTGTTACATACAAACTTCAATTTCAGAAAAGTAACAATTGTAAGTTATAACACAATAACTTCTGTAACTAACATCAAAATATACCTGTAATGCAAATACACAACCAACCACATGACAGTGTGATCTGTTTTGTCTCTTTCCTACACACAGTGCAACATCACACAAACTAGAAACCAAATACTCATAAATAACACGCCCCCAATTATATTTTCCAATACAGGATAAATCATCTAATAATTCAAATAAACCTAAGGGAACTTTTCCACCTCTATTTGGGAAGAAAAACTCACTCAACCCTAACAATAAATATAATCTACAAACATCACTTACTTCATCCCCTTTTATATGCTTTTGAATTTCTTCATAAACATTATGAACACTTACATCAATTGTGTCAAACAATCTCCTAGTATGACAATCAACTTTGTCTTTAAACAACTTAAACATCTCTCCATTAACCCTAACCCCTAAACCTAAACAAAGGTCGAACTTGGTGAATGGAATAAAGACAGACCTAACTTCAAAACCGCCCCTCCTCTCTGACCATCTACTACACAATTCTAAAAGTAGTGTCCTACTCATTTTGGCATCCACATCAATGGACAATAGCCATGCAAAAGGAGTTGTTTGTATCAATGTCTTTTGCACATCTGTTAATAATGTGTTCACATGTGCCAAGTATTTTGTCCTGCATGAATGCCGTACATAAACCTATACATCAAAGTATACAATTGAATAAGTCAGACAAAGCATTTCACCAAATTAAATTTAAAAACATAATAAATCATCATGTCTATTCAAACCTGTTTCTCCATAATGACTCTTCCAACTATCTCTATGGTTTGTACTGAATGTCCATAAAATAAACAAGTTAGACTTTAAGCCATAAAACATAGAAAATTAAAAATCATGTCTGTCATTCATCAAATATCGTTTCAACCTACCAATTTATTAACCTAATTATATCAAACATTCTACAAAAAGACAAGATAAAAAATAATGATTGTGTGGATAGTAGGAAAGCATTAAATACTCTGTGGAAGGGAATACATACATTTGTCATACGGTAATCATGCAATCTTCAAGTTCACGAACATTTGTTAAATCTACCTCCTGCATCAATTGTCATAGGGTAATACATGCAAAACAATTAATTTCGTAAGAGCTGATTCCACAAGGACACTACAAACAGAAAAAATGGAGAAACAAACTTTTGGTGTTAATCAAGCACTTAGCTCTATGAAAGAATAACCTATATTTAAATTCATAAATTAGATGAAACTATTCTCTACATAAAATCCAAGGAGTTATAAATAACAGTGGCCAAACACCATATACAAACCACAAACAACATAATCACGCAATATATCTAGGGGCAAACAGGGCACAATGCAAAATGCTAATACAACTGACCAAGAAAGGGCAACCTAGTAGTGATAGAAATAAAATATATGTGATGGATTCCAAACCAAATTTATCACTGAGTAAAAAACAGTGGATTCAGGTAAATAACATATACAATACATCAATTAAAAATAAAATGGTGCCAGAAGCAAATGTATGAAAAATTCAGGACACCTTAAACTGATGTTCAACTCTCATGACAATATTTCCCTTTTTCTAACTCAAAAAAAATTTCATCAAACAGATAATGAAGGAACACAGAGGGAGCCAATGCAGCATGGACAGGGAGTTTTCGGACTATAACAAAAACGGGAATCATTTCAATCAGTTCATGGGAAGTAGCTCCAGCATTGGCGCGAAGACAGTTAGAAACGTTTGCGTTGCATTTCGTGCTGCTGCTGAGCATAATAACCGTGCTGGGTAGTTGCCATTTCTTGTAATCATCTCACACTTTATCCATTTATTGCAATATTCCCTTTTGCAAATAAGCAAACCAAGCCCAAAAACACTAAGGACAGTAAATAATCCTACAGGTTTGCCCAATCCAGAATTTTATCTCTCACGACATTTCCCCCTTTAGTCTAGGGTTTCCGATAAAATACCAAAAATAAAAACAAAGATAGACAAATTCTGAGAAAAGAACAAAGGAACAACAGTATCATACTTTATATTATTCAAACGGTACAAAGGGGAGAAATAAGAAAGGGGACAAACCTTCCGCGCTCCACATCGATGACGTCCGGTACGAACTTTGCCTTCGGCTACACCTTCGCTGGTACAATCTTTTCCTATCACGTACAGCCTCCGGTGGCAGCAATGGAGTAGGGTTTGTGTTTTCTCCCTCGATCTCTCTGGTTCTCTCGTTATCTCTCGTTCTCTCTCAATCCTAACCCTAGCTCGAAATTTCGAAATTTGAAATCTCACACACGATCCTAAGCCAGCAAGTTAACTCGAGCGTTTCGAAATTTGAAATCCCACACAGATCCTAAGCCACACAGTGAAACGCAACGTTTCATTTAACTTTTTTACCTGCCAACTCAGCACCAGCAAATGACCAAGCTATCCTTCATGATGTTGACAGTTTCCGGGGCCCACCGCGTGTCAAATGAATGTTATTTGGTTTAACCGTGTCAAAGAATCATTTTTCTTGATAAATATAACGAGGGAAACGAGTAGCAATAATAATATAATAATAGTTCAAGTCATCAACCATTCAAACTTTTCTTCAAAATAGCTAGTAATTTTGTAGGAAAAATAATTTAGTAGGAAAAGAAGCGTGCGTATGCACGGGTCACTCGGCCACTTAAAAACTATAAAATAATGTACTCGTGGAGATGCATAATTTTGTGAAGGACATCCGTGGTTGTTGGCTCATAAAGACTTACATAGCGGGTAAAAGTGGATCAATCAAATTTATTTATTTATTTAGTCTTGTGTGTCAATATAACTGATCAAAGAAGGTATATGTGGTGGGTTGGTTTATTGATCTATTTTTTAAAATTAAAAATTAAAATAAAAAATAATTTTAGAAATTTACTTTTTTTTTATATTATATGATTTAAAAAATTTAATTATATAATAATATTGTAATAAAAATATAATAATATTGTTGTAATTTAAATCATTAATATTTATAAATTAAATTTTAATTATTAATTATTTTTTATAATAAATTAATCTAATATATAACTATAGTAATTATTTTAATTCATCCAACTAAAGATATTAATTAATTAAAAATTAAAAAATATTTATATAAATATTTTTATTTAATTTAATATATAAATTTTGTTACTCATGTCATTAGAAAAGTAAAATCTCTTAAAAGTTTCGTATACTCACCAGCATGCCTCACTCACTTTTTATTTTATTGCTTACTTAAAAATAATGATCAATTTTCTTTTAATCATCAAATTTTTGTTTAGCTGTGACATTAGAGGAATAACCTAAGAATTTTAAGTTATAAAAGATTTTGGTTAACGTGCATACACTATTTCTCAAATTTCTTCAACTTAAATAAGTATACAAAATGAAATATTAAACTTAAATAAGTATATAAAATAAAATATCAGTCAGCTGGAGTATAAAGCGTTTAAAAATGAGAGTTGTTATATTTATATATCGTAAAATAATAGATAGGAAATAAAGTATGTTAAGCCAATTTAGCCACTCTGGCTCTTCTTCAAGGTTTTCCTTGTGTCCTCTATTAGCCTTTTGTCCATCATCTTTGTTAACCCAAGAAGAAACTGGTCCAATTGTCCAAGATTTGATCCCCAATATACTCTGATGAAGTTGCTCATAATTGCTTTCATGTTCATGAAAACTATTATACAATGGTCCATAGCTTTTAGTCTCCGATTCAAACATTGCATCAAAGTAGCTTGTGGTTTCGTTCTTAGTCCTTTCCCATTCCGTTACCTACAGTGGCGTCATCTGTATTCTTAAAGGTAAACCTGTGGGTATCAGAGACTAAATTTCATGAGGTTTATGTTTCCTGATTGGATGACTAACACAGTTGGAGAAGTAGGTTGAGCTGTAAAAGAAAAGCCTTGGAATGCCTAGTTTTGTAGTAGACTCCACTGTCCAAGGATAGCAAAAATTAATCACTATACAATCTGGTTGTAGATCTTGAAACAAAAAGCTCAATTTGATCTTTAAGCATTGATATTCCATGACTAATTTGACCCAACATTTCAAGGGTAGTGTTATCTTTAATGTTTTCAACTCGATCAGGGAGACCAACATGGTCCACAGGGAATGGAATCACTAAAGTTATGATGTCGTATCCACAACTAAAGTCATCTTCAATGGCCTTTTGGAATGTTAAAGCATTGGCTTGGGCAGCGATAATGGTAGCGCTAGCACCATGCTTGGCAAATAGTCTGGCAATGTCTACCATTGGAATCATATGGCCAAGTGTTGGATATGGAAGAAAAAGATCATTGAGTTGGTTGCGCCATTGAGCTCTCATTGCTTGTGGAGTGTACGAGGTTCTACTCCTTAGGGGTAGATGCTGCTTCAGAAAAAATAAAGCTTGAAGAGAAGTTTCTATGATATATAGAGAAAGAATTTCAAGCTTGTATCTGAAAAATAAATAAGAACCCTTTGTATAGGCTTAATTAAATAAAAGAAATTCCCAAGAGGAGAAAGATAGTAGAAGCATACCTCTTCCAGAAAATTCTATGGAAATTGTCTATTTTTTTTTAAGGAAGAGGTTGACGTCTGTTCCCTATCTCTCAGTGAAGACTTGACTAGTACAGTAAAGGGAAACGACAACGGTTTTTTTTTTTTATCCGCGGCGGTTTCACAACCAAGGTATATACAGGCAAGGCAAACAATCTACCACTCTTTGTCTCAATTCTGAACCGAGGCAAAAAGGTGTATGTTTTTGTCTTGGTTCTGAATCGAGGCAAAGAGGTGAATGTTTTTGCCTCGGTTCAAATGCAACTGAGGCAGTAGAGGGTGTTACTTTTTTTACTATTTTTTTTGACAGACTTTTGGCTTCGGTTGCTAGTGAACTGAGGTAGTAGAAGGTTTTTTTTTCGTCAACCTTTCTGCATTAGAGGGGTTGTTGTTTTTCCATCAACCTTTCCTCCAGTACCAAAAGTAAAAAGTTTTTCTTTATTAGTGTTATCAGAACATAACAGTAAGAGAGACCACCTTATAGCAACATTGAACCGAATTGCAATCATGGAATCCCAACCATTTATGTTCATACTGCAAACATCAAAACAAGTATTAATACTCAATTTTAATCTCTCTAAAAGTACTAAAAGCATTTTTTGTGTTGAAACAAAGGATTTGAAAATATTTTAAAGCCAATTGTATTTTCAACTTCTGCAACATAAAGAGACTTTAGAGGGTTAGAAAATTATTCACCAGATAGATATGGTATCAACAAGTACTAGAGGATTTTTCAAACGCCCTGTTATCACCACTAGTATCATCATATACCAGAACTCCAAGCTGCCACAATATTCATTTTAGAATTCAAATTTAGCACCAAACATAATCAAGTTCAAAGCAGAAAAGGAAGAAGGCTAGTGAAAGTACCATAGCATAATAACCGAAGCAATGTAGAGAAATTGTGCAACAAAATCAACCACCATGATGTGTTAAGAGTGATAGCTACTCCAATCAAACCCCACCCCAGCTTCATAAGAAGCCAACTAAAAAATTATGTGCAACACCTAAAATCCCACTGATACCCATAATATGACAAACACTTTACCCTATGCTTGCAAAAACTTTTGGATTGGAAAGTTGATAGCATATGCAAATAATTGGGGTATCATCCACAAATCAAATTTTCCTGCCAAAACAAAGCAGATGTGTTAATAACATTTGAAGTGAGCGTTTTGAAGAGAAATGTGAGAGTGAGTTGTAACCAAGCAACATTAAAATTGGGGATGAGGATTTGGATTAGAACCCTAGGAAATGACCTGTCAAACATGGTGGCGATGGTCTTGAAAGCATGGATGAGGGCGCGGTCGGGGTTGGAATCGCGGTTCTGCCAACGACCGAGGGAGGAGGCGAAGAACTCGCCACCACAGCCTTTGGGCATAGCGATGACAGTAGACAGGCAGCCATCCGTGAGAAGAGGGTTAAAGGGACCGCTTACACGGTTGGGGTCGTTGTCGCTCGACTCGTTGGCGAAGGTACGCCCCTCGGAGGTCTCGTCGATGAAGTAGGACTCGAGGACGAGGCCGTACTCGGAGCAGACGATGTCGTTGGTGGAGTGGTCGAACACAACCTATGTTTGCTTCTTGCAGTTGCTGCAGAACGCGTCTGACATCTTCTTCCTTCTCTCAAGGTTTCAATACAATGCATGGGACTCTATTTGCACACGGAAAGATGAGCTCTTCTTAACCGATTTCTAAAGTGTTCGAAAAAATTTCAAAATGAAAAATTTAGTGCGAAAAACGTCTATAGACTTGGTTCTGAAAAAACTGAAGCAATAGGAGGAATTAAAACGTAACAGACTCTATTCTGCAGGGGGACACGTGGGATTGTGCAGGCTTTATGCCTCGGTTCTGAAGCAATTGAGGTAATAGACATTTTTCTGCCTCAGCTCCCCTTGAACCGAAGCCTATAAGTTCGTTGAAATTACAAAAATACCACCGCATTTTTTTATGCTTCGGTTTTCTGGAATCCTCGTTTTTCACTGGTGCTTAAACAAAGCCAACGCTAGTCTTTCAAATTTTCTGAAACATCTCTCACGTGGTAAGTGATGTTCGTTTTATGTGATCATTAGTAAGGAGAAGTATCATTTTATGTTTGTCTTGTCGTTGTTTGTTTGATCATTTCGCCTGCTCTTTCTTTCTCCCTTGTTTTTGACTTAGACTTTGTTCACTTGAATGGATTTGGGGAAGAGTGATTGAATGGATTTGAAAGAAAAAAAAAATTGTTATTTATTTAAGTGGATTTGGGGGTAGGTGAGAGTGGATTTGTAAGTAAATTTTTTTAATCTGTCACATCAATCAAATCATACACTAATTCTCACAAATGTTGCTTCTAAATCCACTCTCACTTACCTCCAAATTCACTCAAATAAACAACAAAAAATTTATATTCAAATCATCTCAAATCCACTTAATCACTCTTTCCCAAATTCATTCAAGTGCACAAAGGTTACACATACTCTGATGGGATCAGTTATTTTTAACTGTGGTTCGGTTCATGTCTGCTCACAACTCAAGGAAGCTAAACATACAGGTAGTTGTTTGCTTGTTTTTTATGTCACTTTACCATGTTTCAAATTTCAAACTTTGCATGGAATAGAAAGTTTTCTAAGCTTTTCTTCTTGTTTGGCCTATGACAATGTTAAAATCCAAGAATGGAATTATTTATACCTATTATAATCCATTTTTATTTACAGTTTAATATATTATTTTACCATTATTATCATTTAATTAATTAATAGTTTAGATTATAAGTTTAAGAAATTATAAAAGAGCTCCTCTTCTTTTCCAGTTACTCTGAGAACATCCTTGAAATAACACAAATTTCCAACAAAACTAAAAGGAATGGTCTGCAATCTGCTCCCGCCACAAATAAGTTTGCACCCATACAAATAACATTTTTTTGTTAAAATAAATATTGAATAGTTAAATTAAAATATACAAACTTGGACTAAGGTTGAAAATATTAAAAACAATCCAAATTTTACTTTTGCAAATTTTAGGTAGTAAATTTAGTAGTAGACAAGAGTAAACAAACATGTCACCGCACTGAATTTATTTATTCTGCAAAGTAAATTAGAAAAGTCTCAATCGAAAAAGCAAACATAACTCTTTTTTTTTCATTCTAAGACATTTGGGATATCACTTAACAATAATAATGTTGTTTTTTCTTCCCTCTCACTTCGTCACAATTTCCTTAGCTAAAATAGTTAAAATATGCAAACGGCAATTAATGAAAAAAAAAAACAACACTTAAATTATTAGCGCGGCACAACGAAACAGCGACATGAAACCTAGCCGTTGTAAGCGGTTTATTCATCTTGTTAAAAGGCTTCAGAAAATCAGCAGAGCCATTTCATTGCTGCACCATTTCAGTTATCTAACTTGTTTCTGGAAGTGCTTTAGATATCTTCAATGATTTAAGCTCATCTATCAACTGAATCAAGTTGTTGTAAGAGTGTCCACCCTTCTCTATAGTCTTCTTGGAAGCATCACCCAATTTTATTGCTCTCTTTCTCATTTCTCTGCCCTCTTCTGTCTCCATCAACTGTAAGATAGCTTTCTTAATCTCTTCTCCTTCCACCACATTATCCTTGTCACCTAATGCCCAAAACTTGTTTTCCTTAGCTCCCACTGAAACTCCAACCTTCAACACATCAACTATCAACCTCTCATTGTAAAATTGTTCTGCAAACATAGGCCATGTGATGACTGGCAATCCAGCACTCAAGCTTTCAAGAAGAGAGTTCCAACCACAGTGAGACACAATGCCTCCTATGGCAGGATGATTCAATATCAGCAGCTGTGGTGCCCAGTTCCATATGATAAAACCCTTCTTGCTTTCTTTCATCTTATCCTCAAACTCTTGCAGGAAACTGTATTCGTTCTCATTTGCATCCTTTTTCCTCACGACCCAGATGAAACTATGACCAGAATTTTCAAGCCCGTAAGCCAGTTCTGCAAGTTGAGCATGATGGAGCCTAGTCAGGCTTCCAAAATTCACATAAATCACAGAGTCATTCTGCTCACTGTTAAGCCAAGTTAGCCACTCTGGCTCTTCTGGAAGGTCCTCCTTGTGTTCCCTATTGATCTTTTGTCCATCATCCTTGTTAACCCAGGCTGAAACTGGTCCAATACTCCAAGATTTGATCCCCACTATACTGTTATGAAGTTGCTCATACTCGCTTTCAAGTTCATGAAAACTATTATAGAGTGCTCCATAGCTTCTTCTCTCTGATGCATACATTCCCTCAAAATAGTATGAGACTTCTTCACGAACCCTTAGCCAGTTTGCAAGCTGTAGAGGGGTCATCTCTATTCTATGAGGAAAACCAGGAATTGAAAACTTGTCGGTATCTGACACTAACCTCTCCTGAGGCCTGTGCTGCATGACCGAATGAGTAGCACAGTCGGATAGGTAGCTTGAGCTGCAAAAGAAGATTCTTGGAATACCCAGTTCTGCTGCGGATTCCACAGTCCAAGGATAAAACATATCACTCACTATGCAATCTGGATGAAGATCTTGAAACAGAAGCTGAATATGATCCTTGAGCATTGATATTCCACGACTGATTCGGCCCAGTAGTTCTAGGGAAGTGCCATCTTTGATGTTTTCAACCCCTTCAGGAAGACCTACTTGAGCTGCAGGGAAGGGAACCAGTTGGATTCTGATATGGTATCCATGGCTGAAGTCACTGTCGATGGCATTTTGGAAAGTTAAGGCATTTGCGGGGGTTAATATAATGGTGACATTAACACCATGCCTCGCAAATAACCTTGCTGTGTCGATCATGGGGTTCATATGGCCAGGAGTTGGATATGGAAGAAAAGTGATATTCAATTGGTGTTGGTGTTTAGTATCCATAGCTTTGGCCATCTATGAGGTTTTATTTCTTTGCTTTCAGACAACTTTCTGTGATACCCACACAATGGTTATAGACTTATATATAAAGCTTAAAAATTGTTAGCAAGAAAAAGATTTTTGTCTTTATAAAAATTGTAAGGGATATGTTTTTCTATACTCAGGATAATATTTATATTTTTTTTATTGAACATACATCTTTTAACAAAAATGAATAATAAAATTTTTGAATTAAATAAAAAAAAGTGTGAATGAATGATATATATGAATTATTGGGAAATACATGCAAGGAGGTTATGCGTGGCATTGAATTAGTTGACATTATGAGAAGGTGGGAGGAGCACAGTACTTATGTTGTCTTCGTGGCTAAAAACTGCTCTTTCACATTTGAAGTGTCCACAGTGCAATGTTAGACGGATCCTTTTCGGTTTTATTGGTGTGGCATGATCAATATAACACGAAGGAAACGAGTACCAATAATAATATAATAATAGTTCAAGTCATCAATCATTCAAACTTTTCTTCAAAATAGCTAGTAATTTAGTAAGAAAAAGAATTTAGTAGGAAAAGAAGCGTGCGTATGCACGGGTCACTCGGCCACTTAAAAAGTATAGAATAATGTACTCGTGGAGATGCATAATTTTGTGGAGGACATCCGTGGTTGTTGGCTCATAAAGCCTATCATTCAATGACTTAAATGGTGGGAAAAAGTGTCAATCAAATCGATACTCAGGTGTTTTTTTTTATTATTTTTTTTGTCTAATGTGTCAATATAACGGATCAAATAAGGCATGTGGTGGCTTGGTTTATTGATCTACTTTTTAAAATTAAAAATTAAAATAAAAAATAATTTTAAAAATTTACTTTTTTTTATATTATATGATTTAAAAAATGTAATTTTATAATAATATTGTAATAAAAAATATAATATTGTTATAATTTTAAATCATTAATATTTATAAGTTAAATTTTAATTATTAATTATAATAAAAATCTAATATATAACTATAGTAATTATTTTAATTCATCCAATTAAAGATATTAATTAATTAATTAAAAACAAAAAAATATTTACATAAATATTTACATTAAAAAGATAAAATCTTTTAAAGTTTGTATATTCAGGAGCTTGTCTCACACACTTTTTATTTTATTACTAACTTTAAAATAATGGTCGATCTTCTACTAAACATTTTGTTGTAGTTATGATATTAGAGGAATAATCTAAGAATCTTAAGAAAGTCATAAAAGATTTTGGTTAACGTGCAGACACTATTTCTTGAAAAGAAATCTCTTGAACGTAAATAAGTATACAAAATAAAATATCACTCAGATGGAAGTATAAAGCATTTAAAAGTGAGAGTTGTTATATTCATACATTGTAAGAGACAGGGAATAAAGTATGTGAAACATTTTCCTTAATGGTAAAATTATTCATCATATGTACCTTCATGGTTGTGGCAATAATTAGAAAAGACATGTCGTAACCGAAATTGCGACGGGACTACGATCCAGAAAAAGACGAGTTTAGAAAAAAGGATTTGGAGTTGCCACCATAGTTTATTCTGGAAAACTACGGAAAAACCATAAAATGATAAAGCATTGTCTACGAAAATGAGATTCTAGATTCGGAAGTCGGTTACGTGTAGGGAAGGTATTAGCACCCTACAACGCCTGCCTTAAGGCAGTACCTTTAACTAAATACGCGAATATGATGTGGTTTTCAAAATGTTTAATTGTCCCCTAAAATAAAACCTAAAGAAACAAAATATATTTTTTAGTTTTTTGGGCCCGACAAGGATTGACCTTGCTCGTTCGTATTCTCATTCAGAATGACAAATCAGGGTTACGTAGTTCTTTTAGAAACTGCTTAAAAATTTTTGTTTTTAGAAACTGCTTAAAAATTTTTGTTTGATGAATTGTTTGGGAAATTTGTTTGAGAAATTGATTATATATAAATTTGGATTTTTAGGAAAGTGAACCTGACAAGGGTTTCTTTCTGCATTTTCTTTCTCCAACGTGCAAGACCAAGAGAGCAGCCCCAGGTTACCTCGCCAAAAATTTTCCACCACCGATAGCTACCGGGTCGACGTTGGTGACCTCCGCAACGTCACCGACCTACACGTCGCTCGGAACCTTCGACCAACCTTCATCGATGCTCCTGCTCACATATCATTCTTTCTCCTTCCAAAAGTGCAACCCATGAAGACCAGGGAATATCATCCCTAATTCCGGCGAACTCCACGTTACCGTCGATACTGCGCCGTTGAACCGGTGACTGTCTCTACTTCGGCACCGTCAGCCATGGAGGCCGCCACCAACGCTACCCTCTCACCTTCCCCCTTCGAATGAGGTTCACCCCTTCCCAGGTTCACCACCACCACGAATCGTGACTCCTCGCCAGTGCTGCCGCTCACTGCCACGACACCGCCACACCACAACGCCGCGACTGGGAATGCCTCTATCTTTGCGTGGAAGCGGCCCCTTGGGATTTTTGCTGGGTGATGTTGTCGTTGGTGGTTACGGGTGTGTGAATGATGATGGTGTTAGAAAACGTGGCGGAGGCAGAGGTTAGGAAAATGAGTGAATAAGGATGAAGGTTGGGGGATGGTGGGTTTCTGTGATGTGCTTGATGGAGGAAATTGGTTTCTCAGGAGGTCTCTCTGTTGAGCGAGTAGAGAGTGAATAGAAGTTTTGTGAGAGGCGAATGATGGGTTCTGTGTGTTGATGTCCCTTTTTTGTGTACGAGAGGGAGGCTTTTGTTCTTGTGGTTGGGCATGATGGAGGAATGAGTTCTTAGCTTCTGAACAGAATCATTTTGAATCTTTCTTTTCCCTTTCACAGGCTAAAGTCATATGTAACCACTCTACAATCCAGTCATCCTTCCCAGGGCCAGAGAAGTTCTTTTCATTTTGTGGTAATCCAGCTAGAGGTAGAGTAGGTCTGTGCAAGGATTTGCATCCCAAAAATGGGAGATAACGTAGAGGAAAGGAGTGATTTGAGAAAACTGACTTTGCCTAATCTATGTTCCATTTTTTTTGCTTTTTTTTATACGTTGGACAAGTTAATTAAAGTTAAGAAAGATTAAAATAACAAAATAAAATAACAAAAATTAAAATAACAAAATAAAAATAAAATACAAAAGAATAAAAATCTAAAAGATAAAATAAAATATAATATAATAAATCAAAATAACAAAATAAAGTGACGTACGATGAAATAAAATTAGAATAAAAATAACATAATATCAAATAAAATAAACAAGATCAAATAAATTTAAGCATTATCTACTTAATTAGTTACCCGGACGAAATTGGGTGTTTACAACATGTTCACCAAATGGATGTACATAACATGTTTCTCCTTAGGGTTCTTGAGGGGGTTTCCTTTGAAAAAGATTATATAAATGTGACATGAGTACAACGTATATAAGAATTGACATCATTTTTAACCTAAAAGCTTGAAGCATTGAGTTTACGGGTCTTTTTCTTATATGGTGTTTAACTTTGTCATTCGTACCCAATGTGAGACTTAAACTCATACTTGAATTATTCCCAACAATATCTTCCTTCAACATGAGTCCATTTTCATATGATCTACTTCCTCTCAAGTGTAGGTAACTTTTAGTTATATTATTATCGTTGTGGTCGTGGTGTTGATGTGTTTTTGCTATTGTTGTTATTATCACAATAGTCTAAGCGGTCACCCACCATCACCTTAATACCATTAATGGGTTCTTGAGAGAGTTTCATTAGGAAGATATTATATAAACGTGACATGAGTCCAACCACATAAGAAATTGACACTACTTTTAACCAAAAACGTCAAGGCATTATCAATATTTTAACCAATAACCACTTAGCAAAGAGTAATAACGCAGCGAAAATTCAATCCCCCTTCTTGCAAGAATCTATTAGGAGCAACAAACAAATAGAACAAAAAATAGAATCCAAAGCATAAAGAGACACCAAATATTTTTAACGTGGAAAACCCCTCAATGCAAGGGTAAAAACCACGAGTCGTCTAGACCAAAGAAAAATTCACTATGATCAATAATAGGGTACAAAAGAGTCTCCAATAATAACACCAAAGGGTGTTTTCAATAAGCCAATTTAAATAAGCACACATGCTTACAAATGAGAACAAAGAAGATGAAAATTCTCCAAAAGAGGTTTGCTGGTGCTAGACCTCTGATTGACAATCCGAACGGTCAAAACGAAGAACCATATGTCTGGAACCCATTGTCCAAAAATCAGCCCGATCCAATGGTGAACGAATTCACAACGATGAAAACACCAGTGCAGGTTTAGGGTTGTGCGGGAAAGACTTTTTCTCTTCCTTTTTCTCTCACTTGGCTCTTGCCTCTCTTCAAATGACTCTAATGTGCCATACTAATCTGACCCATCTCTATTTAACCTAGTGAGACACAATGGTCCACATTATTTGGGCCTATTCTCTACATAGGAAGGGAGCCCAATAGCCCAACAAATCTCCCCCTCACGACTATGTGGAGATATCCGCCAAACCGGTGATCTGACAACAAACTTCAAACTTTTCTCTTAACAATGTCTTGGTCATCATATCAGCATCATTACCATCTGTATGAACTTAGCTAATTCCAACAACTTAGCATCCAAAACATCACGTATCCAATGACACCTCACATTAATATGTTTGGATTTAGAATGAAGAGGTTGATTCTTACCAAGATGAATAAAACTTTGACTGCCACAATACAACAAGTATTTACCTTGCACAAAACCAAGCTCCTACAAGAATTTCTACCCCCATAATAACTCCTTACATGGTTCAATAAGTGCAATGAATTATGCCTTAGTAGTAGACAAAGCTACAAACTTTTGCAACTTTGATTGCCAAGTCAAGGCTCCCCTGCAAACTAAATCAAATAGCTTGAAGTGAACTTTCTGGAATCAATGTCTCCAGCTATATCTGAATTTGAGTAACCCACCAAAGTAGGCTTATCACCTCCAAAACAAAACCTCAAACCACTAGTACCACGAAGATACCTCAAAATCGATTTCACAACATTCCAATGCTCTCTACGTGGATTTGACAGAAATATACTAATTGTACCAACAACATGTACAATATCAGGCCTTGTACATACCATTGGATATTTCAAACTACCCACTGCAGAAGCATAAGGAACTTTTCTCATATCTATCTTCTTAGCTTCATTTGAAGGATTTTGTTTAACACTCAACTTAAAATGAGTAGTAAGAGGAGTACTTACAACTTTAGCATTTTCCTTGGAAATCTTTGCATCACCTTTTGAATGTAGTGCTCCTGATGAGTCAATATTTTTTTGACTTCACTTAGTTTATTATGCTAGAATTAATCAGGGAATTGTGCTTAAATGTCCGGTATTTTTTCGTTTTTGCTAACTATGCTTAATTTAACCAGGAATTCTTATTTTTAATTAATTTGAATTATCTGAGCTAATTATTTTCATCATTGATTGCAGGAAAAATGTTGGAGATACATTTTGGAACATCAGGAAGAATGTAAATAAATTCAAGACTCTCCACATAGACATTTTAGAATTAATTAAATTGTAATTTAGTAGTGTAGAATGTTTTTGGATTAACTTTTGTATATTGAGCCAATTTTTAGCAAAATGAACTAGGCCCAAAAGTGCGAGTGGATGACTTCGCACCCTAGGGTTTTTTGTGTGGATCCCACCCTCATTAAAGAAAACTCACGGTCTTGGTGAAAAGGGTAGCCGCCACTCTCTCAGAATTTTTTTTTTCTTTTAGACTTTTGGCTTTGAACGTTTCTTTGGGGAGAATGTAAGAACTTGGGAGTGTAAACAAAAACGTTGTTACAATTTGTAGAATGGAAGAAGCACACTCTGGCCTTTTCATTTTGTTTATTTTTTATGCACTTTGATTGAAGCCTTTCATTGCTTCTTGGCTGGAACGAAAAAGGATGCCCATTTTCAATTGGAAGTAACGTTTTCTCTCTTCTCATTGAATGCAAAAGTACTGTGATTGATGCTTGGAGATTTCTTTCATTAAAGAATGAAGAGTGGTGACGTCAACTCTAGCATTTGAAGAGCACCTTGCATTTTTTTTATTTAGTATTAGGGTCCTTTGCAATGCTGCACCAAATTGCTTTGAGAATGAAGAGGTGGTTAGGTGGGAGTTAGTGGGAAGTCAAGTCCAGCAGGTGGGACCTTTCTCATGCATTTCCTTTTCTTTTAATTCATTTGCTTTGGAGAAGAATGAGGCACCAATCCCATTGTTGAAGGGTGTGCACGCTGCTTGCACACGGAGACACATTTCATTTTAAAGAGATGGAGGTCTTGTGATGTGAAAGAGAATGAACGGTGATGAGATTTTGAGAAGCACACCACGTCACAGCATGGGTGAAGAGGTGGCACACGGACATAGCTAGCTGGAAGCGTGAGGAGGCACATTGGATGTTACTTTCTTTTAACAAAAGCATTACAGTGATTTATTAGAGAAGGCTGCACTTGATGATGATGGAATGACAGCTTTGGTGTGCACGGGATTGAAGCGGTGCAGCAAGGGATTGAATTTTAGAGCTGCACGATGATTAATTTTGAAGAAGTGTGCACACGGTGTCCAGCTGTTGCCACATCCAAGTGAGAGATGCTCCAAGGGTCTTCTTTTAAAAATGCTTGATCCTATACTTAAGTTTGGTTACAATTTTCATATTGTTTTAAGTGATTTTTACTTATTCATCAGTTGCTTCTTTCAATGCTCATTGTAACGGACTTTAATTCTCACTCCTTTCAATTGGTTCAGATTTTTGCACTAAATGTTTTATTTCAGTGTTTTCATTTACTTTAATGTTGTCTATTATATTCAGTTGTGATAATTAAATTGTGATGTTATTAAGTGACCAATTGTTTTAATTCTGGGTTTACATATGTGTTTTAAATTTAGCTCATTTGCATTCATAAACTCTTCACCAACTTCCCCCCCTCCCCTCACTACGTGTCTGACCTAATTCTCGAACCACATTTAGTTCTTGAGAAACGACCTAGGAGTCACTTCCTAGCACTATATTGCATTTATTTGCACATCAAATTTGTATGGGCCGCAACAGCCGCATCACTCCTATGACAGCCGAAGTTTCTTCTCTTTTCTATCATGAGTGATACTTATACCAAGAATCTTCTTAGCAACTCCCATGTCTTTCATGAAAAATGACTCGCCAAGTTGTTTCTTCAACCTGTCAATTTTGGATACATGTTTCCCAACAATAAGCATGTCATCAACATATAACAACAGTATAATGAAATCATTCTCAGAAAATTTCCTGACAAAAACACAATGGTCAGAAGTAGTCTTCTTGTAGCTTTGCTCACACATAACAGACTCAAACTTCTAATACCACTACCTTAGAGCCTGCTTCAAACCATATAGGCTTTTTCGTAGCCTACACACATAGTCTTCCTTACCTTTAATAAGAAAACCATCTGGTTGCTTCATGTAAATCTCTTCCTCCAAATCACCATGAAGGAAAGTTGTCTTCACATCCATCTGCTCAACCTCTAAATCTAGAGTAACAACTAAACTTAACACAGTTCTGATGGATGTCATCCTCACCACAGTGAGAAAATCTCATTGAAGTCAACACCATTTCTTTTTCTGAAGCCTTTCACCACTAATCTGGCTTTATATCTGGTAGATGTAGAATTGCTCTCTTGCTTCACCCTGAAAATCCACCTGTTCTCTAAGACTCTCTTACCCTTAGACAACTTCACCAAGTCATAAGTGTGATTATCATCCAAAGATTTCATCTCATCCTACATTGCATCCAACCACTTTTGCTTTTCTTCACTTTCAATGGCCTCCTCATAACATTCAGGTTCTCCCTCATCAGTCAACATCATATACTCATTGGTAGAGTACTTCTTTAGAAGGTTGTTTTGGTTTGTCAGATCTTCTAGGTTGAGCTTTAGGTAGCTCAGGTACATCACCAAGACTCTCATCTTGTGACACATCATGTTTCTCTTCATCAACATCATCAATAGGAACATCCAAGCCATCTCCAATCTGCTGATTATCAGTATCACCATGTTGTTCATCATCATGAACATCAATATCCAAATCATTAATAGACAACCGAATTGGATCAAAATCAACCACGTTACCATCTTCCTTAGGTGTAGACTTCTCCACCTTATCAATATCTTCAATGGTTTGATCTTCCATGAATTGCACATCACGGTTTCTAACAACTTTCTTTTCAACGGGGTCATACAACTTGTAGCTAAATTCATCCTGACCAAAACCAATGAAGATGCATTGCCTTTTCTTCACATCCAACTTGGATCTTTCATCCTTTGGAACATGAACAAATGCTTTACAGCCGAAGACACACAAATGATCATAAGTAACATTCTTGCCAAACCAAATCTTGTTTGGCACCTTAGAGTTCAAAGCAACTACAAGACTTAGATTAATAACATGCACTACTGTAAGCAATGCCTCACCCCAGAAATGCTTAGGCAATTTTGCTTCAGAAAGCATACACATAACTCTTTCAATCAATATCCTATTCATCCTCTCCGCTAAACCATTCAGTTGAGGAGTTTTGGCAGGAGTTTTCTTGTGTGCAATATCATATTGTCTACAATAAGCATCAAATGGTCCACAATATTCATCACTATAGTCAGTACGAATGCGCTTTAGCTTCTTGCCTGTCTGCCTCTCAACCAAAACATGAAATTCTTTAAACTTGTCGAACACTTGGTCCTTTCTCTATAGTGCATAAACCCAAAGCTTCCTAGAACAATCATCAATAAAAGTAATAAAGTAAAGTTCACCACTAAAAGACTTTACCTTCAATGGGCACAAACATCAGAATGCACCAATTCAAGCAACTCTGACTTCCTAGAGGGAGGATGCTTCTTGAAGGATACTCTGGTTTGCTTACCTGCGATGTAGTGAGAACATTTCTCCAACTCTACACTCTTCAATCCTGAGAGGACATCCTTTTTAGCTAAGCAGTTAAGTCCCTTTTCATTGATATGCCCAAGCCCTTTGTGCCACAATCCATATACACGACATTTACACTATATTTAGCAACCAAAGCTTTTGTCTAGTAAAACTTAGAGTTTCTCTCCCCTTTAGCCACAATCAAGCTACCTTTGGTGAGGTTCCACTTTCCAGAACCAAAGTGGTTATAATATCCACCATCATCAAGTACCTGCATAGAAATCAAGTTAAAGCGAACATCTGTAGCATGTTTAACTCCTCTAAGAAACAACTGCATCCTCATGTTGGTTTGCAAGTGAACATCACCAACACCAATAACCTTAGACACCCCATCATTACCCATCTTCATTACTCCAAAATCACCAGGTGTATAAGATGTGAAGAACTCCTTCCTGGATGTAACATGCAATGTAGCACCACTATCAATTATCCACATGCTTTCATCAGATACAAGATTAATAGTGTCATAATCACCAAGACAAACAAGGTCACCACATGTAGTAGTAGTAACACGATCACCATCATCAATATCTTTTTCCCTTTGCTTACCCTTTTTGTCTTTCCTCTCTTTCTTCCAAAAAAATAGTTCTTTTTTATATACTCAATAGGTCATCATCAAATTTTATACTCACTCCTACTAATTGATCATAGTGTCCTTGAAATTCACTCAAGTGATTTGAAACAGGAGTTCCTTCCTTGTACTTCAACTCCACAAAATTTTTCAACAAGTACAATTTGTTAATCCCTGACTTAGAAACACACAAGGACTTAAGCTTATCCCATAGGTTTCTCGTATGTGTCTCATTAGCAACAAAAATATAAACATTATCATCAACAAACTGCCTGATAAATCCACATATGTTGATGTTCAAAATCTCATTCTTCATCTGACTTGGATTTCGGCTTATTGGAAGCAAAAACAAGAAGATGCAATTTTTCACAAATAGCAAGTCCTTCATCTTGCCTTTCCATAGGTTATAATTTTCTCCATTCAAAGGAATCAATTTTGTATGTGCCTCCATCATTCACGCAAACTAAACAATCCCTTAACCAAAGAGCTCTGATGCCACTCTCTGATGGGAAAGGTCCCAAAATATAACAACTTAGCAAAGAGTAATAACACAGTGAAAATTCAATCCCCCTTCTTGCGAAAATCTGCGAGGAGCAACAAATAAATAGAACAAAAATTATAAACCAAAGCACAAAGAGACACCAACAATTTTTAATGTGGAAAACCCCTCAATGCAAGGGTAAAAACCACGAGTCGTCCAGACCAAAGAAAAATCCACTATGATCAATAGTAAGGTACAAAAGAGTCTCCAATAATAACACCAAATGGTTTTTTCAATAAGCCAATTTAAATAAGCACACATGCTTACAAATGAGAACAAAGAAGATGAAAATTCTCCAAAAGAGGGTTGTTGGTGCTAGACCTCTGATTGACAATCCGAACAGTCAGAACGAAGAACCATATTTTTGAAACTCATTGTCCAAAATTCAGCCCGATCCAACGGTGAACGACTTCACAATGATGAAAACACCAGTGCAGGTTTAGGGTTGTGCAGGAAAGACTTTTTCTCTTCCTTTTTCTCTCACTTGGCTTTTGCCTCTCTTCAAATGACTCTAATGTGTCATACTAATCTGACTCATCTCTGTTTAACCTAGTGAGACATAATGGTCCACATTATTTGGGCCTATTCTCCACATAGAGAGGGAGTCCAATAACCCAACAAAACATTGGGGTGAAATATCATAGTATCAATCATAAGATTTATAACAATATTTTAAACATGTATTACCATAACAAGAAATGACAGGTTATTTAATATAATTATCCCATCAATTTCACAAGCTACTAGTTTGGCTCTCCTAGCGTTTTATTTCCGCATCACACGGTCAAAGAGAACATCTTTTCCACACGACCAAAAGATTCATTAGTATTTATACCCACTATCTTTCGTTTTCTTCCCGCATTACACGGTCAAAGAGAACCTCTTTTCCATATCGCACGACCAAAAGATTCACTAGTATTCGTGCCCACTATCTTGCCGCATCACACGATCGAAAAATGCCTCTTTCCTGCATCGCACGACTGAAAGAGTCATCAATTTTTTTTAATGCATCCTCTCTCCTTGTCGCATGACCAAGAAAAATCTTTTTTCCGTATCTCACAGTCGAAAGAGAAAACAGCTGACGACATGACACCATATTAACACACACGTATAAACGCGACAAACCTCATATAATTTCATTAGATCATGATATGTTAACTTTTTTTAACAACATTTTGACAATAAATCATGGATCACTATTTTATTGGTCCGTATATTTAAAACAGACCAATCACAAGCTACCATATAAACGTTGTAAAAAAGTTGTTAAAAAAACTTTTTCAATTTCATTATCATTTTCCGCCGCATCTAACATCTGGATTCCCAATTTAAACCTTCCCCATGTCGTTCAGCATCCTTATTCCGAATTTAATCTTCCCGTAGAAGCATTTTTAAGAATTAGCCCCACTAAAGCCATTAAAATATCCGAAAGTCAAATTTATCATTTATAGTAAACGGGTACTAAATGTACCCCCTCTTTTTTATACACACATGCTAAATAAAGTAAGAAAATTTCATCCATCTTTTCTAATTGGTCCCACTTTTGTACTAAAATTTCATTCATTTAAACTTTTAGTTAGTCTTCGTATTTATTGATGAATTTCAAGTCGTTTAAACTCTCGGTTAGTCTTCGTATTTATTGATGAATTTCAAGTCGATTCTAATTCTTTTAACGGTCAAAATTTTGTCTATATATTTGTAAAATTAAGTTAATTTTGCCCTTTTTAAGTTTTGGTTGACGCGTCTAACTCTGCACGTAATATAGTTAATTATAAGTATTAAATTATGTGAATATTTTTATTTAAAAAACTTTTTTGACTTGACAGAGAATCAGGGATTTTTTACTTAAACAGATTTAGGAGTTTGTTTTTATTGGGGTTTATTACTGAAACAAAATTAGAGAAAGGGAAGTGACGACCAAGTGGGAGTATGTGGCGTCGGCGATTTGGCTTCGCGGTTTGGTGGTGCGAAGGAACTCACAGGTTTCATGGAAGCTAGGATTTTCTGGGTTTGGCTGAGGTTGATGGAGAAGGCGCGACGAGAAGTCGCGGTTGGTTTCCATAGTTTTGTGATTTTGCGTTTCTTCCTTGTAAAGATTCTCTAACTTAGAAATTGATCTGGATAGTCTTGCAGATATTTTGTTTCTTGGCATATCCAGTGTCTCCAATGCCTTCATTTCATACAATGTTTTTGGAATCTCTCCTACCAAATGGGAGCCACCAAGATAAAGCAAGGTCAAGTTCTTCAGATTTCCAAGAGTCCCTGGAATCTCACCTTCATTGTATACATTTTCCCCAGACCCAGTGAAACCAGTCCGTTTAGATTCCACACCCAGTTAGGGATGCTTCCAGAAAAGTAGTTTGCTGAAAGGTTAAGAATTTGCAAGTTTCTCAGCCCAATGGGATTGCTGCCACCGATTGAATCGGTGCATGTATTATGACATATGCCACATGTTCGATTAAAGTTCCTTTGACATAATAATTGTTTTTTTTATTGAAAATGTGTAAAAAATAAAATTCTTTTTGTTCAAAATTATGTAAAATAATGCAAGGGTAGTAAATTACTCAATATTTTATATTGGAACACTCAAGAAAAAATTAATAAATATTCAAGTGATTGCGTATTTTTTATTATTAAAGAAACTTTGGAGAGATATTGCATTGAAATTATAGTGCAGTTAGTATGCGTGGATGAAAAAAATTTCTCTATTTATTACACCTTAAAAAAATATTATTGTTTTAATCGGATCTGATCGTGCCAAAACACACAAGAGTTTATCGAAAATCGAGCAGACGTTGTTGAATCTCACTAACTGAAGTAGACTGAGCGACTCTGTCTCTAGGGGGCACTAGAAGCTGACGAAAACCGGAAGATTACCTCTTTGTTGAGGGCTGGACGCGTTAGGAAGGGCCGAACAGGCTCTTTCGTCTTCAAGTCCTGGTTGTAGTATTCGTTCTCTCCTCGTTCTCCAAGCCGGGCGGTCGGGTACCTGTCAAAGGCACTCCAACGCTTAAGTCAGTAACATGACCGAGTGGTCTGTAATGCATGTATATATTGCATCGTAAGCAATCTGTGCAGAAATCATACCTGGAACCTTTATTTATACTGATTGTAATGGGCTTTTACCTTTCGTGGGCCTGATAACGGCTCAATCATACCTTAATCTTCATTAAGGACTTTAATGAGTCATTAGTGTTTAACTTTGTAGTCGACCTAGTGAGGGTCGGTCGGGACGACCGGTCAGAAGGGGCAGTCGGCCAAGGATGTCAACCTGGATGGGCGGCCACTCGGTTCGGTAAAGAACTCGTCGTTCACTGCCCAACCAAGCCGACAGGAGTGAAACTCCGTTCATCAACTTGGGCTTTGTCTGGAGTCGGGCAGCAGTGGTTCGATAAAGAACTCGCCGTTCACTGCCTGGCCAAGCTGACAGGAGTGAAACTCCCCGTTCATCAACTTGGGCTTTGTCTGGAGTCGGGCGGCAGTGGTTCCGTAAAGAACTCGCCGTTCACTACCCGGCCAAGCTGACAGGAGTGAAACTCCGTTCATCAACTTAGGCTTTGTCTGGAGTTGGGCAGTAGTGGTTCGGTAAAGAACTCGCCGTTCACTACTTGGCCAAGCTGATAGGAGTGAAACTCCGTTCATCAACTTGGGCTTTGTCTAGAGTCGGGCAGCAGTGGTTTAGTAAAGAACTTGTCGTTCACTGCCCGGCCAAGCTGACAGGAGTGAAACTCCGTTCATCAACTTGGGCTTGTGGCCACGTCGGACGACAATGGTTCTTTGCAAAGAACTCCCCGTTCACCGCCCGGGCCAAGCTGACAGTTGTTCTTCGGAAAGAACTCTTTGTTCATCAGCTTGGGCTTGTGGTCATGCAGGACGGCAGTGGTTCTTCGGAAAGAACTCCCCGTTCACCGCCCGGGCCAAGCTGACAGTGGTTCTTCGGAAATAACTTTCCGTTCATCAGCTTGGGCTTGTGGTCACGCCGGACGGCAGTGGTTCTTCGGAAAGAACTCCCTGTTCATCGCCCGGGCCAAGCTGACCGTGGTTCTTCGGAAAGAATTCTCTGATCATCAGCTTGGGCTTTGGTCACTCCGGACGGTAGTGGTTCTTCGGAAAGAACTCCCCGTTCACCGCCTAGGCCAAGCTGACAGTGGTTCTTCGGAAAGAACTCTTCGTTCATCAGCTTGGGCTTTGGTACATCCCGGCGAAGACTCCTCTTAGTATGGTTGAGGCTGACTGGTAGGCTAACTACCTGAGTCCATCGTAAGGCCGAACAGAGGAAGCTATAGGTAACCGAGGACTGGAAACCTATGAAGTCCGAACAGTAGAGGCCGAGATGGCCTAGAAGTCGAGGTCGACTGGCCAAGAACTTGATGCCTAAAGGCTGAATGCTGGGTGCCGAGACGATCGAGGTCCAAACAGTAGATCTCGTTAGGCTGAGAAGCTGAGAGCGAGCCGAGGCCGAACGTTTGAGACCTTCGGAAGCCGAGAAGGCCGGACGAGTGAGGCCCTTGGAGGCCGAATGCGTTAGGCCTATGGAGGCCAAATGAACATGTTTCGATCCTCTTTACTACTAGTGTTGTTGCTTATTCAAATTTACGTTTCTGCATTTCTTTTCAATTTTTGTTCATGTTTCGATCATATTCCACATTAATTTTGTTAAGATAAGATCTTCTAGAGAATAGATCGTCTAAGACCCAGATTTTAAAGTTTAACAAAAAGCCACTAGTGCAGAATTGGCCTTTAACGTCACCCAATAGACGTCCGTCCACAAAAACACCAACGTAAATAATTGACCGGTGGCATATCCATAAATAAGTGGGACTGTAGACGTCCATTGTGCCCCCCCTCCCCCCCGCCCACAACAGACGTTTAAGTTGCTGACAGGGTAGTTGAAGAGTTAATTGTTTTAGCCTCTTAAACGTCCGTTGGAGGGGCCCCGACGTGTATAATATTATAGACGTCCGGCCCCCCCACAACGGACATTTAAGTTGCTGGCAGGGTAGTTGAAGAGTTAATTGTTTCAGCCTCTTAAACGTCTGTTGGAGGGGCCTCGACGTGTATAATATTATAGACGTCCGCCCCCCCCCCCCCCCCCCCCCCCCCCACAACGGACGTTTAAGCGGCTGATAGGGAACTTGAAGAGTTAATTGTTTCAGCCTCTTAAACGTCCATTGGAGGGGCCCCGACGTGTATAATATTATAGACGTTCGCCCCCCCCCCCCCCCCCCCCCCCACAACAGACGTTTAAGTTGCTGACAGGGTAGTTGAAGAGTTAATTGTGTTCAACCTCTTAAACGTCCATTGTGGCGGGGGCCGGACGTCTATAATATTATACACGTCGGGGTCCCTCCAACGGACATCTAAAACCCCCCGCGAATATCAAATTTTAAATCCAAAACACGTCATATTAGTTATGGCCCCGACGTCTATAATACTATAAACGTCGGGGCCCCCGAGTACCGGACGTCTAGTGCCATTTATACTAAAACGGCGAACCCGCGAGGAGTTACGCTCACTGTTCATCGTCTTCCTCGCGATTTCACTCTGCGGCATTGCATTTCCAGGTGCATTTTCTCTCTTTTGGACCGTTTAAATTTACTTTTAATCCGATTAAATTGTTCTGTGATGAAATATCTTTGATTTGAACCGATTAAAAATCGTTTTCGGTGCGTTTTGGTGCAGTTTCTTGCGTGTTCTTGGGCGGCGTTTTTAACTGTTTTTGGCCTACGTTTTAGGTCGTGCCCTCCTCGATTTCCCTCAGTTTCATTTGGAATTTGCTTTTCAGGTTAGCTTCTTCGTTGATAATTTTTTTGTATGCATGTTATTGGGTTTTGTATATGCATGTTTTTGACTTTAAGGTCTGCATGTGTTATTTGCTTTTGAATATGCATGTATTAGTTGTGTTATTATAATTGTCATGTTAGATTATAAGTATCAAATCATTGAGTGACACTTAGTTCCCGTTTGAAATTTAACACAAACGATTAATCTTTTAATCGTTTGTGTTAAATTTTGAATTGTCCGATTGGACAGTTTGAGAAAATTAATTTTCATAATTTGCAATAACATATAAGTTGGTGTTTATGGATAAGATTGATAAAATTTCGGTTCAGTATTTGTGTTGTTCTCCGAATGCATATTTGATTGTGGTCATCGTTGACAACTCTCATTTCGTGTATTTCGGAGACCCATGCGAAATGCTGCCGAAATCTTATCAATTTTATGATGTAGACTTCTTTGCACGTGTCTTAGCAAATTATGAAAATTAATTTGTTTGAATGGGTAGGGCCTAACCTTGTGAGAGTTAAAAAACTTATACTGATGATTTTACGAACATAGTATAGACCAAAAGCTTCAATCATAGAGCGATACGTTGCAGAAGAAGCCATTGAATTTTGTTCAAGTTATATGCCATCTTGTGAACCCGTGGGTCTTCCCAAGAGCAGACATGAAGGAAAATATGAAGGTAAGGGTGTTCGAGGTGTGAGAATTCAAAGTGTTAGCAGAAAAGAAGTTGACCAAGCTCATTTGTACATCTTAAACAACACTGTTGATGTGATTCCTTACATTTCTGACCACATTAATGAAATAAAGGCAACAAACCCAAAAATGAGTGAATAATGACATCTTAATGAACATGTGAAAACCTTCTTACAATGGTTTAAGAAAAAGATTTATGCGACTCCACATGTTTCTGAAAGTTTATTGAGGTTATCTCTTGGACCGAACACAGATGTCATTACATATGGTTGGTACTATATAAACAATATTTCTTTTCAAACAAAGGTAGAAGATGACAAAAGTAGAGTTCAAAATAGTGGTGTCACACTACAAGCTGAGGCTGTGCACTTTGCTAGTTCTAAAGACAAAAATCCAATCACAGCATCTATGAGTTATTTTGGAATAATACAAGAAATATGGGAAGTTGATTACATCACTTTTAGAGTCCCAGTTTTCAAGTGTAAATGGGTTGATATAAATTCTGGTGTCATGACAGATGACTTTGGTTTCACATTGGTAGACTTGAACAAGATGAATTACACTGATGAACCATTTATCATGGCTAGTCAAGCGAGACAAATATTCTACGTAAATGATCCAGCGAATAAAAAATGGTCAGTGGTTTTAGAAGGAAAAAACATGCATGGACATGATGATGACGATTCTCTTGATATACTTGAGACAAGATCTGTTGCATCTAGACCCATTGAAGACCTAGTTGATGACGTTGCCGATGTCATCCAGGCAATTCGTAGTGATCACAATGAAGGGATTTGGGAAAAAACAATATCTTAATAGGTTGTGATATTTTTTGTATTGACTTTATATGTATGTTCATCATAATTGAATTATTACTAACCTTGTATAATTTTTCAGGTATGTCGGCCCCAGACTCAGGATCGGGACAGACCAGACGTGGTCGAGGCGTCACACGATTGGCAGATGTGACATCCGGACGCGTGGATGGGCAGAGGAGACATGTTGACATCGACCCCAGATCAGGTCATCCATCAGGGCCAAATGCTGATAGGTTTAGGAGTTATCTGGGTAAGTTAGCAAAAAGCCATGTCTCTATCCTTCATGCAACTTGGGATGACGTCCTAGAGGTTGACAAAAACCTCTTATGGGGATCCCCCACGCATTGTGGTTGTCGGACGAGTGCTTGAGGAAGGGCAGACTATTCATGGTTGATGTAATCCTGCCCGATGTAGTCCTCCTTTTGTATTTTTACCTTTCATAGATTAGCTTGTAAGGAGCATGGGTTACTATAAATACCTAGCTCCTCTATTGTAATTGGCACTTTTGAGAATAATGAGAATTGAGTTTTCTGAATCAGAAACTATTCTCTCTTGAAAGTCATAGGCTAGAGAGTCCAAAGACTCCCTCTAGCCACCTTCCAAGAACCTCTCTAACTTTCATTTTCCATTGCACCGTGCTTCTCTCTCATCACACACCATCACCATTATTCCAATCTGCTTCAGCATAGTGGCTTCAACACCTCTTAGCCACGCGTCCTCCTTTCTCTGGCGCACATCATCTACCACCGTGCACACGTCAGCATTCCTTTCCTCCACCTCTTCATTCAGCCACGCGTGACATCTTTCATACTTCACTTTCATTCCTCTCCCGTAGAACTTCACCACATTTCTCTCATTTTCCACTTCGAAGAAACATCATCAACTAGGGTTTTCTTCTTGAGTGCATCACCATCACAGATCCACGTCTCATCCTTCGTAAGTTTCATTTCTCTTCACGAATATACATCTCCTTCCATATCTGCGCCTCATCTTCACCGTTCCTTCGTTTTCCACCGATTAAAAGCCTTGTTTCCCCGATTAAATCCATTTTCCACCGATTCAACTTTGATTTCCACCGATCAATCGGTCCAATTTAGTGATTCCTCACCATTCTAGGGCTCTTCATTTTCTTATCTGTTTCTAGGGTTTTCCACCAAACAAACCCTAGTTTCTTGAGTGCTTCTCAGATTCTTGCGTTTCTCAATCATTCCGCTGCGTCATTCTCTCGTCGAGGAAAGCTCGAGGAGTTCGAATCGTGCTCGCACAGCTTCTATCGTCATCTCCTCGGGTGCTCGTCCATCATTTGGCACCAGAGCTAGGTTGCGTTCACGCTTCAAAGATAAGTATCGCTTTCCTTGTTTCTTTTCGTTTTGTCTTGATTCATGTGTTTTCCTGTGTTGCTTTGTTGTAATCTGTGTTTGTCTTTCTGTTCTGGTTTAACGCTGTGCGTTTAACTTCTTTCATTTTCGCGTTTCATATTTTGTTCATTAGATTCTGAGTCGCGTTTCTATTTTGCGTTTACTTTTGTTCAGTTTTCAGCGTTGTTCATCGTTTTTCCTTCACTGTCTTGCTTTGATTCAATCTCTTCATATCCGTTTAGGTTTCAATATTGTGTTGAGTCTAATCTGTGCTTTGAGTCTTATATCATTTTATTCGGTGAATCCAATTTGTTTGAGTCTTTTATTTTCTGAATCTTATTCTGTCATGTTCTAGTCTTGTGGTTTGTTTTAATTGTCATTTGAATTCGAGCTTAACTAGTTGTTGCTTATGTTTTGTGATTCATTTGAGTTGCCTGCACTGAGTAAGTTCTGCTCACCATATATAAGCTATGACATTGGATTAATGAGCTTCGTGGCATATTTCAGGGGTAGAGATAATGAATCTCATGTTTTTTTTTTAATCTGTTAATGTTTGTTGATAACTTTGCATTGGTTCACAACACTAATTTAGTGCCTAATTTGTTTCTGGTTATTTCTGCACTTGACTGAGAATTTGGCATTGAGATGCATTTGATTGATTGAGCCAGTACCACGTGCATACTATATAAGCGATGAATTGCTTTGGCAAAGCATGGTTGCACTGAGAAAACTCCAGTAGAGTCTCATTTGCAGTTGGTCGAACTGCATATTTCCTTGCTTGAGTCATTTGCTTTGTTTTTGTTCATTTCAGTAGTAGATCATTGCTGGAATTCGGTGTATTCAATTCTAGAGTCATTTGTGTCTTGCATTTGGTGTTGTTTAAAATTCTGTAGTTTTTTTAGTTGAATCATTTGTTTCTATCATGACTTATATCGTGTGAAGTTGAATTGAAATTGAAATCAAATTATATGTTGTGAATTATAGCAAAAGAAAGTGAAAGTATAAAAGCATGAGTTCTTGTGATTTGAAAAGAAAAAGTAATTAGAAAAGAAGTATTGACAGAACCACATAAAGAGTCAAGTGGCAAGTGCAATTCACAACACAGTTTCACTCTTAAAGTTTTCTCCTTTTTCTGATTTATCATATAATTGGATTAGAGTGAACATTTTAGAGCAATTGACAATGCATTATTCTATTTCAGTTGCAAATCTGTTTGGTCATGTATGATTCAACTTGTTGTGATTTTCTTGTGTTTTTAATCTGTTTCTAGTTCTATTCCTTAGGCTCTATTTGCTATGCGTACCTTTATTAACTAGCCTTGTTTCTTGTTTGTCAATTGTTGGTTGTCTTGGTATTGTCTTTCACGTATGAACTTTGATCTGCTGTTCTTTAATTAAGCTGTTGTTTGCTTTTGTAATCTGGTCTAGAGTTGATCTTGAGTCAGTTGCTCTTCTGTGTTGTCATTCCATTACTTGTGGTTGTCCTGTTCTGTTCTGGTTTCTGATTTTGACCTTAGCCTAGCCATTCTTGATTGAGAAGCTTTTACACTTTGGTTTCTGGAATTTGAAAGAAGGTTTGTGTGCTTGGTAGCATCTTAGGTGGTGGTGGTCTGAAAGATTCTCCAACTTTGAACTGCCAAGGGAGAATCTCCCTTCCAAACCTTTCCATTTTGAGTGCTTTAAGCTTTAAGAGAGAAACCTGAGTTTTTGAGCTTTGTGTGGCTACATCTAAAGCCAAATATCCTTGTTGAGAGCGTGTTCTTACTTAAGTTTTGAATCTGAATTGTGCTCACCAATTAGATTTGTGCAGTGTTTGTTTTGATTGCCATTTATAGGTGGTGTTGTGTAAAGAGTGAATTACAAAAAGCTGCAACAGTGAAGAAGTTGAACAAGGAGTCTCATGAAACTTGAACTGAATGGGCTTTGGGAGTGCAGACCAGAACCTTCACTGATACAATTGTAGAACTTCAACAGAGTTTAGCTTAAGCAACCAGAAGTAGAAACAATTCACGTGGGAGTGTTGAACTGAAGGGAGTTTCTTTTACCTTAAATGGCTTCTGCTTTGATTGAACTATTCTTGTCATGGTTTGTAATTACTTGTAATGTGTGAATTGTTGAAGTTGGTCTGAATATCTGTGCAGGTTTTCTCTGTGCAACAAATTGTAATGGATAGTCAATAGGAACCTTTCTCTGCATCAAGTGTACAAACCCAAGAAAGGAAAGACCCATTTAATTGTAAATTCCCTCTTCCAATATATTTAGTTAACAGTTCTCTGATCTAGCTTTGTACATTTGTGATTGTAGAGTTGAACCCAAGAGCTAGGAGACCCCAAAGTTGTCAAGAAGCAACAAAGTTGAGCAAAAGTTTAGTTGGAGCAGGCTAGAAGCTGTCTTCTGAACTAAAGGAGTGGTGAATCAGATCCAAAGAGAGTGGAATCCAGAAGCTAAAAAAAGGGTCAAAGCTGCTAGAAACAATAACATCAGTGTGCGTGTTTTTAACACAAGGACTTGGCATCAAAAGTGGACTGTAGCTGAACCAGGACCAGACCGTGGCAACGTGGATGTTTTGTATTTTTTTTGTTCCATTTGATGTATAATAGGTTGATAGGCTAGCTTTCTTTTAGTTTCATTTTTGTTTGTAAAAGGCCTTTTATAAAGTCCAAGTTCTTTTGAAGAGTCCTAGGTGTTCTTTCAAACTCTTGGCAACTTTACTTCTTTAATTTTAGCATAGCTAGATAGGTGAGTGTGTCTTGTTAGCCAAAGAAACAAGCCTCACCATAGGAGTAGACTTTAATATTGATTTGATTTGTGTTTCACGTAGGGTTCATTAGAGTCCGCTGTAATTGTCTTTGATTGTGTTTGTGTGAGTTGTGTACTTTGTTTCTAAAGGTGATTTTAGTTTAAAGGGAAAATAACAAGTAACATAAGACATTTCTGGCAAGGAAAGATTTGGTACGTAAGCAATCTTTATGACTCACCTCTCTTACCCGGGACTTGTTTAAGTGGAAGCTTTTAACCCTTTAGATTAAGAAAACTTTTAAAGCAAAGATGTCTTATTATAGGTCGTCTAGGTCATCTTGCATAGAAAATTGTGATGAAATGTTTAATCAAGCTAGGAATCTTCCATCCTTTGGTAAAGACATAGGTGCATTAACATACCTAGCTTGGGAAAAAGAAATTGATAAAATAAATCCTTGGTTTTATAGAGAGAGTGAATCATATGTTCTAAAGAAATGCTGTTGAATTGGTTCCAGCCACTTCTTCTTCAAGTTCACTGACTTGTGCCTTCTTAACACACTTATCTCTAGCTTCCTTCCCTCTTGGAAGGCCGTCTGAGCTAGAACCTCTGCCTACACACTCCAAAAACCGCACCAGACATTTTCACAAACACCTTCCGTGCACCTCCAGCTGCATCTGCGTTTTCCAATTTCGCTGCCACCTCTGGTCCGAGAAGCCGCTCATTCTTGAAGAGTGAAGTTGCTTCCATCAATGGTGTTCCCACATTACCCCACCACATGCGTGTGACAGTTGACAAGATTCGGGATCCCCAGGCTCAGGTGCCTATACCCACTCCAGAAATTAATTTTGTGGGGAAGGCCATAGGATCATTTATAGCCTGGCCTAGAGCATTGATCATGTCACACATCGCTACTCCACAGGTATAATGTCTTTTTTATTAGTATTTCTATGTTTATTCTTCAAATATTTGTTGATAACTCTTTGATGAAATTCTTATCTTCAGTTCACACGTCCTCAGCAGCAGCCGATTCATGATACAGTCATACATGTAGATGATGACATGGCTGAAGCGAAGGATGATCCTCTATCAAAGCTAATGACAAGATTACCCAGGTTGAAGAAAGCACCATTAGAACTATACTGGGATTTGAGACAGGATGTTGAATATTTCCATCATTCAACTGTGGTGCATGTAAGATAGTTAATTTTGTCTTTCATATTACTTTTATTTAGATTCTTATAGTTTCTAACAACTTAACTTTGTTTTTTTAGGTACATGGACACAATTGTTGTAGACCAAGGTTGGTCTTCCATGTACGGATTTGTTGAACCTCAGACCATTCAACCTTCTGGTAACACACTTGAAAATAGACAACATTATTGCAAACGTGGATGGATGAGTCAAAAAGAGACGTATACCTTGTGCCATACATTGATGGGTAAGTGTTGTTATATGTAAAAGTTCATTATTAAAGTTTCCTTAATTAGTTAAATAACTATTTGTCCTTCGTGATAGGTCGCACTGGCAGCTGATGGTCATCATTCCCAAACAATGTAAAATTATATGGTTTTGTTCGTTGCATAGAAAGATGAAAAATGACTTGAGAACAATGCTTCAAGGGTAAGTGTTTCTCCAAAAATGACTTTGAATTTGATGTTCACCTTAAACTTTTATGATAAATATAGTTATATTAATTTTACTTTGTGTTTTCAATTTGTACATAGTTATTGGTAAATCTCGAGGTCAACTGGTTCAAATTTTGTATCCAAAGGTTGTAAGTCATTTATAGTTCTAATTCATTTCCTATGTTATTGAATGATCTAAATTCTTAACTATTTAGTTTGTCATTTTAGTGTAACCAGCAGCTACATTCATGGGAATGTGGCTTCTATGTGATGTGTTGGATTAAGACCATCATTCGAGCTGTCATTACAGATGACTGGAATGAGGTAATGATGTATACCTTGAATACATTACAAATCAAATTCATCTTCAAACATATATGAAACCATAATGAATCTTTCTTCAATTTTGCAGCGCTTCAAGAGTACATCTCCTATACCAGAGGGCACAATTAGGCAGATAAGGTAGGAGTGGACAGCTTATCTTCTGCAAAGATGGAGTTAGGAATAGTTTTATTTGTTGTTGAACATTGCTTAGTTTTAGTTTAAGTTTACATCTTGATAGTTTTGGTAGTCGATTATTTTTTACATTAAGTAGAACTTTCTTTATATGAAACGCATATATATATTATATTATATTGTTCTTGGACAATTTTCTGCTTTTCAGGTGTGGTTTTATTGCAAAAACAATTTTTTTTTTTTAAAAAATACCAGTAGACGTCTGGCAGTGCACAAACCGACGTCCAACCCCTATCCCTAGTACAAAACCGTTCAGGCATATGGCCATCGGGGAGATACACCTCGGACGTTTGTGTAGACGTCAGGGCTGGTACAGCGGACGTCTAGATAGACGTGGGGGCTGACACATCGGACGTGTATGTAGACATCCGATGTGTACCCCTCGGACGTCCACATGGACGTCGGGGCTGACACAACGGACATCTATATAGACGTCCGATGTGTACCCCCGACGTTTGACTAACGTCACCCATAAAGACGTCGGGGGGAGGTCAAATGTCAAAAAGCCTAAAGAACAGACGTCTAAAGCCCTTTCTGCACTAGTGAGCACTAGACGAATTACTATTGTGTATGAAAAGTTGTTTAAAGCAATAACGTCTAAAGAAGAAATACTTTCTTACGTCTAAAGCCAATCTTATAAATAACATTTTCTAGACCAAGTGGTCTAAATAAATTAAGAAAGTCATAAACAACGTATGATAGAAGGTATCTCTTTTTGAAGTAATCTAATAGACTATATGAGCAAAACAAAGTAGTGTCTCATGAAAACAAAAGTTTATCTATTGTATAACACTAAGGTTAAAAGAAGTTTTTATTCATTAATATAGTGTTATATCAAGCAAAGCTTTTTAAAAGAAAACATTATTTGATGAATGATCTCTAAACACTATAGCCTTTGGAAAAGCATTTTATGTTGATATCATTTGATGATTATACATGTTATATGTCTTACCAAACGATGCATTTATGAATGAAATGAAAAAATGATAAAATATCTTGAACACACAACATTGTCTAATGCTTATCAACATTCAAAATATTTAATGTGTGTACTTTAAAGAACCTCGATACTTGTATACTTCATTTCTTCATATTTGTGCAGATCAATAAAGTAAAAAGATATGATCACTAGACCCAAAAAAAATATGTTGTGGGAGAAGAAGAACATTTTGGGAATGTTTCCCTTGAAGCCCTCTTTTCTGTCACCTTCTACAAGATCACTTTCGCTTAAGCCTCTGAGAAAATTCTCTCAAGCCTACAAAGTAGACTAAAGTTTGACTTCACACCTAAATGTTAAATGCTCTCTTAAAGTCAATTTCTCTATCTAACGGTCATCTTTCAAGAGAGGTTATATATATAGAAAAAAGCTTGAAGATAAGATGATGATGATAACGCAAGAAAGATAACATAAGAATAAAAACATAAAAAGGATCATATAGAAAGAATAGTGAACTCAAGCTTGTTGTGCTCATATATCGTCTGAAGTTGAATATCTTCTAAGAGAAAAATCTTAGCAAAATACAGAATACTCATTGTTTATATGTTCTCCTTGAGAGTTATCATTTGTAACTTTGTTATAACTCTGTTTGTGTTATAAATTTTGAAGAGAATTAAAACACTTGTTTAGACTTGTTGTATAGGTTTGAAACCAAAAGTGGTAAGAATAGTTATTGTAAACCAGGAGTGGTGAAACTCGGACTAGTCGTGTTGAATAGGGAACCAAGAATGGTAAGAATACTCAGTGTAAACCTAGAGAGGTAAAACTTATGTAATCTTCGAATAGTTAATGGAACCCCTTAAGAGTTATTAAGAGAGACTGGACGTAACTCAGATTTTGTGAACCAGTATAAAAATTATACTTTATTGTTTTTCCTTTAAAGTTTTTACAAAGTCTTTTGAAACATCATCGTCTCAACATATTCTTATTTATTCATCTTATAAAAACCAGCATCCAAACATCTTACCATTTCATACATTCTCTTTACAAGTCATTAGACGTCGTTTTGTGAAAGAATTTCAAAAACATTATTCATCCTCCTCTAATGTTTTTCCCGTCTTTTCAAATTCATCTTACTATTTCTTTTTGTTTATTATTTTTCGAAATCAGCATCCAAACATCTTACAATTTCATACATTCTCTTTACAAGTCATTAGACGTCGTTTTGTGAAAGAATTTCAAAAACATTATTCCCCCTCCTCTAATGTTTTTCCTGTGTTTTCAAATTCATCTTGTTATTTCTTTTTGTTTATTATTTTTCATTTTCTGGGCTGAGTATTTAGAAGTCGGTACGCCCCCATAACAAACGTTTAAATGCCTTTAGAAGTCGGAGCCCCCATAACAAACGTCTAAATAATTGTTTTATTTACGAAAAATGACACCGGTCATTTTTTACGTTGGATATTCGAGGGTCAGACATCTAAAGGGTAACGTTAAAGGTCTTTTCTGCACTAGTGATTCTTAGTTTTTTTTTTTTATTTTACATTGCTATTTTGATTTCTTTAAGGGTTAAATATGTTTTTTATCCATAAACTATCACGATATTTTGGTTTTCGTCCCTTATATTATGTAATATCAACTCGTTTAAAAAAATTAAAATATAAAAAAAATAATGTTAAAATTAAATTTTGATTTAATTTTTCTTTTTACCTCCTTAAATTATTTAATATATTCAAATACTCAAATAAAAAAATAACAACTCCTAAAATACTATAACTATTTAATAAACACTTGTCATAAAGTGTCCATTCTCACTAAATATCATAGCAATACATCTATAGAAAAACCTAATGAAAGTAAACCTCTTCTTATTACCTTATTACAATTCACTACTAAACACACAAATTCTGAAAATTCACCTTAAGAACTGCTCCTAAGAAACATCATATTTTCAGGAAACTACAAATGAAAAGGAAATTATTTTGGATTGAATAATTTTATCTAAACTCATGGTCAGCTTCATGTCATATATCACCAAGATTAGGAAGCCATTATTTGGATTGTTTGTCAAGTGCTTTAGTTATCTTCAAAGATTTGAGCTCATCAAGTAACTGCATCAAGTTTCGGTATGAGGATCAACCCTCCTCTATACTCTTCTTGCCAGCATGACTAAGTTTTCTTATTCTTCTCATTTCTCCACTCTCTTCTTTTCCCTTCAAATGTACCACAGCCTTTGCAATTTCTTCCCTTCCAACATCAACACAATCCTTTATGTCTACCCATTTTTTTTCCTTAGCTCCCACCGAGACTTCAATTTTCAACACTTTAGCTACCAACTTCTCATTGTAAAATTGCTTAGCATAGATTAACAATGTAATAATTTGCAATTCAACGCTCATGTTATTTTCATCTACTTTATTCAATTGGATCATTTTATTTTTCCAAATGTTCAATAAGGTCTCAATTTTTATCAATTTTGGTCAATTTGATCCTTATTTATAACAGCGTTTAAATCATTAACAAAATGTGAACATTGTGTGCCACATATTAGTTTGTGGATTTTTTAATTTTTTTTTAATTTTTCTTAATTAAAAAAAAAGTAGTTCGCGAGTCAAGTCAACATTTTGTCACATGACACTGTTAGTGTGACATATCAAGTCAGTGTCAGTGTCAAGTCAATATCAGTGTCTTAAGTGATTATAGTCAAAAGAGTATAAACCATATATAAATATATACAAATAATACAATTTTAGTGTATTCAGTTTGAGTCTTTCAAAAGAAGTTGGAGTTAAACAACTTAACACTAAAATAGAGACTATTACTACACTATGCAAAATACATTTATATACAGTAAGCAACTACTAAAGTCTTTGACTAAGACCCACACCTATTGTCTAGCCTCATTCCCATCCACAAGTTCATCTTGTTAGAATTTCAAGTGTGAGTCTAAGTCTCACATTAGGTAAAAATGAGAAAGTAGAGCAGTATATAAATGTGAAGACCCATTAACCCATTGTCTTAAGATTTTGGGTAGAAAGTGGTGTCAATCCCGTATATGGTTGGGCTGAAGTCTCATTGATGTTGTATCTCCCTAGTGAACATCATTTTCCATAAACCTAACACTTCTTCGCATGCCATTAGGGGTCATAGTAAAATAGAAACACAATAACTATAAAAATAGAATTAATAAGTTAATGATAATCTTTAACATTCTTACATCCAATCATACAGTATAATTTTATGACCCAAAATCATTCAAACTAAACACACATTGATCATCTCATCCAAACTACTTATAATAAAATAAATAGGTTAAAATACGCTTTTAGTCTTCATTTTCGTGAGAAAAATTCAAATTGGTTCGTCAATTATTTTCGTTTTTGTTCTCAATTAGATTCTAATTTTTAAAAAATTGATGGTCATTCCATTACTATTGTATCTACGACGTTAAATGTACGCCATATGTCTGTTTGTGGTTTTTTAGTTTTATTTTTTTGGCCTAAATACAACTTTTGTCCTTATTTTCATCCACTTTGTTTAATTTGGTCCTCTCTTTTATTGGGGTTTTAATAAGATCCAAATTTTCATCAAATTTGGTTAATTTATTCCTTTTTGGTAATGTTGTTTAAATAGTTAATGAAAGGCGAATAATGTGTGTCATGCCTCAAGTCGTGAATTTAAAAAAATATATGTTTTTTTATTTTTTTTATTTTTCTTAATTTAAAAAAAAAATATTGTTCACGTGTCATGTCAACATTTTGTCATGTTCTATGTCAATATCACGTGTCAAGTCAATATTAATGTCACGTGTTAATATTAATGTAATGTGAGAGTGTCTTATATTCAATTCACTTTCAATTTTCGTTAATTTTTCTTAATTGAAATCAAATTTTTCTTAATTTTGTTTAATTCAATCTGAATTTTCGTTTATTTTAAATTTCAATAGGACAATTATTTATTATTTTTTAAATTAGAAGGAAAATTCTACATTATTTTTAAAATTAGAAGGAAAAATATTAATTATTTGAAACCAACTCTAATCCTATTTTTTTACATGTATCAAAAATCAAACATAAATTTGATAATTATATTCCAATAATATAGTTAGAGTTGGTTTAAAAATATTGAATGAAATATTTAAAAAATATGAATTTTAATAAAAATTTATGTATAAATTTTTATAAAAATTAAATTTGGTCTTAATTTAAAGAGTGAAAAAATTGAGATTGAATTAAACAAAATTAAAGAAAATTTGGACTAAATTGAATAAAATTAACGAAAATTGGTATTAAATTGATTTGACACTGTTACATTCCACAATGTTGACTTAACACATATACAACTTTTCTAAAATTAAGAAAAATTTAAAAAATTTAAAAAAGCACGAACCGAAACGGGACATATATTGTTCATCACCCATTCACAATTTAAATGTTGTTACCAGAAAGGACCAAATTGACAAAAAATAATACCTTATTGAGCACACGAAAAAAAATATGACCAAATTGAATAAAGTAGATGAAAATAGGGACCAAAGTTGTATTTAAGTCTATTGATTTTATTTTTTTTAATGAAACAAATGTAGACATGTCAAGTTAATCTTGTGTCATGTGACAATAGCAGCATCACATGGCAGTAGTGATGCCATGGGAAAGTGGGACTACCACATGGTAGTGGGTAGTCACATGGTAGTGACAATATCGCGTATTATTGTCTTATATTTAATTTAATTCATATACTTTTTATTTTATTTTGACTCAATTTAGTCTCAATTTTTTTTAAATAAATTCTTTTCGAAACTCAAACCAAATTTAAATATTATAATGATATTTTTATTAAATAATTATAAAATTATTTTTAATCTAACACTAATTATATCATTAGAATATAATTATTAGATTTATGTTTCATTTTTGTTACCTATAATTTGTCGTGGTTTCATTTTGTTGCCCTACTTATTTATATAAAAATACTAATAAAAGTGTTCACATTTTACTTATTATTTAAATTTTCACATTGAACTTTGTTTAAATTTCAGTTTAAAATTTTAAATTTATTTGCATTGATATTTTTTTATACCATACTTTAATATTTTATTTGAATTTATATTTCAAATAATTGTATATAAATTTGTAAAATAAAATTATCACTATAAATTAACTAATTTCTATACAAATGTTAAACTTGATTTAAAACAAATTTTAGAAATATTTAATAAAAGTATAAAATTTAATAAAAATATCAGTATAACATTTGTATGAAAATTAAATTTGATCTCAATTTGACAAGTGACAAATTTGCTCCATTTATTTTAAAAAAAATTGGGATTAAATTGAATCAAAATAAAAAATATAGTGACTCAATTGAATATAAGACAATAACATTTAGCACTCATACTTACATATGACATTATCATTGTCATATCACAATATCATTGCCACATGGCATCACGAAGACTTGACAAATTGTCAACTTCTTTAAAACAATTTGAATTTAAAAAAAAAATACAAAAAAGTCACAAATTGACACGTGAAATATATTTGACGTTGTTGGTACAATACTAACAAAAATGATCAAATTACATCAAATTTTCAAAATTTAGGACCTAATTGAGAGAAAACATTAGGGGACCAATTTGATATTCTCTTACAAAAATTAATACCAAAAGCTTATTTAAACCAAAGAAATATAAACATCAACATTTTATACTCGATTCTGAATTTATACATTGAGTTGGACACTAGAAATCGTGCACCTGCCATGAGATCATAAAAGATTAATCACAAATTGTCCAACATCACAAGTTTTGATCCCATCTTGGGAATGTAAGTTCACTTATAGTCTCACTAGAAAAGAGGTCCCACCCTATATCCCTTTCTAAGAAGCTCCCTCAATTATCACCACCTAGACTTCACACTTTATATGAGTTTGTAAGTCTAGAGTAGAGTTTAGAATGACTTCACCAAAAACAGGTATCCATAGTCAATGTGTAACACTAAGTTAACAAGCATTGTACTTCTCCTTACAAGTACTAAAACTCATACAAAACATACACTTCCATAGGCCATTCATTTCATTCCATTCCTTTCACTTTCATAGTCTTAAAATCATCCCTCTTTCATATGATCAAAATTTCTATAGATTCTCCATATAGTTCAAACCTTAATCCACCATCAAATTTTCGAATTGCTCAACAAGCTTAGTTACTCGCTTGACGAGCTACCTTTCAGAAAGCAATCGCTTAGTAACTAAAAGGTTTTCTAGCGAGTCAATCACTAGAATAATATATATATATATATATATATATATATATATATATATATATATATATATATATATATATATATATATATATATAAGTGTGTCCAACGAGAGGACACTTACTCAACGATCAAACCCCTACCTCTCTACTAAATTCAAAATTATTCTTCATTCGATGGCGTTTTCTCTCGTCCAATGACTTATTCCTTGTGAGTTTATTTAAATAAACTTGTCCAGTGGACTGACTTGCTCAACAAGTGAAATAATTTGAAGCTCCCTAGAATCCAAATTTTTTAGTTTTGCTCAGCAAGGATTTAGCTCGTCCAATTAGTAGTAAGTATGCATAATACACACTCACAAATTTGCATAATCAATTATACCTTTAATTCAAATAAGAATTTTCCTTCTTTAAACAAGTCATAAACAAAACTAATGCATAAAAATGATCCATTTGAACAAAGAATATCACTTTACATTTAAAACTCAATTCCATAACTTCAAATGTCATTTTCATCATTCAACACAATTTCACATCATCAACCAAATTCTTACTCAACTCAATCAAGATCAACAATAATTATATACTAACTCATCAATCTACAAAATAAATCAACCAAAATCAAACAATGTAATTCAAAAAGTGAAAAAATTAAAATTAGTTTCTCTTATCATTAAATTGTTTATTTTTTTCACAGGATATCCTAACTAGACCAACCAACAAAACTCCAATTAAAAATATAAACATATCATGACAATCATAAAGCAACAAAGATTTCTTAGAGTGCCTTCAGGCCATTTGCACAACCCTTATAGTCCACATGCAACTTAAAGAACCTCAAAAAGGATAAAAAGAGAATTTATTTTGTTCTTCAACTTGATCGAGTGAATGTGTAGTGTTAATTACTATGAACAATCATATGGTTTTTTATATTCAAAATAATAAAGTTTGGAGTTTGAAATCTAAAAAGAAGATAGATGAAAAAGTTAGATAAAAAAAAATCCACGAGAGATAGTAATTTTTATAAAATAAATGTAAGGTAATAGAAAATTTATTTATAGTTTAAATATCTTATTAATATTATAGAGTTCTCTTTTAAAATCATCACTATTTTTAGACTTTTCTAAGTTCATCACAAGATAATTTGTATTTGAACCAATTTTATTGTATATAATCCAATTAAATTCAGTGTTAATTTGATTTGTGTAATCTCGAAGTTACAAGTTTTTTTTAACAAAAAAAACAAAATGAACTAAATCATCTAAATTTCAAACCGATAAGAACGACTAGGTTTTGATTCAAATTTTAAAATCCATTCATATTTAACCCGACCAAATGTTGTTATTATAGCAAAAATTCAGTAAAAAAAATATGTTTAAATTTTTAGTTTTCATATGATCAATTCTTTTTGTTAATATTTAATAATAAACTTTACAAAATCATAGTTCTTTCCTTACAAATATAATTACTATAATCACATACAAAATGTCTTTCATCACTAAAATTTTATTATCTAATTCATTTATTCAAAATTAATTAACATAAAATGAAATTATATTTTAATAAAACCTTTAGTTTAATATGAATTCATCTATCATTTGTATTAATTTGTAATATAAATACTTAATAAGGTTGTTTTCAAACTGAAGGTATTCACACCACTAAATAAGGAAAACATTATCTGTCTAAGAGATGAATATTTTCCATAAATCCTCCTTCTGTTAGTCTTTGAGGATGATGATAATAAGAAAATAAGACACTTTACCTTTTGATTTCCTTCACATAGCATCTCATGAATGAATCCCTTGATTTTATACATTCTTATTTGATTATGGAATGTGTCCTCTGCATTAATCAACGAACTGTTTGTTCATCTGGCTCATGCTGCTAGAAAGACCCTCAATATTCATCTCATAGTGCTATTTTTGTTCCTGATATTGAAGCATGCTTTTTCTCAAATGCCATGTAAAAACAATATAATAATAGTATTTTTTTCAAGGTATAATTAATTTGTAAATTTAAAGTTTAAATCTAACACTAACATTATAGAATTACTAAACACTCCTCATAACACAATATTCAACTCTTACTATTCAAAGCTTACTAAACTCATCATAACACAATATTCCAACACTTACATTTACCGAAAACCTCATGGATGTAAAACTCTTTTCTTATTACCTTATTACAATACACTACTCAACACACATTGAAAATTAACCTCACTAACTGCTCCTCAGAGACATTGTACTTTCAGGCAACAGCAAACGGAAAGGAAAACATTCTGGAATGAATAGTTTTACTGAACTCATAGTTTTATCTGAAGCCACTATTTGGATTGTCTGTCAAGTGCTCTAGTTATCTTCAAAGATTTGAGTTCATCAAGCAACTGCATCAAGTTGCTGTAAGAGGATCCACCCTCTTCTATACTCTTCTTGGCAGCATCACTTAGTTTTCTTGTTCTACTCCTCATTTCTATGCTCTCTTCTTTTCCCATCAAATGTACCACAGCCTTTGCAATTTCTTCCCTTCCCACATCTGCACAATCCTCCACGCCAACCCATTTGTTTTCCTTAGCTCCCACTGGGACTCCAATTTTCAACACTTGAGCTACCAACTTCTCATTGAAAAATTGCTCAGCATAGATTGGCCATGTAATCATTGGCAATCCAGCACTCACACTTTCAAGAATGGAATTCCAACCACAGTGAGTCAAAAAGCCACCTGTGGCAGGGTGGTCCAATATCAGCAGCTGTGGTGCCCAGTTCCAAATGATATATCCTTTCTTCCTTTCTTTCATCTTCTCCTCAAACTCTTGAACAAAACTGTCTCCCTTCTCAGTTTCTTCATTTTTCCTTATGACCCAGATGAAACTATGGCCAGATTGTTCAAGACCATGAGCCAGTTCAACAAGTTGAGAATGAGAGAACCTGGTGAGGCTCCCAAAACTTACATAAAGCACAGACTCATTTTGCTTGGAGTTAAGCCAATTGAGCCATTCCGGCTCCCGTGCAAGGTCCTCCGAGTGTCCTCGATTGGTCTTTCTTTCATCATCCTTGTTAACCCAGGCTGATACTGGTCCTACACTCCAGGATTTCCCCACAGTGCTCTTATAAAGTTGCTCATAATCACCCTCAAGTTCATGAAAATTGTTGCAGAGTGATCCATAACTTCTGCCCTCTGACTCAAAAACTGCTTCGAAAAATTCAGTGGCAGAAGACTCCGTTCTTAACCAATGTGGTAGCTGCAGTGGGGTCATCTCTATTTTGTGAGGCAACTCATGAATGGTAAACCTGTGAGTATCAGAAACCAACTTCTGATGCGGCTTGTACTTGAGGATAGAACGTTTGGCACAGATGGAGAAGTAGCTCGAGCTGTAATAGTAAAGCCTTGGAATGCCTAGTTTCGCAGCAGACTCTACTGTCCAGGGATGCAACATATCAGTCACAAGACAATCTGGCTGTAGTTCTTGAAACAGAAGCTCGACTTGATCTTTGATCATTAATATTCCAAGCCTCATTTTACCAATGATTTCTAGAGTAGTGGCATCTTTGGCGTTTTCAAGACCTTGAGGAAGACCAAGCTGTGCTGCTGGGAATGGAAGCAGTCGAGTTGTGATGTGGTATCCAGAGTTGAAGTCAGTGTCTATAGCTTTTTGGAAAGTGAAAGCATTAGCAAGGGTAGTGATGATGGTGACACTAACACCATGCTTGGCAAATAGCCTTGCTGTGTCTACCATGGGAATCATATGCCCAGGTGCTGGAAATGGAAAAAAAATGACATTGAGTTGGTGCTCTGGTTGAGCTTCCATTGACATAGCAATTGCACTCCTGAAGCTGTCGGTTGTGTGGTATGTAAAAGAAGACTGTTTCTAATGATTATGTTGATAGGAAAGGAATCTTTACGATTTATCTATGTTTTATTGTCTTCAGCTCGCTTTCGGTGATGCAGTATTCATATTTTAATCCACATAAATCTTTTACATTTTGTTCTACACTATTCTTTCTTTTTTTTTCTAAATATACAAAAGTTCATACTGAAACATTTTATCTTTATAAGATATATCAAAGGTTAAACCCCTGTATTTATTTTTATTTTTTTTACTTGCCGTTTTGTTAGAATCTTCAATTGAATCCTAAAAAATATTAATTTGAGTTAACTGAACTCCGGTTATTAAATTGATTTAACAGGGTTAATTTTTTATGAGGTGAAATATTGATGTGTCAAATTTTTTAAACATGGCATGTTGAGACCTTTATACAAGGAATTTGACAACATGTTAGAATTTTACAATAGGGATTTCAGAAATGGAATTTGGGTTCAATAAAATTAAACATGGGATTCAATTTGGGATTAAAAATCTAAGAGGAGAGTGCGTCGCAACCTTGCGCGAAGTCTTCAGTAGAGACGATATTTGGTTAATTAGGGTTCGTTGTTCTTGAAGATTGGAAAGCACTTGAAGTTTCGAAAGAGGGAAGTGTGAAAGCAGAAGACGCAACAATGTCTATGGGTCATTTGTGTTCATCTTCGACTTGCAATGAGTGTCGAAAGAAATTCCGATCTGTGAGCTCTCGTAGAGATGAAGGGTGGAACAAGAAGGATGCTTCGCTGATTTGCCATTATGGAGAGAAGTTTGTGTTGAGGACTGTGAAAACCAGTAAGAATCGAGGCAAACAATTCTAGGGTTACTCTAGGTATAAGGTTGGAAGTGAAAATGATGGATGCAACTACTTCATGTGCACTGATTGGGGAATTGACGAAAGTGCTAGCTGTGAGGTGTTGGAAGCAAATGATGAGAGGTTGCTGAAGAGTTTTGAAAATGAAAGTGATAAGAAGATAGTTGGTGTGCATAAAGTTTTGATGGGTCTTGAAAGGTGGATGAAAATTTTGGTTGGGGTTGTTACTATTCTATGTGTAATGAACATCATTATAGTTGCAATGTTGATGGGAACACTAGAGCAGTCAGAGAAAACGACAACGGTTATTTTTGGCCATAGGCAGCGGTTCCCGAACTGAGGCATATCCAGGCGAGACAAAAAGTATTTGCCTCGGGTGCGAACCGAGACATAAAAGTAGAGGATTTCGCATCGGTTCAGCCTTAACCGAAGCAGTATATGTTTTGGTTTTTTTATTTTTTTTTCGTAGGACTTTATGCCTCGGTTCCTTCTGAACCGAGGCAGTATGTCTCCCTCTATTGCCTTGGTTGGGACCTCAACCGAGGCATATTCCTTCCTTTATTATTGTTTTTTTTCATCCGCAAGTCTTTCTGCATCGGGTGTGACCTTAACCGAGGCCATAGGGTGCTCTTCTACCTCGGTTATGACCTCAACCGAGGCATATTCCCCTGTTTTTTTTAAAATGAGGTATGTTTCTGCTACATTCCCAACTACAGAAACAAACCTGCATATATATTTACAGCCAGAACAGTCCAGAATAATCCAGAAACGTATATTTTGAATGAAAATTATATTAAAACATAAATACATTCAATGGAATCATAAATAAACTTCTTAGAAGTATAAATCAATCCAATGTAATCATAAATCAAGTTTGAAGCATAAATCAATGCAATGTACAAAGTTAAACTAATAATAATGTAGAAAAGCATAAAACAACTTAGAAACATAAACTTAGAACTTACTATATCCTAATATCTACTACATACTATTATATAATTGAATTACATATTTAGCCAGTGTTTTCCTCACGAGTTGAAGTGACTTCTCTAGAATTGGAGCAGTCCTATTGAATCCCTGCATAAAACACAATGATTTCAATTAGTTAATATGAAATCTAAACTATAGAAAAAATAAAATTCAAACCTAAATATTACCGTTTTCCATCCACTGGTGTAATGTGCACAAATAATGGTCATCATCCAAAACATGACGTAGTAACCACATTCATATGACCATGTTTGTCTATTACACTACAATATATCATCATAATTATAAAATGTTAAGTAACATCATTTGAATGGAACCAAATGTAACAAAGTATGGACTAAAATACCAAACCTTAAGGGCAACCCATGCAAGCTTTTTAGTTGTAGCAGTAGATCTCCCAGATAACATCATATGTGTTGCAAGGGAACTATTAAAAAAATTGCTTTAGCATACATTTATATAACAAAGAAAGTTGAAACATTGAGGTTCTTACCAATCTACTACATGTCTAAGAGGGTTGGGAGGAGACTTGTGCAATGAACAAAACCAGACAGCAGTGTTCTCCGGTATGGAGATCACAAGTAGCTGCCAATGACACCTGAAATTGGTAATAACTTCATTGTCATATACCAAAATTAATAAATGAAACTTTAAAGTTAACAAACTTCACTTACCCATGTATATAAGGGAGAAAATATATCTCCTTCCTCATTCCAAAGCAGGTGGTGATGTATGTTTGGATATCATCAAATTTATTTCTTTCATGAGTCATAGAGGGGTCAATGAACCCATATACATCGTTGACCCCTTCTTGTTACTAACATCAAACATATACCTAAAATGAAGAAATAATCTGATATAAGTAACTTGATAAAAAATAATTATATAAAAAAGTTCTCATAAACTTACATCATCCACCGGCAGGCGAGACCACAACAGCAGTGGTGGAGGTAGCACCGGCGGGGCACCAATGGCGCAACAGCGAAGGGAGGAGGTATGGCCAAGAACGACGACGAGTAGTGGAATGCGCGACCACTAGCAAGACGGAGGCAGGCGAGACCACTGGCAGCACAAGGGTGGCGCAGCGAGCCAAGGAGTGGCACATGTGGACGAACCCGCAGAGGAAGACGAAGTTACACAGAGGAAGAAGAAGGTTTACGCAAAGGAAGAAGAAGTTGTGCGACGCAAATGGAAGTTTTGCGGGTTTTGAAAATATGAAGTGGAGCTACTACCTCGGTTACTCAAACACGTGAGGTAATAGCCCCATATAGCACCGGTCAATAGCAACAACGATGTATAAAGTGTGGCCAACGACCTCGGTTCCCTGCTGAACCGATGCCTTAGGTCTGGCGTAGCAGGCAAGTAGCAGGTGTAGCAGGTGCAACAGTGGTTTAGGCATCGGTTTCCCAACAGACCGAGGCCATAGGGAGTGGTTTAGGCACCGGTTGCCCAGCAGACCAAGGCAATAGGGAGTTATCAGCCTGACTTGCAGACTTGATAGACTTGTCAGACTGACTTGCAGAGGTGTTTAGGCATCGGTTGCGGTCAACCCGAAGCAATAGGTGCACTGTGCAGTGGTATAGGCCTCGGGTCTCATGTTAACCGAGAAAATATCCCAGTTCCGCCACGGGTTAAGTTGTGACCGAGGTATATATGGTTGTATGCTTCGCTTTTCGCAAAACCGAAGCGTATATGGGGTGACAGAATCTACGCTTTTTACTAGTGGAAGGGCTTGATAAAACAGTTTAATGTAAGTTTGTTTGATGTCTATGTGTAGGTGTAATGTAGGTCAGTTTAATGTAGTTTTGTTTAATGTGTTAGTTGCGTTGCAATGTATTTTTGTTTTTCGTAATGAAGATGTATCACTTTTAGATGTTTAATGAAATGAAGATTTGCAAACAATGAGTACAATTGGTGTGTTTGTATTGGTAGCAATTTTATGTCAACAGTTGCCCTAAAATGTGCATAAAATTTGCGTACAATCTGCATAGAACCTGTACATAACCTGTAAAACAGTGCTGAATAAGCATTTGTTAAACACTTGACAACACATAACTACAAACATACACAATGCATGGACTAAGGGAATAATCAAGATAAATAATAAATTTTCAATCTAGTTTCAATCAAGAAACTACGAATGTCAAACTGAAGAGTTGAACAAAATTATCTAGTAAGAATTGAAAACTCTATATAAATACCAGATAACTTCTGACAAGAATAGGAAGAAGATGGGATTATACAACATGTCCTAAGATATTGTATATTAATACCAAAAATTAGTCATCCATTGTTCATACAAATACCAATATATAGGATACTGAAACATTAAACATTGTTTATAAAACATGTCTGTAATGTATTACATGAAACTTTGATCTATTACATTTCCTTTCATAAAACATAAAACATTCTTCAACTATGAAGTGGTTCTTCTCCATGTGGTTGACCCTCTGGCAATGAACTGGGTTCTTCTCCCTGTTGCTGCACTTCGTTTCTCTTGGGGAAGCGTTTTCTATTGTGACTCAGTTCCCTACACATGGTACATCCACTAGTACAAAAATATTGTATAACATCGTTGTTTTTTGGCCTTTCACGTCGAATTCAAGGTCGACGTCATATCGGGAGACGCGTCGAATTTTTAAATTTGACGTTAAGCAATTTTTTTTGTTTCTTTTAATTAATTGTAATCCTTTTCTACAACTCTACAAGACCTGAAAAGTAGAAAAACAACAAATTTCAGTTTTTGGTATTTTATAAAGCATGAACTATGAACGTGTAGTATAGAATCAACAACAAACAACAATAAAAAACAACAAACAAGTTCAATCAAACAACAATAACAACAAACAAATTCAATCAAAAAACAACAACAAACAAGTTCAACAAAAAACAAAAATAAACAAGTTCAACAAATAAGTTCTTCAAAACGAAAACAAAAACGAAAACTAACCTTCAAAAGGTGGATTCGTCGGAAAAAAGTGTTTCCACCAGTGAGAGAGAAAGCAGAATGCGCCTATGAAGGACAAGAACACGAAATAATCGGTCAAAACAAACGAAAATTATACATAAAGTAGTTAATTAACATGCATTTGTATCAAATGAAAGAAAGATTACATGTGATGGTCGTCAAACTTAGTACGATAAAAGTTTGAGAAGAGAAGAGGGTCTCGCGCGCTAAGATAAAGTGAATGAATTTTCAATCTCAAATTAAAAAGGGAAAACTTTTGGCTGACAAATATTATATGTGTTATATGTGGTTTAAAAGAAAAAAGAAAAAAATAATTAAAATGTGTTACTTTTTGGCTTCTAGCTGACAAATAATATGTCGAAGCCCTTACAAAATTCGACGTATTATTTGTTGTTTAAAAGAAAAAAGAAAAAAGAATTAAAAAGGGTGACTCTTTGGCTTCTGACTGACAAATATTACGTCGAACCCCTACAAAATTCGACGTACTATTGGTGGTTTAAAAGAAAGAAGAAAGAGAATGACGCACTGGTTTAAATAATTACCATCATAGAACGTCGAATTGAATGGAGTTTCAACGTTCTACAATTGCATTTATTTACAAAATTGTCATTGGTCATTTTTTATGTTGGTTGTTCAGTGGTTGGACGTTGAACGCGTGATGTTATACGTTGTTTTTGCACTAGTGATCCCTTCAATAATCCCCCTTTTGACATTCTGGTGCTAGTTTTCTTCAACTCTCATTGGTCTAACCTTCTTTTCTTCTTAGGACAACCAGACATCTTTCTTTTTTATGGAGGCATGACATCTAGATATTGGGTTACCTCCGAGAGGTTGTTTCCATTAATAGAATAGATAATAGAGGGAGTAAATTTCTTCATACGTTGACTTTTGAAAGCATATAGGTATGTACTCTGCATCTATTTGAGAAACCTCATTGCTACCAATGCATGAACACAAGGTATTCTACTGATGCTCCATTTCCTGCAGGAGCATAAATATTGATCTATATCCACCACAAACTTGTCCCCACTTTGGGACACATGTCTGACTTCAAATAGCCTTTGTGTAGACCAGCTATGAACATAAGCCAACATTAGTTATTGGATACATGTGATAACATAAAGAAAGAAATACATATCTCATAATTCTTGGATACCTGGGAATCCAATTATTTGTTAGTAGTGCCTTCTTTTGTAGTCTACTGAGTATTTTTGGACAAATCATGACTTAAATGACCTTTCTCCTTGACCTAGTAGTGGCCCACCTCTTCATCATGTAAAGTCTGATTTCCTCCAACATTTTAATAATTGGTTTTGTCCTCGTTTAAACCACACTAGTAAAAAATAGTCTTTTAACGCGCCTAATACGCCTCGGTTTTCACAAAACTGAAGCATATTAAAATGCGGTGGCATTTTTGTAATTAAGGTGAACTTATACGCCTCGGTTCAGTGGGAACCGAAGCCTATGCACTCTACTACCTCGGTTATTTACGAAACCAAAGCATAAAATCCTCTGTGACAAAGCCCTACTACTTCGGTCTTCTACGAACCGATGTCATTGGGCATTTATGTTTCGGTTTGCCTTCTAATCGAGGCATATAGGTCTCTTCAATATATCTCAAGACTTTTCACCCACATCTTCATTCACGCTTTCTCGAGGTATGTCTTCGTGCAAACCCTATTCTTCATCTCTCGTCCAATTTCTTCCCAATTTTGTCGTTTGAACCATTGAATATCTCCATCCCTACCGATTAAATGCCTTCCTCCACTGATTTCACTGATTAATTACTTCTTTCTTCATTTTCCACCGATTGGAACTTTCTTCATCGATTATTTCCCCTTTTTCATCTTCCATGGCCATCTTCACGAAGCACAACTGTCACGGATGGCGGTGTAAAACACATAAGTAAAAAAAAAATTGAATAAAATAGATAAGTAAAAATTCAAATTTTAAAAACACACAACTGTCACATGAGTACACCGACTAATTTTTTCGTAAAACACATAAGTAAAAATTAAAATTTTAAATATCCAACCTCATCGGAAAAATAGTACATTATTTATTACAAACCGATTATTCCGAAAATAAAATGTTCAAATAGTCATAATCGAATAAAATATTAAAAATACATTCCCAAGTCCTCTATCTCATCTCTCTTTCATCCTTTATGCATGTTCAGAAGCATCAGCCATCACATCTGTAATAACATCTGCTCCTGTATAACATCACGCATTATATGATCATCGCATTCACATACACAATCAAGCAATGGTGAGCTAACAAAAATACAATAAACATACATCATAAATATACTCATACCTCGAGTACATTGCAGACCCAACATACCACAACATATTACCATCCACATCTTAACTAGATCAAACTACATACACAAGTATGAATTATACTTCAACCACATTGCATACACCAATATGTATCAAAATATCAAATCAGAATGCATACACCGATATGCATTACAAAATAAATCAGACTACATGCACCAATATGTATCATATATCAATCAAAATACATACACCAATATGTATTAGCGTCACTCCCATCACTCTTTTCAGAGCTTCCCCGGGCAGTTACACATTACCCCAATGTGTAGTGTTGCTTCCCATCACTCTATAGGGAGCTTCCCCGTGGCAAGTACACAATGTCACCCCACATCACTCTGATCAAGAGCTTCCCCGGGCCAGCACGCACAACGCCAATTAATTTGTAACGAGCTTCATCGGACTAGTACCCCACGTCACCCCCATCACTCTTACATAAATGCAAGAGATTCCCCGGGCGGTTACACACATCACCTGTGTGTAGGGTTGCTTCCCATCACTCTCCTAGAGCTTCCCCGGACCAACAACCACAACGCTTACTATCCACCACTCGTTCAATCACACCATCCAGCCAAAATACACATATCCAATAATCCTCACAATACCAATCCAACCATACCATAACGCACATATCATATCCTCGTCACATAATCATCACGATACCAAATCATAAACAATTCAAGTTCTTCATACATCATGAAACTCATAATCAAATCATATCCAACCGTGATTTCAACAAGACTTAACCATCCAAACCTCATTCTTATATCATTTTACAATCTTACATAGATCATACAACATTTCTACATTCAATAGATGTATCAAACAGTTCAAAATAGTTTATACGTGTCAACACTCAATTTCGTCCGGATTGACTAAATATAATTTGTTTTATTGTTTTATCCTCATGAAAGGAAAAATTAAAAAAATGTGTGTATATAAAAGAAAAAAAAATGTATATAAAAAAAAAATGAAAAAATAAAATAAAATAAAATAAAAGGGAGAGAATGATCTGGCGTTCGTCCAAACAGTGGCCGTTCGTCCAATTTGTAACCGTTCGTCCAAACAGTGAGCGTTCGTCCTTCCCCACTGTTGAGGCCGTTCGTCCAAACTGTTCAAACCGTTCGTCCTGTTGATAAATCGTTCGTCCTTGCCCCTTGTTGAATCGTTCGTCCTTCCACATTGTTCAACCGTTCGTCCTTTCCCACTGTTTCTGTGACGTTCGTCCAAACAGTAACCGTTCGTCCTTCCCCATTGTTGCTGTTGCCGTTCGTCCGAACAGTGACCGTTCGTCTTTTTTGCACTGTTCAACCTTTCGTCCTTTGCACTGTTCAACCGTTCGTCCTTGCACTGTTTGACCGTTCGGCATTTCGGTTCTTTTAGGACGTTCGTCCTCATCTTCAACCGTTCGGTCATCAAACGTTCACTATTTGACCGTTCGGCCATTTTATCATTTTGGACGTTCGTCCTCTCCCTCAACTGTTCAACCTCTCATGTTTATCGTTCGTTTATTGAGCGTTCGTTTTTATTGTTTAATGAGCGTTCGGTCATCACTTGGACGGTCGGTTTCTCTTTTGAACGCTCAGTCTCCATGATATTTGTCTTCAGCGTTCGGTTTTAAACGTTCGGTCATGTTTTGGTGAACGTTCGGTTTTTTTTGTGTTCGGTTTTGAAGTATTAAGTAATAGTGAACGTTCGGTCTTCATTTAAGCGTTCGCTTTTCATCCGAACGTTCGTCTTTGCCCTTATTTGGACGTTCGTTCATACTGACTTGTAGGGCGTTCGGCATACAGTATTTTGAGGCGTTCGTCCAGATCGTTCCTGTCTATTCTGACGCTCGTCACCGCTCGTCCTGACCATCGTCTACCTCTGACCTCACCACCTCCAACACCGGACCTGCAAACAACCAAACCCATCACCGGGAGCATCACCATCCAGCATACCACACGCACAGAGGGATGCCCACAGTATGAAGATGAAGACAAGATGGAGGGGCCCTTACCCTATTTTCTCACGCCCAAGGACTGTTGCTCAGCATGCAATGGAATGTGTACTCACGGTTTATTTCTGAATAGGAGGAGGGGCTCACGGGTTTTGAAGTTTTTTTTTATAAAATTTGTTTCTTCTTCACTCACCAGGGGGAGGAACACACGGGCACCAAGCTACGAAGCTTCATTTATTCTTTTCATTCCTCCAAGATTCAGAGATCTGGATGATTCCTCTAACACCAAACCCAATTGCTTTCAACCTCTTTCCTCTTCACTCTCCATTTATGTCTGCCTACAATCTTCCTCCAACCCATAATTTCTGCAACCCTCCAATCACAACTACCAAACATCTCCACTTTCAAGCATCCTCCAATCAAAGCTGCCGACGCTAACCCCAGCCCACCATTATTGATTCCCAGGGATTCCCACTTGATTCCCACGAAAAATCTGCACTTTGAACAAACCACTTTCTTTTTCTTCCAAACCCACTGCACCTATCATCCTTACACCATCTCCACCATTATCATCATCATCTGACCCGTGATCACCCCCAACGCTTGATCTTCATCCACCCATTACCTCCATCCTTTTCTTCTTCAGTTTCACCTCCAACAAATAATACCACGGCCTACCTTCCTTTCCGCCCCAACTCCATCACTTCCAACCATCGCATATAACCACATACTTTTTCATCTTCAACCTCTGGACATCATATCCAACATCCATACTCATAAACCATAGCCTCTACTAATGCCCTTCCCTCCTCTTTTTCGCGGCCAACATCCATCATGATCACCCGAGAACTCCCTTCCACCATCACCATCCTTATTCCCTCACCCAATCATCAGCTTCATCCTCATTCCCTCACGACCATCATCTTGATCCTTACACCTTATACACGGCCAACACCTATCAACCTTCCCTAACTTTCCCGATATCTTCCAGCTTTCCAACCAAAACCCGAAGATTATCATCTTCATTCATCATTCACCTCTGACCACTCTCCATCAACCAACATCATCATATTCAAATCTGTTTTCCTTACGGGTCAGCCACCAAAGCCACCCTCATCTCCATTCCAACATCCCTTTCTTCTTCCTTTTCAACCCCAACATTTGATCCAAAACCCACTGCCACGACCAACCTTATCCCACGGCCATACAACCTCATCATCTTCACCTTACCTCACGGGCCTTCCCCTTCAACAACTTTCACTTTCCTCAACTCATCACTCCTAACCACATTCCCCTCACTTCTAAGCTTCTCTGAAAATTCAATTCTCCACCCCTCACACTACTCACTTGTGTTCACTGGAAATTCCACACCTCCATTCTTATACCATCTCCAACACTTTATCACGGCCAACGGTTATTAGGAATACCTTTCCATCAATCTTCATTCCCCACGGCCTAACTCCAACTCACACACCCACGGATGTACCCATAACCACCCTACTTCAACTTCATCTTTCAACTGTCAAAGAAACCAAAACCATTTTCTTTTTTTCCAAAGACAGTAAAACACCCCCTCCATCACGCACGTCACAGGAACTCATCACCCAAAAGTTTCAATATCTTCTTCCGTAACACTCACACACGGCCAAATCAACATCCTGTCCAACTTCACCCATCAACCACTAAAAACCCCAAGAATCAAACCCAATCAAAGTACAGGAACAAAGGGGGAGAAGCCGTTCCTTCAGCTGGCAGCCAATAACACCGTCACGCGAAGAGAAGAGAAGGGAGGAGGGGTCTGGATCTGGTGGCAGAAGCGAACCCCTCCCTGGGTGGCCGAATCGTGTGCAGCAGTGTTTGGTCTGGTTCGCGGCTTGTTGGTGCGTATGCGACGGCGGCTGGAAGCAGTGATGCGATAGGCAGAAGGCGAGCATCTTGGCCTCGCGCACAAAGAAGAGGTGGCAGCAGCGGCGGCCATGGCCGGGCAACGTTTTGGCTTGTAGATAGCGGCGGCTGGATGCGTGAGTTGGAGAAAGAGGCAAGGCTCGTTGGAAGAGAAGCTTTCCGCAACTGGATGTTCGGAATGGAGAAGGGAATAGAACCCCTAAACGATTCTAATTAGGTTAGAATGGGGCTTCGAACCCTAAACAAAAAAAAAAAAAAAAGAGAAGAAAGAAAGAAGAATTGGGCTCACACATTTCAGGATACACCATCAGTTTCATCCTTTCACCCCTGCCAGATACAAAGACAAAAGAGGGGATTTTGGCCCAAACAAAGGAGTTTCAATTTCACTCGGCACCCCTGGTTTTTATCTCTGTACCCCCAATTTCTATTGAGCTTTTCTTGTTTTATTTTTATGCTTTCTTTTTCTTTTTATTGGTTTTTATTACTTGTCATCCCCTTGTAAGATACCTCCACCCCTTTGTTTTAGTGAATTTGTTCATTTCATTTTATTTCAAAAAAAAAAGGAAAATAAAAAATAATAAAAAATATGTAAACTTTAAAAAACATTTAATGTAATAAATTTCGGTATGAGTACTCGTGCGATCGTACGCATCAGCCTAGTACTTATTGCCCAAATATAAAATAAATAAAAGCCGTGTGAGTGCTCGTGCGATCGTACGCATCAGCCTAGTACTCATTACGCAAAACAAAAGAAATAAAAGCCGTGTGAGTGCTCGTGCGATCGTACGCATCAGCCTAGTACTCATTACGCAAAACAATAAAAAGGAAAAAAAAGCCGTGTGAGTGCTCGTGCGATCGTACGCATCAGCCTAGTACTCATTACGCAAAAAATATGTTTCAAAGGTTTAGGCACATGTGTGATCGCACGCATCGTCCTTGTGCTACAAACCTCTTCTCTTTTCTAAAACGAAAATACCAAAAAATATAAAAATCCTCAAAAACCAAAAACATCAACATTTTCAAAACAACGATCAATATTGCTGCCAGAACTACGTGATCCTTGATTCTCCATCAAAAAGTGGAGATACGTAGGAGCAAGGCCAGTCCTTGTCAGGCTCACTCTCCCAAAAATCCAAATCATTTTCCAAACAATTTCTCAAACAATTTTCAAAACAAATTTCTCAAACAGTTTCTAAACGAACTACGGAACCCTGATTTCTCATTCTGAATGAGAATACGTAGGAGCAAGGTCAATCCTTGTCGGGCCCAAAAACCTAAAAAATATTGTTTGTTTCTTTAGAGTTTTTTTCAAGGGAAATTTAAACATTTTGAAAACCACATCATATTCGCATATTTAATTAAAGGTACTGCCTTAAGGCAGGCGTTGTAGGGTGCTAATACCTTCCCTACACGTAACCGACTCCCGAACCAAGAATCTGGTTCTAATAGACCATGCTTTATCATTTTATGGTTTTTCCGTAGTTTTCCAGAATAAACTATGGTGGCGACTCCAAATCTCTTTTTCAAAGTCATTTTCTTTTTTTTATTGGATCGTCGTCCCGTCGCGATTTTTTCGGTTGCGACAGATGGCGACTCCACTGGGGAGAATGAAGAGAGTCAGGCCATTTAATTAGATGTGCGAATTCAATATGGTTTTTCTTTGTGTTTTTCTTCCCTTTCTTTTTCTTTATCTTTGTTTGATTTTTGTCATAATTGTATGTGTGTTTGTTTTGATTATATTGAACCCTAGGGTAGAAAACATGTTATATCTGCCTGGGAATTTTCTGGTTGTTTTGCAGGTGAGGGTTTGGGGTTTATAATTGCATTCTCCCTTCACACACAAACATCATATGCATATCATGAGTGAGGCCCTATACCCGGGTCTGAGCGCAACTTAGAAATAGAGGGGTTGTGTAGCGGTGTCACTCTGGGATGTACTTCCTGTCTGGCTATCGTGAGAACCCCAGCCAGAGTCTGTTCTTTTCATTTGTGTCTCCACATCTAGTTGATTACTCTGACTGTTGTGGAGAAACAGTGAAAAGAGCCATAGCTCTGGTGGCCTGATTTAAGCATTAGGAAGCTATCCTTGTGAGTGCATATATTTGGCCTTAGAACTTTTGTCATTCAACCTTTGATAAGGCACAAAAGGGAGAAATGTGTTTTCCTATAACCCTCATGTTCGCTTAATAAAAATCACGCACCTTGTACATATCATCATATCTTTTTATCTTTTTTTTCTTTCTTTCTTTTGCTTTTTCCTTTTTCTTCGCTCATTGTTTTTCTTCATAGTCTTGTCACATTTTTGTGGATTCTAGTCAAAAATTATAAAGTTGTGATTAAGGCCCTTAAGCTAAAAATGGAAATTAACATGGAATTTGAGTCAAGGGGTATAAGAATTTGGTGAGTTTGTCAGAGGGGAAGAATTTGGGAAAATATTAAATGCAAGTTTTGAGGCCAAAGCTCTATACAACTAAATCGGGCAATATACCCATGTCCCGTCCTGGCTGAAGTTTATGAGACCCTTAATCGTCGTTACGAACTTAAAGAGGGAAAGATGTTATGTTGTCTACCAGTGGTGTATTTGTGGACGGCTTAAATTCCCTGTACCCCGTGGACGAATTATTGTAGTATGTAATCGATTACAAGGACATTGTAAACGATTACCCGAGAGAAAATTGGATTTTGTACAAAAAGTCCATCACAGGTACTCAGTCAGGTGAACATGGGTCACCATTGGAAAAAGAAGTGACTTTTAGGCACTTTTGCGCTTGTCTTAGGCTGTTCCTTGTGAACCACGTGTGAAAAGAGTAAATGAATGGACGCAACTTTGTGCAAGTTTAAATGAAGAACAAGTTAAATGGTGTGTCCCTTAGGAGCATAGATTGCAGATTACATATCATTGCTGGAGATATCCTAATGTACCCCTCATGGGTATTAGGTGTTGTATTAATTGCAATCCTGTGTTAGCAAACAAAAAAATAATTTGAGTATCCTGAGAGGATCGCTAACACCTGCATCTCTCGCCACATTGCAGATCATATGAGGAATGAATCTTCGCTGAAATGTTCCATCAAGTTAAAGACAATTGGGGGCAATGTTGTTCGCTTCAATGAAAGGCCCAAGATCATGAACTGTTAGTGAAAGTTTCCCTTAGCCAATGAATCACAGAAAGGGTTAAGACAATCAAGTTGTAATTAATTTCCCTTACCCAAATTGCGAAAAGAAATTTCAAAATGATGAGCAGTGGATAGAAGCAGCAATGACAAAACTAGAGAAGGAATGTTTCCATTTAGCTAAGAGGGAACATAAAAGATTGATGAGTCAGATGAAGAAAGAATATGTCGTTGAACAAGGACAAGTTAAAAGAATTGGAAGAGAAGTCTCTCACAGCTAGCTTCCCTTGCCAATGGAGCCATTGAAAACGTCCTTAAGTTCTTAGTTGATGCTGAGTCTGTAATATCAATCATCAACCCGCCTAAGGGGATTGAAACATTCCTCAATTGCTGCGAGAAACTGATCAGACAAATGAAGAATGTGATGACTAAAGCCTGCGATGGTTGACCAAGAATTCCTATGTCTCGCATTTTGGGAACTTCTGAATGATGAATCACCTTATTGACTCAGTTTCGTGTTAATTTCCAAATTATACCGGGGCAATTATTTTCACAGCTTTATAATTTCTGACTATAGATTTTAAACTGCGTTGTGTGTTCTTTTCATTCAAAAAAAAAAAAAAAAACTAAAAAAAACTAAAATACAGCTAAACATCTAAGATACCATAAAGGACTCGAACCAGTTCACAAATCTTGGAGAACCAAAAAAAGGAATGAAAGTCGATATCCAACAACTAAAGGAACAAATGAGCTTAATCTTAGAGGCCCTAAGCGCCTTACAATGACTTGGAGATTTGTACACACCACAACTACAATAGAGTTTGAGTGGCACAAATTTTCCCTCCTTATTGGTCTTTCCTCGTATTACACTCCGCCGTGAGAGGCAGACTCGAGTCATGAAGCCCACAAAAGACCAAGGAGAACACATTTGAAAGAGGAAACAAACTAGGGTCAACCACTTGCATGGTCCTTTGGGGAAATTATTAAGACAAGTATTGTGAGCACGATGAGGACAAAGCGCCAAGTTTGAAAGTGTTGCATGGACGTTCGTCGCCAAGTGAGCGGACGCTCGTCACATAGCGAACGCACGCTCGTTCCATAGCGACGCTCGTTCAGCGCGCAGTGGACGCTCGTCCAGAAAGTAGACGCTCGTCCAGAAAGTGGACGCTCGTCCACGCTCGTGCATAACGCTCGAAACGCTCGTCCACGCTCGTGCATAACGCTCGAAACGCTCGTCCAGTAGAGGACGTTCGTCCAGAAGGTGGACACTCGTACACGTTCGTCCAGAAAGTGGACGCTCGTCCAGAATTGGGATGCTCGTCCAGAAAATTGGACGCTCGTGTGACTCAATTATTGAACCCTTCTCTTTAAAAGCTGATTCAGAGGAGTTGCGGAAGCAGATTTGGACGGAGAGGAAACTTACGCGTGATGCTACCAAGTCTCCTACGAAAAGGCCTTGTCTACTGGTTTCGTGAAACCTGTTAAACTTCCATGATCCAGGGCTTATGGTTTCATCGAAAGTGTTGGGTGTTCCAGCGCAAAGCCAAACTTTAATTGATTCAAGATGTTTAAAGTTCGATGGATTGGGCTTTAGGAAAACATAAGTCATTATACAAGAGAATTTGATGTTGTGAAGTGTCTTAGTACCGAGGAGGTATACGCATTGATATAGCACCTTCATCCATGACTTTCAATGTGAACATTCACTATAAGGTTCTCAAAGCAGTGCTGGAAATCGAGTCCCTAAAGGGTATTGCGGAAAAGGAAAAAAATTGAAAAAATTTTGAGTCACTTGTCTTACTTGCAAATTGCCAAACTCATATTTTTTTTGTTAATCAAGAGTAAAGTTGCGGTGTCAGATTTTCCCGAATTTGATGTTTTCTTGCAAGACGTGTTTTCCACCCATACAGTTATTTCAGTGTGTATTGCAGCGTGTTTTCCATTTGAGGCTTTGTCTTGAGCCAGTTTCTTTCGTTGTTTCATACACGTATTTCATTGAAATTTTGCTTATCCCTTTTACTTCAGATCTCATGTTTTTATTCGAATTCAATTTTCCTTATTTTCTTGTAAATAAATTATTTTAGCTTTTTTTTTTTCTTATACATAATTGTGGGAAAATCTTGTTTTGACTAAAATAAAAAGAAAAGCATAAAAACCCATTTCATTTCATCATCAGAGCAGGAAATTACAGTAAAGGTCGGATACACTCATACGATCTTGGCATCATGATAAATAAAATAAAAATGCAAAGAAAAGAAAAAGCTGAAATAACAAAAAAAAAGCGCAAGGTTACAATTTCAAATAAAAGCAAAAAAAGGGCAAAGCAGCAAATAAAACAAAAGCAAATAAACAATGTTCAAGATTCGATCACGGGTGATCGTTAAGTTACAGACCATGAAAATAAATAACATAAAAAAAAAAAAAAACTGAAATTCAGCGAAAGTATTCCCGAGCTGGTTGCGGTGGTCTGAGGGAGAGCTCCGTCGAGGGAGCTCTGGTCCGGAATGTGAGAAGCATGGGTGGAGCAATTTGTCGTCCGTCCCTGTCGTCGTCAATGATGATCGGAACGGGGAACAAGTTCAGCAGCCTCGGCGCCCTCATGATCACCCAGTCGTATTCTGTCCAAAAAAAAAAAAAAAAAAAAAAAATTGTCAATAATAAGATGAGGAGAAAATTTTCAAAACAAAAAAAAAAAAAGAAAGATGGAGGTGATCAGGGTACTTACCATACATGTATAGCGGCAGTTGTGAGAACTGAGTGCCGGTAGGGTCTATCTCTGCTTGCCAGCGCCTGACCCGATTGCCGTGGTTGTTAAACCAACAGTGCACATTGTATTCAGTGACATCAGCGAAAACCCTTAGTCGAGACGCGATCTCGACGACTTACGCTCGGCTGGGATGTGTGACTCCATGATTGTAAATATTGGTCATCATTCTGACCTGATCGTCAGTTGGTCTCCACCGCTGACCGGTGTACCTCTCCATCTCCATCTCGCTCATCTTTCTTTTCTAAGTTTTCCACAAAAAAAAAAAAACAAAAAAAACAAAAAAAATATATAAAAATAAAAAGAACAAAAACATAACAAAAGCATAAAACAAAAAAAGTATTTTCAGTGTTTTCTTTACTCGTTTTTGTTTCCTTTTATGTTTATTTTGTCCGGTCAGCCTTTGTTATTTCAGGTTCTGGTCTCGGATCTGTTTCACGGTCCTTGCAAGAGGGTCCTAAACGGATCTATGTCCTTTTGTCCTCGTCCTTTTGTCCTTGTCCATTTGGTCCATGACCGGTTCATACAAATCATTTATCTTTTTAAATTTTCTGATTTTATGGGGTACGTGGCGTTGTTCTACCCGATTGTCTCTGCCATACCTTCAAACGAAGGGAGATGAACGTCTGGTTTCCAGCCTATATACCCCTTAAGTTTAAGACAGTTGTGTTTTTAAGTGTTTTAAGTTTTTAAATTAATTAAAAAAAAAAGAGAAAAGAGAAAAGAGGACTCAGAAAGAAAGGCAGAGAAAGGCGAGACAGAAATGAAAGCAGACAAAGCGGAAAGCATAAGAAAAAGAAGAGTTTGCGGGAAAGGAAAGCAGATAAAACATAAAGGGGAGAGGGGAAGGAAAGCAAAAATGGAAAGCGAAAGCATAAAAGAAAAGCAGAAACAGAAAGCTAAAGAGTTAAAAGGAAAAGAAAGCATCAAAGGGAAGAGGAAAAGAAGAACAGAAAGCTGAAAGGGGAGGAGGAAAGGAAAAAGGAAGAACGAAAAAAAAAACATAAACGAATGAAGAGAGGTTTAGAGCTCAGAAGACTTACCTGGAAGGAGAAGGGCTTGCAGAAGGTCGTTGCAGGAGTCGAGCGCCTTCGAAGGCACACTGGGGCAGAAGCTCCTCGCAGAAGTCCAGACACTCAAGGAAGAGAGAGAAGAGAGAGAAGAGGGAGAAAGAGAAGGATAGAGAGAGAGCGAGATCGGGAAAATGTCGCTCAGACGCCGAAGGGGTACCCGTTTTATAGCTGAGCAAATCCACTGTGGCTATAGTTCCGGTCGCTGCAACCGTCTGGTGTCGGTCTGATTTCTTTCTGAGTTTTAAAAAAAATAAAAATAAAAATAAAAAAATTTTTTTTTTTGAAAATCTGAAAACGGGTAGGGTTTTGTTGGGTCGATCCGGCCCAATATCAATACTTCTTGGATGATCCGATTTCACCAAAATAATAAAACAAAAAATCAAAAATATGATAAATAGAAAATTTTCAAAAAAATAATAATTGGAGTGATGTAAAATTTGAAGTGTTCGAAATTGTTTTTCATTTGCTTGATAAAGGACATTTTTCAGGTTCATTGGGCCTCATTGTCATGTTAGCCTTCTTTGAACCCATTTCTTCTGAAATATAAATTTGAGTGAAGAATTATTTTGGCATGTTTGTAATTTCACATCACGCCATTTTGTTCGATTTTATTCTGTCTTCTTCTACATTTTGAATAAATCCAAAGAAAAAAAAAATCAAAAATATTGAAAAAGGAATAGTGCTCGAGCCCATTAGGCCCAATGGCCTTCGTGGTTTTCTCTCGAGTCCACTTCTTTTGAAAATATGTCAAAAATATTTTGTTTTCACATTTTTGCTGTTGAATGATGTTTTGTACTTTTGTTCAAATTGTCCTGTGTGATTTCTTTGAATTGGTAGTCAAAAAAAAAAATCTGAAAAAAAAAAAGAGAACAGTGCTCGAGCCCATTAGGCCCAATGGCCTTCGTGGTTTTCTCTCGAGTATACTTCTTTTGAAAATATGTCAAAAATATTTTGTTTTCACATTTTTGCTGTTGAATGATGTTTTGTACATTTTGTTCAATTTGTCTTGTGTGATTTTCTTTGAATTTGTAACAAAAAATCTCAGAATGAAAGATGAACAGTTTTTGAGCCCATTAGGCCCTTTGTCATATGTGGTTTCTCCTGAACCAGTGCATCTGAATTTCTGAAAAATAAAAATCCTTGTTTATGTAGATTTTGTGTTTTCAATTCATAATTTCCCTTTTCAATTGTGTGAACAAGTATTTGTGCAAAAAAAAAAATAAATAAATAAATAAAAATAAGGGGATTCAGACTCTTGTCTGAAGATTTTGTCATGGTCGTAAGAAGAATGGTGATTGGCCCGTTGAGTCTGGTTGTGTTGCAAAATTTCCTCTAGTTCAATCTTGTGAGATCCTCTCATAACAAAAAAAAAATTAAAAAATGAATTTCTTTTAGCTTGTTCCATAAACTATAAAAAAATGAAAAATTGTTCTCTTTGTCATCTTCTTGTGATAAGTTCACACGGCTCAGGTCATCTGATCCATTGGGTCAATGTGCCTGGTAAGTCCAACTTCCTTTTGTTACTTCTCCTCAGGTTTTCAGACGTTTTTGGCCCAACTCGGCCCATTACATGCATATTTCAAATTAATTTCTATTTCTAAAAGATAAAAAACACAAAAACATTTTTCTAATATGTTTAATGTTTTCACATTGTGTAAATGAATAAAACAAAACATTTTTATTTTTCAAACGTTTTTCTAAAATCAAGTTTCCTCATATCAATTTTTGCATTGCTCGCCAAACCGAGTTTCTGCACTGGTTCCCAAGCTCATTTTCCACATTAGCCCAGAAAGTTCATTTTTCATAATGGCTTGCAAAGCCCAGTTTTCATGCTGGCTCGCAAGGCCCAAATTCCATAATGGCAAAAATCTCAATTTCCATATAAGCTCAGAATGCCCATTTTCCATACTGACTTGCAAAACTCAGTTTCCATACTGACCCGCAAGTCCCAGATTCCACAACGGCCAAAAAAAAAACTCTCAATTTCTACATTAGCCCAGCAAGCCCGTTTCCCATACTGGTCTGCAAAGCTCAGTTCCCATGCTGACCCGCAGGACCCAGTTTCCATTGGCAAAAACAAATCACATTTCCCCAATGGCCAAGAAAGCCCATTTCACATACTGGCCTGCAAGGCCCAGCTTCCCAGGCTGGTCCGCAAAGCCCAATTTTCAAAAAAAAAAACAAAACAACAAAAAAAAAAACAAAAGAAAATCTGTTTTTCAACTAATCATCATTTTCATTTCATATTACTTTTCTTCATGCATAAAACCAAAAAAATACGCAAAAGTTGAGTCAATTATTTTCGTTGCAAATCATCCATTTTATGAGATTTCAAAAAATGTGTAATGGATGTCATAATCTCCTGTAGTCAAATGTTTGAGTCACATATTCTTAAGAGATATCTGTGTGTGCATTGCTTGAAAATATCATCCTTCAGCCCTTGCTATACCAAGAGATTGGCCCAATCATGTTCTTGAGCCCAAATGATAAACACCAAGTTTTACACTGGGGCAGATTTTCAATTACCTCCACCGGTTTTCATTTGGGAGATCCTGAAGTCCGTTGTGAAAAAAAAGAAGGACAAAAAAATGAAAAAAGAATGAAAAATGACTCTGTTGAGATCATTTAGTCTTTGTCTCTTAATTAATCTTTTGAAAATAAAACAACCAAAATTTGAAATGATGTGTGGCCATCTTTCTTCATCCAAAAAATATATATCCTTTGATACCCAATTTGAGCCAATAAGAAATTTCTTTTCAAAATTTTACCCAAACAAGAGTTATCATCACGGTAGAAGTCGACTCAAATTGCAAGAAGAACACACTTAGTGATCAAATGAAGAAAATTCCTCAAAAGCAAAGCAAAAATACAAAGAATCACAAAGTGATGGCAAGCAAAGAATGAAATTTGAGAAAGGGCAAAATAGTCAAAACAGTATCCACAAAGTATAGGTGGTAACTCTTGTTTTTCAAAAAAAAAATACCCACAAAATTTTATTTGAGCCTTTATATCCTTTCTTTCAATACCCTTAGCCCAAGCCACGTTACAAGCCCAATAAAAGCCCACACAGATTGAATAATGGTTGCTTAAACTTTCATAAAGCTTAATTTTGAGACAAGACAAAATGGCTAACAATGGAGTTAAAAAAATGAAAAAAACAAATGTCCATGGATGAAGGGAACTCCCTATTTGATCAGAATTATACAAAGGAAAATCGAACCATTTGGGGCAATTTTTTTTAAGCCAATCCTTTTCATATCCATCACAAATTCCTGAACACATTCAAATCCCATCCAAACTCTTCCCCCGATTCTCAAACTTGGGGCAACTTTGTAAGCTCTTCATAACCTTTTCGCCTGTTCTTCCAAACTGGGGCAACTACGTGAGTTTCATATGCTTCGGCCCGGCCCATTCAGAATACTGGTCGACTTTGTCAATCTCATATTTGTTTCATCTGTATATTCATAGATCCACCCTCAAAACAGGGGCAGACGCTTTGGGGCTTTGTATGATTTTGAGTCCATCTTATCATTCGTAAACCCAAAGTGGGGGGGCAACCTCTTTTGGAACCTCGCTTAATTGACTCATGCCCAAAACCAAGGCGTGACTTTCATATGCTTCAGCCCATTCAGAGTATTGAGCAATTTTGTAAAATCTCAAATTTTTTCATCTGAACATTCAAAGTTCATACAAAGACTGGGGCATCCCTTGTTGGGCCTTACATGATCTTGGTTCGCCCCGAACTTCAAAGAAATCCAAAACCACCAAAATTGGGGCAATTTGCAAATCCCACATGATATTCTCACTCCTTGATTTATTCCCTCCCAATTCACAGGTACATTTGTCCATACCAATACTTTTACCATGCTCCAAACTGGAGCAGCTTCTGAGTATCTACTAGCTCACATTGGCATTTGTAGCCGTTTTAAGGAGTAAGAGGCTCGAGTGGCCCACCCGGTACTCTCCAAATCCTTCCAATCATCCTCCACATATTTTCCCAACCTCTGATATCAAGCATGTACACACTGGTATCTCGTCAAGAAATGCGTAGCACACAAGCTTCGTTTTGAACAGTTGACTTTAGAATTGGACATCCATTGAAAGGAAATTGGAAGTCTAAATCGTCATAAATTTGATGATTTCAAAGGAAACAAATTGACTCTAAAAAAAATGTCATGTGTCATAATCTTCCAATACGTCATGTACATATTTTCATCAACTTTGAATTTGCCTTCATGTATATTCATCAAATTTTCTTCTTCAAAAAGACAACAAAAAATGCATCAAAGTTTTCCTCTCTAATTTCAAAATTTCATCAATTTTCCTTCCTTCAAAAAGACAACAAAAAATGTATCAAAGTTTTCTTCTCTAAATTTCAAAATTTACATCAACCATGTTTCTCTTGCACATTGAGGTTTCAAAATCCATATACTTGTACAAAAATGCAACACCTTGTTTCTTAATTTCAAAATCAAAATCAAAATCAAAAAAGGTTCTCAAAATTTTCAACCAATTCAAAAATTTCAATTTTCAAAACAATCAACCAATTTTACTTTCTGCCACTGGTATCTCGGCCCTCTGCAAGGCAATGGTCGAGCCCAATTTTACTTTCTGCTGTTGGTATCTCGGCCCTCTGCAAGGCAATGGTCGAGCCCAATTTTACTTTCTGCTGTTGGTATCTCGGCCCTCTGCAAGGCAATGGTCGAGCCCAATTTGACTTTCTGCTATTGGTATCTCGGCCCTCTGGAAGGCAATGGTCGAGCCCAATTTTACTTTCCGCCATTGGTATCTTGGCCCTCTGCAAGGCAATGGTCGAGCCCAATTTTGCTTTTTGCCATTGGTATCTCGGCCCTCTGTAAGACAATGGTCGAGCCCAATTTTACTTTCTGCTATTGGTATCTCGGCCCTCTGTAAGACAATGGTCGAGCCCAATTTTACTTTCTGTCATTGGTATCTCGGCCCTCTGTAAGACAATGGTCGAGCCCAATTTTGCTTTTTGTCATTGGTATCTCGGCCCTCTGTAAGACAATGGTCGAGCCCAATTTTGCTTTCTGTCATTGGTATCTCGGCCCTCTGTAAGACAATGGTCGAGCCCAATTTTGCTTTCTGTCATTGGTATCTCGGCCCTCTGTAAGACAATGGTCGAGCCCAATTTTACTTTCTGTCATTGGTATCTCGGCCCTCTGTAAGACAATGGTCGAGCCCAATTTTGCTTTTTGTCATTGGTATCTCGGCCCTCTGTAAGACAATGGTCGAGCCCAATTTTGCTTTCTGTCATTGGTATCTCGGCCCTCTGTAAGACAATGGTCGAGCCCAATTTTACTTTCTATCATTGGTATCTCGGCCCTCTGTAAGACAATGGTCGAGCCCAATTTTACTTTCTATCATTGGTATCTCGGCCCTCTGTAAGACAATGGTCGAGCCCAATTTTGCTTTCCGTCATTGGTATCTCGACCCTCTGTAAGACAATGGTCGAGCCCATTTTTACTTTTTCAAACGACCCTCTGCATGGCAATGGTCAGGTACATTTTTTTAATCTTTTTCAAATGACCCTCTGCATGGCAATGGTCAGTACATATTTTTAATTTTCTCAAACGACCCTCTGCATGGCAATGGTCGAACCCAATCAAATTCAAATTTCTCATTCATTTAATCTTGTTCATTTTATTTGAAAAAAAAAAAAACAAAAAAATTTTAATTAATTCAAAAAAAAAATGCAATAAAAAAAATTCCCTGTTTGTTCCTGATTCTTTTTCATTGAAAATTCTCTGTTTTTCCTTGTGTATTTTGAAATCCGAACGAAATTAATATTTCTATCTTTACTTATCTTTTACTCTGATAATATGAAAACTTTGTTTATCATATGATCTAGTAAAATCTAACTAAAGAGGGGCAACACTCAATTTCGTTCGGGTTGATTAATAAATTTACTTTTATAAAAAAAAAATAATAAAAAAAAAAAAATATATTTCCTCGTTCACTGCATCTGTAGCATTGGTGGACCTTCCACGAGGTTGTCACATTTCAATATTCTCAGTATTGTTTGTTTGTTTTATTCTCTGTTTGTTTCTTGTGTATCTTGAAATCCAGACGAAATTAGTATTTCTATCTTTACTCATCTTTTACTCTGATAATATGAAAACATTGTTTATCATATGATCTAGTAAAATCTAAGTAAAGAGGGGCAGCTGTCAACACTCAATTTCGTCCGGATTGACTAAATATAATTTGTTTTATTGTTTTATCCTCATGAAAGGAAAAATTAAAAAAATGTGTGTATATAAAAGAAAAAAAAATGTATATAAAAAAAATGTGTGTATATAAAAGAAAAAAAAATGTATATAAAAAAAATGAAAAAATAAAATAAAATAAAAAAAAAGGGAGAGAATGATCTGGCGTTCGTCCAAACAGTGGTCGTTCGTCCAATTTGTAACCGTTCGTCCAAACAGTGAGCGTTCGTCCTTCCCCACTGTTGAGGCCGTTCGTCCAAACTGTTCAAACCGTTCGTCCTGTTGATAAATCGTTCGTCCTTGCCCCTTGTTGAATCGTTCGTCCTTCCACATTGTTCAACCGTTCGTCCTTTCCCACTGTTTCTGTGACGTTCGTCCAAACAGTAACCGTTCGTCCTTCCCCATTGTTGCTGTTGCCGTTCGTCCGAACAGTGACCGTTCGTCTTTTTTGCACTGTTCAACCTTTCGTCCTTTGCACTGTTCAACCGTTCGTCCTTGCACTGTTTGACCGTTCGGCATTTCGGTTCTTTTAGGACGTTCGTCCTCATCTTCAACCGTTCGGTCATCAAACGTTCACTATTCGACCGTTCGGCCATTTTATCATTTTAGACGTTCGTCCTCTCCCTCAACTGTTCAACCTCTCATGTTTATCGTTCGTTTATTGAGCGTTCGTTTTTATTGTTTAATGAGCGTTCGGTCATCACTTGGACGGTCGGTTTCTCTTTTGAACGCTCGGTCTCCATGATATTTGTCTTCAGCGTTCGGTTTTAAACGTTCGGTCATGTTTTGGTGAACGTTCGGTTTTTTTTGTGTTCGGTTTTGAAGTATTAAGTAATAGTGAACGTTCGGTCTTCATTTAAGCGTTCGCTTTTCATCCGAACGTTCGTCTTTGCCCTTATTTGGACGTTCGTTCATACTGACTTGTAGGGCGTTCGGCATACAGTATTTTGAGGCGTTCGTCTAGATCGTTCCTGTCTATTCTGACGCTCGTCACCGCTCGTCCTGACCATCGTCTACCTCTGACCTCACCACCTCCAACACCGGACCTGCAAACAACCAAACCCATCACCGGGAGCATCACCATCCAGCATACCACACGCACAGAGGGATGCCCACAGTATGAAGATGAAGACAAGATGGAGGGGCCCTTACCCTATTTTCTCACGCCCAAGGACTGTTGCTCAGCATGCAATGGAATGTGTACTCACGGTTTATTTCTGAATAGGAGGAGGGGCTCACGGGTTTTGAAGTTTTTTTTTATAAAATTTGTTTCTTCTTCACTCACCAGGGGGAGGAACACACGGGCACCAAGCTACGAAGCTTCATTTATTCTTTTCATTCCTCCAAGATTCAGAGATCTGGATGATTCCTCTAACACCAAACCCAATTGCTTTCAACCTCTTTCCTCTTCACTCTCCATTTATGTCTGCCTACAATCTTCCTCCAACCCATAATTTCTGCAACCCTCCAATCACAACTACCAAACATCTCCACTTTCAAGCATCCTCCAATCAAAGCTGCCGACGCTAACCCCAGCCCACCATTATTGATTCCCAGGGATTCCCACTTGATTCCCACGAAAAATCTGCACTTTGAACAAACCACTTTCTTTTTCTTCCAAACCCACTGCACCTATCATCCTTACACCATCTCCACCATTATCATCATCATCTGACCCGTGATCACCCCCAACGCTTGATCTTCATCCACCCATTACCTCCATCCTTTTCTTCTTCAGTTTCACCTCCAACAAATAATACCACGGCCTACCTTCCTTTCCGCCCCAACTCCATCACTTCCAACCATCGCATATAACCACATACTTTTTCATCTTCAACCTCTGGACATCATATCCAACATCCATACTCATAAACCATAGCCTCTACTAATGCCCTTCCCTCCTCTTTTTCGCGGCCAACATCCATCATGATCACCCGAGAACTCCCTTCCACCATCACCATCCTTATTCCCTCACCCAATCATCAGCTTCATCCTCATTCCCTCACGACCATCATCTTGATCCTTACACCTTATACACGGCCAACACCTATCAACCTTCCCTAACTTTCCCGATATCTTCCAGCTTTCCAACCAAAACCCGAAGATTATCATCTTCATTCATCATTCACCTCTGACCACTCTCCATCAACCAACATCATCATATTCAAATCTGTTTTCCTTACGGGTCAGCCACCAAAGCCACCCTCATCTCCATTCCAACATCCCTTTCTTCTTCCTTTTCAACCCCAACATTTGATCCAAAACCCACTGCCACGACCAACCTTATCCCACGGCCATACAACCTCATCATCTTCACCTTACCTCACGGGCCTTCCCCTTCAACAACTTTCACTTTCCTCAACTCATCACTCCTAACCACATTCCCCTCACTTCTAAGCTTCTCTGAAAATTCAATTCTCCACCCCTCACACTACTCACTTGTGTTCACTGGAAATTCCACACCTCCATTCTTATACCATCTCCAACACTTTATCACGGCCAACGGTTATTAGGAATACCTTTCCATCAATCTTCATTCCCCACGGCCTAACTCCAACTCACACACCCACGGATGTACCCATAACCACCCTACTTCAACTTCATCTTTCAACTGTCAAAGAAACCAAAACCATTTTCTTTTTTTCCAAAGACAGTAAAACACCCCCTCCATCACGCACGTCACAGGAACTCATCACCCAAAAGTTTCAATATCTTCTTCCGTAACACTCACACACGGCCAAATCAACATCCTGTCCAACTTCACCCATCAACCACTAAAAACCCCAAGAATCAAACCCAATCAAAGTACAGGAACAAAGGGGGAGAAGCCGTTCCTTCAGCTGGCAGCCAATAACACCGTCACGCGAAGAGAAGAGAAGGGAGGAGGGGTCTGGATCTGGTGGCAGAAGCGAACCCCTCCCTGGGTGGCCGAATCGTGTGCAGCAGTGTTTGGTCTGGTTCGCGGCTTGTTGGTGCGTATGCGACGGCGGCTGGAAGCAGTGATGCGATAGGCAGAAGGCGAGCATCTTGGCCTCGCGCACAAAGAAGAGGTGGCAGCAGCGGCGGCCATGGCCGGGCAACGTTTTGGCTTGTAGATAGCGGCGGCTGGATGCGTGAGTTGGAGAAAGAGGCAAGGCTCGTTGGAAGAGAAGCTTTCCGCAACTGGATGTTCGGAATGGAGAAGGGAATAGAACCCCTAAACGATTCTAATTAGGTTAGAATGGGGCTTCGAACCCTAAACAAAAAAAAAAAAAAAAGAGAAGAAAGAAAGAAGAATTGGGCTCACACATTTCAGGATACACCATCAGTTTCATCCTTTCACCCCTGCCAGATACAAAGACAAAAGAGGGGATTTTGGCCCAAACAAAGGAGTTTCAATTTCACTCGGCACCCCTGGTTTTTATCTCTGTACCCCCAATTTCTATTGAGCTTTTCTTGTTTTATTTTTATGCTTTCTTTTTCTTTTTATTGGTTTTTATTACTTGTCATCCCCTTGTAAGATACCTCCACCCCTTTGTTTTAGTGAATTTGTTCATTTCATTTTATTTCAAAAAAAAAAGGAAAATAAAAAATAATAAAAAATATGTAAACTTTAAAAAACATTTAATGTAATAAATTTCGGTATGAGTACTCGTGCGATCGTACGCATCAGCCTAGTACTTATTGCCCAAATATAAAATAAATAAAAGCCGTGTGAGTGCTCGTGCGATCGTACGCATCAGCCTAGTACTCATTACGCAAAACAAAAGAAATAAAAGCCGTGTGAGTGCTCGTGCGATCGTACGCATCAGCCTAGTACTCATTACGCAAAACAATAAAAAGGAAAAAAAAGCCGTGTGAGTGCTCGTGCGATCGTACGCATCAGCCTAGTACTCATTACGCAAAAAATATGTTTCAAAGGTTTAGGCACATGTGTGATCGCACGCATCGTCCTTGTGCTACAAACCTCTTCTCTTTTCTAAAACGAAAATACCAAAAAATATAAAAATCCTCAAAAACCAAAAACATCAACATTTTCAAAACAACGATCAATATTGCTGCCAGAACTACGTGATCCTTGATTCTCCATCAAAAAGTGGAGATACGTAGGAGCAAGGCCAGTCCTTGTCAGGCTCACTCTCCCAAAAATCCAAATCATTTTCCAAACAATTTCTCAAACAATTTTCAAAACAAATTTCTCAAACAGTTTCTAAACGAACTACGGAACCCTGATTTCTCATTCTGAATGAGAATACGTAGGAGCAAGGTCAATCCTTGTCGGGCCCAAAAACCTAAAAAATATTGTTTGTTTCTTTAGAGTTTTTTTCAAGGGAAATTTAAACATTTTGAAAACCACATCATATTCGCATATTTAATTAAAGGTACTGCCTTAAGGCAGGCGTTGTAGGGTGCTAATACCTTCCCTACACGTAACCGACTCCCGAACCAAGAATCTGGTTCTAATAGACCATGCTTTATCATTTTATGGTTTTTCCGTAGTTTTCCAGAATAAACTATGGTGGCGACTCCAAATCTCTTTTTCAAAGTCATTTTCTTTTTTTTATTGGATCGTCGTCCCGTCGCGATTTTTTCGGTTGCGACAATACGCAACACATTTTCTTTATATCCTTTGAATACCAATAGTTAGGTAACTCAAACAGCTTGGGGACTGTTACCAACAACTCCGGAAGGGTCAAAAACCCCCTAAAACAACCTAGAGAACGTCCAAAACGGACATCAAGAACCCCAAAAACTCTAAAAAACAAATTCTACAACGTGGAGGTGAATCCAGTGGCGTTGGAGCGCGACCAGGGGGCGCTAGAGCCCTATATCAATTAACAACAAGTGCAGATTTGGCTTTTGATGCACTTGGGACTTATTCTAATGATCAAAGTGGCTTCCTAAACATTAGAATTGATGAGAAAACATATTTATAACTGGAAGCAAACATTCATTGATCATGAAACCTGAAACTTGGTATATCAAGCCATTTTTGACACTTCAAAAACACCTAAACTCAAATGTACACCTTATAATCTTGTTTTCTGCAAACTAACCACTTGAACAAGTTCTAATTGGCTCAATAACAGATCACAAATCAGCACCTACAACCCAGAACATCTAATTCAAAATATCACTTGTCAAAACCCCTAAAACTAGCCCAAAATCAATCTAAATTAGACATATCAACTACCAAAGAACCTAACTTCAGTTTTCTACCATTTTCAATGTTCAAACCAGTTTTGAATCACTCAACATCAAGCTTAAAATGTCAGGTTTATATCAGATTTACATTCTTTAGGTTTGCACCTATCAATACCCCTAAAATACCTTTGAATCCACATGGAAAACACACTATGACAACTACCAATTAATCCTTCACCACATATTAACTATCTTCCATCATAAATAAGTCATTAAACATTCAACCAATTGATACTCATTTCCGATTCTCACTTAAAACCAATACTTTATTAAGTCAATTCTTAAACCCCCATAACTTTTATCTCAAAAATCAACTCAAAACACCATCAAAACAATACCATTCCACGTTATTTTGGGTTTCAATAAATTAGTCATTCACACCACACCACTCTTTCCATAACATCAATTTATCCATTCAAATTTCATCAATCATCCAAAACAAACCACTTTTGCACTTGATGAAAAAGTGTAAACTATCATGTTTTCCATCTCATTTCACATCCAAATCCACCAAAAACTTCATATACATATAGATCAACATGCTAGAACGAACATCCAGCATCAATCCATCATATATATTCAACAATTTTGCATCATAAAGTTCATACCAAAATTTTATAGATCAAAACCATGGTAACAACCTACTTGAATCATTTTCCTAAAATCATACTACCCATTTGACCAAAATCAATTTCCATACAGCTCCCCAATTCAAAATCAAGCAACTGGACTCATACTCACATCCAAAGAAATTCAAGAAATCAAGTTGAGTTAGCTCCCCTTACCTCTTGAAGACCTCCTTGGAACACCTTGAATCTTTCACCACAAATCTGGACAGCACCTTGCTCCAAGGACCTCTAAAACACTCTCTTACGGATCACTCTCTTCTCTAACACTCAGCACCTCACGCCCAACTGCAGAACCCCATCCCCTCTCTTAAGTCAAACTGCTCAAGGGACAACCATGGTCCCTCTACACACAAAAAATTCACTCAAAACTGAAAAGGAGGGTCACTCATGCTCCTTTCTGACCCAAGGGACCGAAATGTTGGATCTAGAACAGATTCCCCAACTTTCCACACAAGTCCCACATGTTTTAGATCTAAAATGTAAAGTCTGACACCACTCGTGCTGGGGCGCCCCTTAGAAAGGGCACTAAGGCGCAACTGGATTTATCTTCGCGCGCTTGGATGCCCTTGAGATGGGGCACTGGAGCGCCATCCCCCAACAACTCAACGAACACAACTTCGATAGTCTGGTTGAACCCCTTCCTAAAGTTTAAAATAGGCGTATGAGTACTCGAATCGAAGCTATTTGAGTCTACTTTCTAATGGAAAAAGAATCAACCCAAAATCTTAAATTTACAAAAAGTTATAAGTAAAATACTAAACCATGTCAAAGTTGACACCACTATATTTTACACTATAACTTGAAATTTTTACAACTTGGTAAAATTTGAGTTTACAAGGGTCTTACAGGCGGCCTGTCTACTGTCATCACCAAGCCCAATGGCTATGGCGGCGAGTTCTTCTCCTCCTCCCTCGTCGCCGCCAAAGGATGGCGGATCTGGTTTGCATTCTGACTTTCTAGTGGTGGTGCAACGTCGGAGTTTCTCGTGGGCGAATGTCGTTTAGTTATAGGGGTTTGTCGTTTTGGGGCTTGAGGTATTGGTGGAAAAGGTTGGAGAGGGTGATGCGGATGCGGACGTCGCAGGATTTGCATTGGGGTTCGAAGGAGGTAGAGAAAAGTTCGTTTTTGGAGGCGGAAAAGGACTTTGTGCGGCGTAGCTCCAGGTGAGCGGGTGGGCGGAAGAGGGCTTTAAGAGCGTCGATGGCGGTGGATGGAGATTTGCGGGTAGTGGCGGGGCTGTTGTTGTTGTTGTTGGGATCGAGGAGGGCAAGGCGTTCTAAGAGGTGGAGGTGGAGGTGAATCTTCGTCGGGGTGGCGGGGGTAGGAGGTGGAGGTGAATCTTCATCGGGGCCTACGGCAGCTGAATTTGTCCCGCACCTCAAAACTGAGAGCCTGGTCTCTGAAAATTTTCAGTTAAAGAAAAATAATTATCATGTTTTGTAATTTTAAATCTAAGGAGCTCGTTGAAGCTTGTAGGTTGACTTTTTAATTATTTATTAATTAATTTGTTCACATGCTACTTGGTGATTGTTTTTTTCGTGAAAGGGAGTATCGTAGAGCCATTATAAGAGATTGTGCTAACTTTTTCTCCGTTTTGGTTATGCAGTTGAAAACAATTGCATATTTGTGATTCTGTTATTTCAAAACTTTAGTTTAATAGTTTAATGGGTACTTCAAAAGTTGTTCATTTGGGTGGAGAGGTGATGACTCTCTCGTCATTCTTTTTTTAATCTTTTTTCTTGATGGACAACACACCTATAAACAAGCATTGCAATACTACAAGATGATTCCAAAACAGAACATGACTTCTTGAGGTTCAGTAATGTTGAACCGATGTTCATCTCCAAATTCTTGCAATGGATCAATAATCAATGAGGATGAGGTAAATTGGTGTTAGCGTTTCTTTGGTCAATGATGGTTGAGGTTGATTTGATGTTAACTTGTAAGGTTTTGCAAGTTCAGGTTTTTATATAGTGTTTTTCTTTTTCTCTCTTTAACAGGTGAAGTTCAAAATTGCATCATCTCACTATTTTTTGAATGAGAATAAAGCAGCTCTAGTTGACAAAGCTAGTTATTGTCAAATGTCGAAGACCACACACCTTTAACAAAAATTTTCTCATGTTTATTTCATTTTTTGTCTCGTTACTGTTTTAGGTTACCAAAGAGCAATTGATAATTGGTTGTTGTTTGATTGCAATTCTAGCAAGTTTGCAGAAAAGGGCAAAAAAGCTGGAAAGTGCAAGCCCGAAATAAATAGCCTTCAAATTTCAGCCAAAAAATTGCATGGAGCGCTTAGTACAGTTAGTTTATCCATCCGTTTAATTTTGTTTATAAAAATGTAGTCATAGTCTCTTTTTCCCTTTTCCACTATAATTCTACGTCTTCTACCTAAATTATCAAGAGTAATGCTTTGGCTAGCTTCCTCTTTCTTAGCATTCTAGAACTGTTGAGTCTTTATTCTCATAGAGTATGGATAATTCACGGTCATTTTTCTTCCTACCTTGTTTTTTTAATATAAGTAAAATTCATACTCTAGATTTAACAAAACATTAGAAACTATTAGAATATTTCAACAGAACAGACTCATAAGAGTGCATGCTCGTTGATGTCTTTTTAACGTGTTGGTGTAAATTAAAAAAATAAACCCTTCTACTGCCTCGGTATCACATTGTGTTGTGCTTGTTAACCTTGATCTGTACCAAAACCTTCAATGAAGATGTATGTCATACAATGACTATGTAAAATAATCAGAAAGTAAAAGATATGTAAACTGAGAGTGGCAAACCTTGGAGGAATAGCTATCAAGTGTCGAAAAGCGCCTTGGTTCACCTCTTTGATACTTCTCATCTCCTTCTCCCATTTCTGTGGGTAGGTTGTTGTAGCTGCCCTCAACATAAGCTTCTTAAGATTCTTTCCAGGGAATTTCTTCCTGAAGTTGGCATATAAATGGCTTACACAAAATCTGTGTGCAACTCTAGGAACAACATCTTGTACAGCTGGTAACAGACCTTGTGAATCAATGAGCAATAAGTTAGCTAATATTGATTTAAAATCATTTGTATAAGATAAAAGACAATGAATATAATGTAATTTACCTTCTGCTGATCTGATGGCATAACTTTTGATGGCATCCAAGATGTCTTCTTTATGCACAAAATATGTTCTCACTTCCCAGTTGAAATCAAGCATATTTTTTGGCATACTAAATGTAGCAAACTTTCTCATAACCCTCTTCACCATCACTTTCTTCATCACTTATGTCAGGAGAAGTTAAGTCCTCAGATTGTCATTCATCATTGAACAAACTGGCATCACTAATCTCATCTTCTTCCATATCTGACTCAAACCCAAGTAAAACAGATTCAACCTCAACCATCATATTACTAGAACTTTCACTAAAGTCACACTGCACATTTATGTTTACTAACACATCCTTACTATTCACCTCACCATAATCATCATCATTTGATGTACTCCAAGCACAGACTTCTACTTTTATATCCTCCAAGTCTTCTACTTTTAACCTATCACCCTCACCATCTTGTACTTCTAACCTATCACCCTCACCATCATGTGCTTCTATCCTCTTAGCCTCACCATCACCTATCTCAACTTGTATCCTCTCAGCCTCAACATGACCTTCATCAACTTCTATCCTTAAACCCCGTTAAGCCAATTTAACGGCAGGGGCCCAATTGACTCAAATTAGCATTCTTTAGGACTCAATTAGGGATTCTTATAAAACGAGGATCGAACTGGGAAAAACCCACAAAAATAGGGACAACTAAAGGGATTTAACCTATATCAAATAAATATAAATGTGTGTAACTAAAACCGTATTAGTGTTTCACTTAGACATTTGATCATTCAAAATAGCCTTTTCTTCTCATAGATGGCATCAAATGGATTTTCTATAGCTTTGTTATGCATTTTTTTTTATAAATTTTTGTGATTTTCTTACCAGCTTCTATTTTGAAAAACCAAATCCACGTAACCATCTTTAACAACTGAGAGTAATTTCATATTTAAAGTTCATATATTTCAGATATTAAATAATTATGGTCAAAAAAAGCATAAACCATATATAAATATAAACATATATTATAGACTCTTTAGTTAGTCTTTCATAAGAAGTCAGTGTTAAACAACTTGACACTAAAATCGAGACTATTACTACACTATGTAAGATACATTTATACATCAAGCAACTATTGAAGTCTTCCTCTTAAACCCACACCTATCATCTAGCCTCATTCCTACTTATAGGTTCATTTCCTCATGTCATAATAGTGATTAAAAAAGAAACGCAATAACTATAAAAAGTTTCAACATTCTTAAATCCAATTCTACAATACAATTTTATGATCCACAATCACTTAAACTAGACATAGATTGATCATCGCATCCAAACTACTTGTAATAAAAAAAATTAATTTAAATATATTTTGGTTTCCATTTTTGTGAGAAAATTTCAAATGGTTCATTTAATTGTTTCTTTTTTTTCGATTAGGTTTCGATTTTTGAAAAATTGATAGTTTGTTAATACTATATCAATAACGTTAAAGATATGTCACATGTCAATACGTGTTTTTTTTTGTTCTTACAGAACCGAGTGTGTATCCTACAAAGATTTGACGCTTCAAACACTTACAACCTCCAATCTCTAGGGTACTTGTCCTTATCTTAAGTACTTGTTTTTCTTGAATTAGGTAAGCGATTGTGTCTGCATTCAATTCATCTTAATGTTTCGATAAACAATAAATACAATAATTAATAAAAGTTATTAGCATACCTCGTAAGATGTGTTATGTATACTTTATATTTATGAGCTTTTTATTGTGTGGACTTGGGTCCCAAATACCTATTAGCTTCGGGGGTTTCACCCTACACCTGTAACCCCTTCATCCTATACATCCAAATTTTTAAACAATTCCCAAATCACCCCTATTTAAAACTATTTAATATTTAATAAAACAAAGAATAGCAATGGTCAAAGATTCCTTTGAAAACAACTTTTTTCGTGTGTAAGTGCACACATCTTTCTTTTTATATCTATTGTTTTCTTCATTCTCGCTTCACTCTTCCTCTCCTCTTGCATTTCTAGCATACAAGAACTTTCATATAAATTTAAATTCCAAACTTGTTTTTAATATACCGTTATCTATTATATAATTTTGATATTAAAACAACTCTTTTTGACTTAGAAGCTTGCTTGAACTCATGTTTTCAGCTTATTTGTGTGAATAAGAGAGTTTAGGGTATACTTAAGGATTTTATCACTAAATTCCCTTGATTTTGTAGGAAATTTGAATGAATTTGAAGAGGATTAAAATATCAAGGAGTTGGAACTTAGAAAGGACAGAAAGAGCACCAGAAGAGAAGGTTGCAAAAGTCGTAGGACGCCTGAGCGCCAGTTCTCGAGAATCGTGCCATGCCTGGGCGCCCTTCTTGGGGCGCTGAGCTTCATTTCTCTCGCAAGCTCGCCTAGGCACCCTAAGTGGGGGCACTGAGCGCTGACGACGTTGGCCCATGATCCAATTCAGCTGTATATAAGGACTTGGACGTCTTAGAGGGAGTATCTTTTGACAGAACGGACGCAAACTCAGACTCTCTCAGCTCTCTAGAGGTAGAATTGGATGCGGAACTCTCCTTTTCGGTTTTTAGGGTTTATCTTTCATTCTGATTCCATTTTTCATCTAGTTTCTCCATGACAAGGGGGAACTAAATTCAATTTGTTGTTGGGGAAGATGTAACTTCTAAACTCTCATGTATTTGATTGATTCCAATTTATTTATGCTTCTTTCATTAATTTTTAGGATTATTCTCCTTTGCTCTATGCTTGTTATGTTTAACTCATTCATGGCATGATTATTGGTTTTCTTTGATATGTTCACATACGGAGAAACCTAGAAGTGGGGAATTTCTCACATGGGAATTATTGCCTAGACATAGGGATAGAACGCTTGGTCGCTTGGTTGTCTTAAGCTTCTGTTCGTAATGCAAAATTAATTATTATGGAGACAAGACATTGTAAACTAGTAATTAAGGATAGGCTTTATTCGCCGAGACATCGGATTTTAAGTACTTTAGAAAGTGACATTAACAATTAATAAAAAAGAAGAATTCATATATGCATGAGAGTGATTAGGTGAAATCTAAACCCCAACAACATATTCATCTCATAGTTTAAACATCATTCACTTTTGCATTTCTCTTCAATTGATCAAAATTGCATTCATATTTACTTTCTTGTTTTTGCATTCAAAACCCTAAATTGTTCTTCAAAGTTTTAATTAGTTGAGTAATCCCATGATTGTCTAGTGTCGTAAGTCTCTTAAAAAACGATACTTGGTCTTACCATTTATTATTATTTGATACGATTCGGTACACTTACCAAGGTCTTAACACTCTCCCACTAGTACAAAATCCACTTTTTATAACGATTTTTTATACCGGTTGAAATCTATCAGGTATAAAAAGGCATGCAGTGATAATATCGTAGATAAATTAAGTTTTTTTATACCTGTTATATTTAAAATAGGTATAGAAAATGATAGGATGGTAAAATTGTAATAAATGACAAAAAATTTACACCAATTATATTAAAAATAGGTGTAGAAATATTTTTTTTATACCAATTAAACTTTTAACCGTTGTAGAAGAAAAATGTAAAATTAAAGAAATATTTCTTAATTGCTAAAAACCATCACAAATATTTTCCCTTCTTCCCTTCTTCTCGCCTCCCCCACCACCGTGCTATTTACATCTTGCCAACTCGGTTCAACCTCCACAAATAGCCACCGACTCAACCACTCCAGGTTAGTACCGAGTCGACATGCTCTCTGAAACGCTCCCCTTCCTCCAGAAATTTTGCGGCAAAACCATAGTTGTCCAGTATGGTGGCGCCGCCATGAACAAGGTCGGGGCCACTGTCGTAGGTCTCTCCGGCCTCGATGGCTGCATCCTCACCGCCCGTCCCAACCCCAAGGCCGCTGATCTAGGCTTCGTCGGCGAGGTCGCCAGAGTCGACACCGCAGTCCTGCTCTCCTTCATCGCAGCAGCCACATCTCGGTCGTCACCTTCGTTGCTGCCGACGAGTCCGGACATCCTACAACATTAACGCCGACACTGTTTCTGGAGAACTGTTGTAGTGCTTGGGGCGGAGAAGCAGATTCTGCTGAACGACGTGGCGGGGATTCTGGAGGATGGAAACGATTCAAACAGCTTGGTGAAGAAGAGTGACATAAAAAGAGTGAAGAAAATGGTCGAAGAGAGAAAAGTTGGAAATGGAATGATACCTAGAGTTAATTGTTGCGTGAGATCGTTGGCACAAGGGGTTACTACAGCGAGTATTATTATCTGCTTGTATTTAGTTATGATCTTGTAGCTTTCACACTATAATTTTGTGGCTTATTGATATTTCTGATGTACTTTGTTTGTGGCATCTCTTCCAGGAAAATCTTCAACTCTAACTCATTGATGCAAAGGCCAGGGAAATCACTGATGTAAATCAAGTTTCATGAGGATCACTGATGTAAATCAAGTTTCATGAGGAGTTCTCCAATCTAGGTACATCTAATATAATGTTATTCCTATGTATATCTTCCACTTAGAGTTTTCTCTCATCGTTTTGGATTGGGGTTTGGATTTCCTACAAATAAAATTATCTTAGATTTGCAAGCTTTTGTGTGTTATAAAGCCTATTGTTAGCATTTTTCGATATTCAATTTTACTTGTGCAGACACTATTTTCTTCCTGTCACTCATCTTAATTACACTGTGATGTACAGTCCAGATATTTGAACGATTCACTCACTCTTGTTGTATAAATTTTTGCAAGTCTCTAGATATTGCAATAATACAATCATTATTTGCCTCATTATAATTCAAAACAGCATCCTAACCATAAGATCTTTCATTTTTTTTTAGAGAGTGAATTTCTTTTTGTTTCTCTGATCTCTTACTGAGCATGGATACTCCTTCATTATTTGTTTGTAGGTTGGTGAAGATGTGGTGGGAGAGCTAACCAAGTCCATGGAAAAAATTGGGATGGATATCCTAATTGTTGCTCTATTTAGTCTCACTCTTCTCTCTTTTTTTATTTATATTTTATGGCTAGGATTTGAGTATGACGATTTCCAATGTGTCTGACTGAGTTTTTTGAGTTACAAGATTTTATTATGTCATTTTTATTTTATTTTAAATCATTCTTGGTGGTTTAATATATAAACTGTAAATGAAACTTAACTTGCTGATTTGATGTAGGTTAATGATACCATTGGAACATTAGCTGGAGGCAGATTCTACAATCAGGATGTAATTGCTGTTGTGATTCTTGGTATTGGGACAAATGCAGCATATGTAGAACGTGCACATGCTATTCCAAAATGGCACACTTATACCAAAATCTGGAGATATGGTATGTGGGTTATGAATGTGAGATTTAATTTCTTGTGAAAGAGTTGCTTTACCGTGTTTCTATCTGGTGTCGAAGCATGCTCTGATTATTTATTTCTAAATGTTATAGGTTATAAACATGGAGTGGGGTAATTTCCGATCAAATCTTTCTCTTACAGAATATGATCTGGCTCTTGATGTTGAGAGTTTAAACCCAAGAGAACAGGTAATAATCATCTATAGTATCCATTTATTTAATTAACTAATGCAACTCTAACATTATTCCACTGTTGTTCACATATTTTTGAGAAATTGATTTCGGGCATGTATTTGGGGGAGATTATTAGAAGAGTTTTGTTGAAGATGGCTGAAGAAGCTGACTTTTTTTGAGATATTGTTCCACCCAAATTGAAAGTTCCTTTCATACTTAGGTATGCTAATTCATACTGGCAAACGTAGTTGTTAATACTGCACTGGTGTAGAAGTGGCCAGTGGCTGCTATTTGGCATTTTTGTGTTGTGGGAGTCATGACTGTGAATAGGAATCATCGGCTCTCTCGATTTTTGATAGAGAGAGAGATACAGAGAGACCCACCATTTTTTCTGTCACTAGAAGTTCAAAATGAACATGTGATCAAACAACAATGCTGGTAAAGTGCAACTCTGTTTCTGGCGAATCCGCTGCACATGTCAGTTCTGGTGTTGTTTCCAACTTTCCAGTGAACCCTTATCTTGTTCTTTCCTTCTGCTCTGTACTCTCCTATGGGGCTCTCTATGTTCTGTATAACAGACCAACATGGGGTCCTTCATTTCACTGCTCTATCCCTTCTTTTCCGTGGTCTTCTTAGGTCTGTTTGGTTAACATGATAGGATAGGAGTCTGTGAATTACGTAATTAAGAACTTAGTGAATAATTGCTTCTGTTTAAGTTATTTTGATAACCAAAGAGAAAAATTAAGGTTAAATTGTTTTCATATTAGTAAGTTATTTTGAAGAGCTCCTTGGAATAAACAAAAATTAGCTTATGGATAAGCCGTAAACCATTTTCATCTGCTCTTCCAAACACTTGCATAAGGGCTTATGTCATAAGATAAACCTAAAGTTCTAAATAAGTTTTTCCAAATACACCATGATATGAATTCAGTAAGCTCTTGTCCTATCCTGTCTTTGGTAGACACAGAATAATGCCATGTGATGCAAGTCATAGTAAATGGCAAAATTACCCTTGTGGCACAATTGCATATCATTTTTTGTAAGTTAACTTTGATAGTTTTATGTCAAACTTTCTATTATTTAAATTATAAAAAACATTAAAGTAACAAAATAATTACATAATTTTAATAAAGTTATTTAAATCTATAAATATCTAACTTTAATATGGATGCATTGAATTTTAGAGCTTTTATTTCTAAATCTTGTATTGAACTCAATTAAATTTTAAATTGTAATTAAATTATGTAAAGTAGAAAAATAATTTTAACTAAAAGAGTGTAACACGTAATGTACATGTTGTATATGCTTAAAAAAATTCATTCCCATTTAAAAATAACACGGAGAATGTGAATGTGATGATAACTTGATTCGTGAGCTGCCACTGATAAAAAAGAGCACAAGTGATGCAGTGAGAGTGCAAATGAAACATTGCTGGTGTAAGTTTTCAATTTGATATGTTATTTATTGCCAATCATATCTTCTTCCATTTGCTGAAGAAGTTGGTTTTCTATTAAGATGAAATATGTTTATTGGTGTCTGAGAAGGCTTATTTAATTTCTTGATCTCACAAAAATTATGACTAATATGATAACTTCCCATTTGTTTTTTATGCAGCATGCTTTGAAACATTACTCCCTAGTTTTTTATGTTGTGTACACACCCAAGATGACTAGACTGTTGAAAGAAGCAGAAGAAGGAGTCACCATTGTGACAGGATTTGAGATGTTTATAGGGCAAGCATATGGGCAGTTTGACAATTGTTGTTAAAGTAATAATGAGATTAACAATCAGGTTAGGCAATTGCTTCCTACCCTCATCAATCTCTTCCTACATCTCATTATTTCTTTTACTAGTGTCAGAAAGGGCTTTGAAAGGCTGTGTCAGAACTTAAAAAGCCTTTTCTCTCATAAACAAGGCTAGCTATGAAGGATGAATTTTGGCTTATTATTGATAATACATAAACTTGCTCTGCCAGTACACTTTATCACATTATTTTCTTTAATTATTGTAGACAGTAGCAATTATTCTTGTGCTTCCTCAACGGGTTGTTCAATTTGGTTCTTTATTGCCAATAACACTAGTGCAACGAAGGGCTATTGCTTCGGTTGTTTTGGGTTTATGACCGTGGTTCCTGAACCGAAGTATATATAGGCGAGGCAAAAAGGGGTAACATTTTTGTCTCGGTTCTGAACCGAGGCAGTATGTGAGTTTTTTGCCTCGGTTGGTTTCGAACCGAGGCGGTAGATGCCTTTTTTTTATTTTTTATTTTTTTTCAGAAAATGGGGACTTTTGCTTTTCAAAATATTTTCTTTTTCTTTTTTATTTGGGACAACGGAGGCGGCGGCGAAACAGCTAAAGGCAGCAACGAACGGCTGAAGGCGATGATGAACGACCGAAGACGGTGACGAATAGCCGGTGTCGACGACGTACAGCCAAAGGCGACAACGAACAACGTAGTTCGCGTGAGAGAAGTAGAGACAGTGGCGACGATCGATGGTGGAGGCAGTGGCGACGACCAACGGTGGAGGCAGCGGCAACGATCAACGGTGACGACAAACAGTGGAGGCAACGGCGACGACCAATGGTGGAGGCAGCGGCGGCGGAGCGAGTTGAGGATGGTGAGTCTGAGGTTAAGTTTGTTTGGTGGGAGTTGAGGATGGTGGTGGTGAGAAGGTTGTGGAAGGGAAGAATGAAAGGTCTTAAATTTAAAAATCGAAGAAGTTATTACCTCGGTTAAGTAGACAACCGAGGTAATAAGACTCTATTGCCTCGGTTCTAAAGACAATCGATGCCTAAACCTATCATAAAAAATTCAAAAAAAAATTATAAATGACAAAAAAAAACTATAGGCATCGGTTTGCGGTTAAACCGAGGCATAAAGGTCTTATGACATCGGTTCAAATGGAACCGAGGCAGTAAAGGTTAACAAAATTGATTTGAAACGTTCAGATACAGAGGTTGTCAGCTTTTGGCAGGATATACTGCCTCGGTTCTGCACAGAATCGAGGCAGTAAGCCTATTTTGAAAAAGCTGGCAGGTGAAAAAACTAATTTGCAGAAGGAAAGCAGAGTTTTTTGCCTCGGTTGGTCGGAGAACCGAGGCAGTATACCCTTTAGGCATCAGTTCTAATTGAACCGAGGCATATAGTTTCGCAAAAATTACGAAATTGCCACCGTGTTTTGATACGCTTCAGTTTTTTTGAAACCGAAGCGTAATGTGCGAGTTAAAAACCTCTTTTTTTACTAGTGTAAGCCTTTCTCAAGCTTTATGAAATTTTAAAGAAACTTAAAATCATGTCTAAAATGATATTTTGATGGGAAATGGGATTATGATGACACATTACATTATTTGGATCCTTAATAAGTGCTTCAGGTCAACTTAAAAGCCATATACAAACATAGAAAACTATTGCTTTAATCTTATTCCAATTTCCTTTTCTGTTTATTAGGAATTTAATCATTTTCAAAGCTGAGGGATTCTATCTATTTTGAAGAGGGGGATTCAGTACATATCAAGCTCATTTAATTGGAGAACTTATATGTGAAGATTGTTCCATTCGTTGCTCAAAATAGCATTGAGGAGATCTACCTTTTCAAACAGAACATTGTGGTCTCTTATTTCATGTGATATTTATGTAGCTTTTATTTCAACTTTTAGTATTTTCACATGCACTTTTCATGTATCCAGTTTGTAGTTTACTGTGTCTGTAGATTATAATTGAAATTTTTGTTTGAAATTTTATTTATTATATAATTTATATTTATATCATTTCTTTACTTATAACTTTTAACTTGTACTTGAAAATTTTGAAAATTTTGGAATGTTTAGAAGTTGTGGATTGAATACCAGTTAGTGCTTCCAAAGGAATAAAAAAATAACATTTTTATACCAAATTTTTTTTAAAAATCTAACTTTTATATACCAGTTAGAGTTCTAACATGTAACAGCAGGTATAAAAGTAAAATAGTTATACCTATTCTAAAATATTGGTATAAAAGGTGAAAAACTTCTTATACCTTCTGCTTTTTTACCTACTCAAAAAACGGTTCAAAAAATCCTTTTCAATAGATATAAAAAGTCTATTTTAACACAGTGTCCTCTTACATTTTCTAGCACACAAGAACATTCATATAAATTTAAATTCCAAACTTTTTTTAATAAATTAAACAAAAATTAAAAATTTATTTTATACAAATATTTTAACAAAATAAAAAATTAATACAATAAATTAAACATTTATAATTAAATTATAAAATCATAAATTAATATTCTAATGAGAAAAGCAGAAGTTTTGCTGACAAACCTTTGCACATGTCTCTTAGTATGGTTCCAAGTAATCCTGAGCCAGCTCCTCAAGCTACCATGAAGAGATCTTTAATCATGGAAAAAAATGGGAGATAAGGACATAGTCAAACGAGCATTTAAGCCATTCCAGAACAGCTTCAACCAGCTAAAAGCTTCTTATGAAGATAAATCTTCGATAAAGAAGCAAGTAACTGAAAATCTTTATGCACTACTGTTCATCATTAACAAAAAAATTATACAGTGCAAACAGTACTGCACAATTGAAGAAAATGATATTGATTTAAAAATGTTTCTCTTTAATTCCTGTGCAGGTTCCTTCAAGAGGGACCGTGTCAAAGGTTCCAACATCTACGGCTTTGAGGAAAGAAAATGGACGGTAAAAATTTTAATCTGCACTGATAATGAGTTTTCATTGCACAAGTTTCTTTTTCTTTTGTATATTTCACTGTCCTTTTCTCTTTGCATTGACATCCACAACATAAATATATCGGATTTTCATATCCGATTTTTCATTTATCGGATATTAATATTTGATAAATTCTTCAACTAATTTTCATATTCGATATACATTTTTAAAATTTTATTTATATTTTTATTAAATTTAATAAATTCATACTAATTATTTTTTACAATTAAAAATTATTTAATTAAATTGTAAATTGATACAAATTGATCTATAAATTTAAAAATAAATATAAACTAATAAAATAATCAAATAAGTAATATAAAAAAAAAATTGTAAAACAAAATTGAACCTTCATATCCGTTGAATATCAACATCTGATAAACTCTCTCGAATTTTCATATTTGATACACATCTTTATAATTTTAATTTTTTAAAATATTTTTATTAAATATAATAAATTCATATTATTTTTTAACAATTAAAAATTATCTAATTAAATTATAAATTCATACAGATTAAAATATAAATTTAAAAATAATTATAAACAAATAAAATAATTAAATAACTAATATAATTAAACATTTATATAACAAATAAAATGAGTGCAAGTTGGGGAAATAAGATTTTTGAAATAAATGGGGTGCAGGTTTAGTAAGGGGGGAAAGGGGTTAGTCAATGCTTCATTCAATACACAAAAATCCTCAACAAGGTAAAATTAATTAATGATAAATACTTCATTAATTAGAGAGTATTTCAGGAAATTAGAGATACAGAACGAAGCTTGGAGGTACAGGATGAAACACTTCGTAACTTCTAAGTTATCTTTCAATCTACAATTAAAAGGTGTTTCACCCTACACTTTCAAGGGTTTCACTTTGCACCTCCAAATTTATTTGCCCTCTAATTAATGAGATTTGGTGGATATTATCATAATAATTGTATTATTGATTATCATTATTACTCATTTATGACTTTATTATCATATATTAAAGTTAACATTTGTGTTGTGATTGTTATTTTGATTTGTGCTAAAAAATTAAAAAAAAATAATGACAAATAAAACTAATAAAACGTGTACTTAATGTTCATAAATGAAAGACATATAGAAGCTATTATTATCAAAAATATTGTATCGGATATGGAAATCCGAAAGGAGAAACATCCGATCTCAAAGTTCAATTCTCCTTGAATTGGATTTCTAAGATATGATGTTTTTTCTTTCGGATTTTCATACTTGATACAGTGTTTTTTATAATTATTTTTTAATTATATTATTTGTAAATGTTTATTAGATTATTTTACAATGTTTTATTATATTATTTCTAAATGTTTAATTAGGTAATTTGTATGAATTAATTTAATTTATGAAAAAAAAATTATTTAAAATTGATAAATTTATTTAAAATTGATATTAAATATTTTAAATATTTTTTAGGTAATGTTAAGTATTATTAATTCATTAAAATAATGTACGTTTAATGTCTCGGTAGGTTCCTATTTTGGTTCGAAATCTCAAATAGGTCCCCTTTCTTTTGGGCGTCTCAATTGGGTCCTTGTTTTTGTAAAATTGAAGCAATTAGAGGTCTGTCGTCAAATTGGATAAACGGTAGTTTAGTATGGGATACGTGGCATGGTTAGTGTATTCACCAAGCACATGTGGCATTAAACATCCTTGACACATCATCATCTCCTCCAAACAGTAGACCCTAATTTCATCATCTCACCATGTTGCGTCGCCGCAAGGCCGCCACTACCGAAAAGCTGTCGCCGCAGAGTCGCGCAGCCACACTCCATGGCCAGTTCCCATGGAGGCGCGAGAGGAGATCGCGATGAAGATGACCGAACTGCGATGGAGGTTGAAGCTTTGTGCGTCTATGGAGTTCGCAATTTCTGGTGAAATTGATTTAGGGTTCCCTGCTGTTTCTAGTTTTTCTAAGTTTGAGATTGACGATGAAGACACGAGAATGGAGATGCTTCCATGGTTGACGTCCTACCCTCGCGGTGGTAATTTAAACGGCGTTATTGCGGCGTGAAAAGGAACTTTGGGTGGCGGTGCAAAGAAGATGGAACTCGCGAGATTATGGGTTTTCCTTGTATTTCTATTTTGGAATTCTTCTTCTCTGCGGGTTGCGCGAAGGAGATGCGCGAGGATGATGGTGGCAGGCCGTGGAGTGTGGCTGCGATGAGATTGTGGGTTTTCCCTATTTCTGTTTTGGAATTCTTCTTCTCTACAGGTTGCACGAAGGAGATACGCGAGGATGATGGTGGCAGGTCGTGGAGTGTGGCTACGATGAAGATGACTCAAATGGTGACTTCTCTACATCCTCCTTAACGACTTCTTCTCAATTTGATGAAAAACGTTTATTTGATTCAGTTTTACAAAAGTAAGGACTCAATTGAAACCCAAAAAAAATGGACCTATTTGAGATTCTGAATAAAAATAAAAACTTATAGAGACATTAAACCAATAATGTAAAATAAATATTAAATATCTACAGACAAATTAATTTAATTAATTCAAATATTTATATATTTATAAAATCCTAATATTTCATTAAAAAATAACTATATATATCTTAAAACTATAAAAATAAGATATTTTAATAGAGATTGAGAATCTTAGGTCAAAAGATTTTTCTACTTTTACTAAAAATTAATCATGTCTTAATGGAAAGCATTACAAGTATTTTAGAAAATTTTAGAAGTACAAAATGAACCCTTAAAGATCCAGGTGAAACGCCCACAAATAAAATCTATAAACAAAAAATACAACTATGTCTTAAATGTTTTTAATAATTAGAATTTGTTTCTCTAAAATATTTGTATAAAACTCATGTATAATTTAGTAATGCATGAATACATCATCCTCATTTAATCCAATAAATTTTTTAAACAAAAGTTTAATTAAAAATATTTAAATTTAGGAAATAATTAAAATTTTATTAAATTTCAACGTAATCCATGTTCAAATATTTTAATATAAATTATAAAACTTATATTTGATAATATTAAAAGAAAACTTTTAGAATGGGTGCTTCAAAAAGTATTTACCTTGTAGAACACTTATTCTGGTATATAATTTTTTTTCCAAATTATGTGATTTAGAAAATATTTCTAAATTTAAAAATATCTTTCAAAATATACGTTTCAAAAAGAAAAAATTGGAAGTGGGTGTTTAGTATATAAAAAAGAATTCTGAACATATGTTCTAAAGACATTTTCGGTTCCTAAAATATTTTTCAAAACACCCAGATAAAAAAAATTATATTTTGAAATACATGTTCCGAATGATATTTTCTAATCTAAAAGTATCTTCCAAAACCTCTATTTTGAAAAACATTAAAATTAAGGAGGTGTAGGGATTACATCTATTCTGAAAAACTTTAGAATTAAAGAGGTGTAGGGACTTTGATTATAATTTTTATGAGGTATAATTTAGGAATTATCACTTTTATGTTGGTGCAGAAAGAAAAAAGTCGGGTGCAGGAAGTAGCAGCCTTAAGTTTCATGATCATAGCATTTCCCGATTGTCAGGGCTTTGGTGATTCAAATTGCAATGTTCTGTATGTGTTTCATACTTTTTTATCTTCACTCCCATAATTTCTAATAGAACTCCCATAATTTTTATCAATATAAACCAGAATATAAACAACTTGTAAATTATGTTGACAAACAAATAAAGAAGGATCACACTTGATGGACTAAAACCCATGTTGCTACAGATTTAACTTTAGTTTATCAAACTATTGTCTAAAAGCTTCTTTAATATCATGGATTTGTTGGATAAACTTAAAATTCAGAAGAATTTGATTGTAATTCTCTTTATTTCATGCCTTTTGTTTAATGAGCTGTGTTTTGTTTTTTTATGTACCATAATAGCTGACATATTGGTGTGGCGGTTGATAATTCTTTTCTTTTCATGTATGTAAAATGATCCTTGGTCTATTACGTGGCTATTTAAAGCTATTACCATAAATGTGAAATATTTCTTCAGTTTTACAGATAATCTAATGAGTGAGTGCAGCGGTTCTCAATTCAACAAAAGAAGGTGCTATCAGAGTTTTATGAATGTCGAGTGAGAGAAAAAGAAGAGGAAGAGAGAGTGAAACAGTGAGTGCTTAAGTGTTTGGAAAAATAAAATGAGAAAGATAATAAAAGTTGTTAACAAAATGAGTGTGTCATAATTGACGAAGAAAATTATACAAGCTCTCAAGGAGAGTTTGAACATCTGAAGATGGAGCAAAAGGAATGGATAACTGAGTCATAACTCGAGTGAAGAAGGTGGTCAACTAACTCGGCTGGAACAGAGAACAAATATCAGGTAGCGAGGTTGTAGGAAAAATCTTGAGGTCACTTAAAAAGATTTTGAGAATATTATGTACGTCATCAAAAAATCGAAAGACTTGTCAGTTCTCACAATAGATGAATTTACTAAATCATTAAAAGCCCATGAGAAAAGGAGAAGGAATTGGGATGAAAGGCATGAGTCTTTCAACCAAGCACTATAGGCATAACTTGAATGGAACTTGGAACACTTAGGGTCGAGGTCCTAGAGACATAGGATGAGGATGAGGCGGATGTGGGTGACCGTAGCCAGGACAGTGGTTGAGGAGGTCTGTCTAAGTTAGAATTGGTATGTTTCAAGTGTGGCATACACAATCATTATGCAAATGAGTACATAATGGGAAAATGCTACAACTATGGCAAGGTTGGCCACATTTGCAAAGTATTGCGAGGTTAAAGACAAAGGGGAAGACAAATCTCCTTACGGAGGATGCGGAGAAAGACAAAGAGGAGATAGGGATCCTGTTGATGTCTAGGAGATCGGATGCTAATTTGCATCCGGGTTTTGTGAAGAACTAGAGACTACATGCCGATTTACGTCTGAGGTGTGTAGAATCGTGGAGACTGGATGTCAAGTTGCATTCGAATTGTGCAAAGTCATGGAGACCAGATATCAAGTTGGATTCGGGTTTTGTGATGGCATGGAGATCACGAGCCAAACACAATGAGAGCTTGGTGGAGACCTCGGAAGAACGAGTAAAGAGTTTGCTAGAGAGCTCGGAGGAGCAAGTGGAAAGTTCGGAAAGCCTAGTAGAGTAGGTGCGAAACTCGGACATCTTATTGTGGAGGTAAAGTAGCTCATTGTTGAAGGTTCCTGGATAGCTCATTGCTGAAGGAAGTGGAGAGCTTGATGTTAGATGTGGTCAGCTTACATAGCTTAGAGAAGCATGTAGAAAACATAGACAATGCAATGCATAACTCGGTAAGTGATGAAAACAGCTTGGTGAGTAGCAAGGAGAGGTCGACGTTGATGGTGGAAATATTGTACAAAGAATGAAGGTGTTTTGATAGTCCGATAAAGAGCTCGACAGAGAGCACAGACAATCCTGTGAAGAGGTTGACCAAGCTTACTGAGAAGTCAGACAAAGTAAAAAAGAAGTCATCCAAAATTATTAAGAAGTTAGTCAAGATGAAGAAAGAGAACGACCAAAATGAAAGTAAAGAATCTAACTATTTATAGAAGGAGTAAACTCAATAAAGGATGAAGGAAGGAAAATTTTTAGTTTATAGAAGAGTTTTGTTAGATAAACTTAAAATTTATAAGGGTTTGATTGTAATTCTCTTCATTTCATGCTTTTTGTTGAGTTGTCTTGTGCACAGTTGTTGGTGAGTGAGTTGTTAGTGTATTATTCCTATTGTTTTGTTTTTTATGTACCATAACAGCTGGCAGATTAGTGTGGCTGTTGGCATTTCTTTTCTTTACAAGTATGTAGAATGACCCTTGGTCTATTACGTGGCTATTTAAAGCCATTATCATGAACGCAAAATATGTCCTCAGTTTTACAAAGAATCCAGTGAGTAGGTGCAGTGGTTCTTAATTCAATAGGATTGCTTTATTAAGTTTGCAAACCAAAGACTTACCTGATACTTCAATCCACGAGATTGAGTCATCTACAAAATGTGATCAAGAATGCCATCAAGAATGCCATTAAGAAAGACATTAATGATTAAGGTTAAGAAGTGAACTTTAAGTTTAACTAAATCTTTTACATATATACTCTAAATTGATTTTATCTTTAGTTGATGTAGGACTTTCAATGTACCCTCTTACGTTGAGGTATATCATCTCGAGCATATGACTAGACATTAATGGATGATCTAATATTTGTCCGATAACGAGTGAAACAATATGTCTAACAAACAACAAATCTCACTATGATAGATTCTAACAATAGCTTTGATATCATGATAAAAAGTGGACTGTAAGTCTAATTCAACCACACAAAACTAGTTTATAAGGTGAGGTTTGTACCCACATATATTCTAATTTGTCTTATCTCTAGTCAATATGAAAGTTTCAACACATCCCCTTCACGTCGAGATATACATGTCTCTTGCATGAGACTAAACATTAATAAGTGGTCTGATAACAATCCGATAATGAATGTAATGATACGCACACAAACACAGTTCTCGTTAAGATAAACTTTAACAATGACTTTGATATCACGTTAAGAAATAGATTTTAAATTAATTTTTTAAAATTAAATTAAACTTAAAATTATTTTTTAGCCGTTAACGTATAAATGAAATAGTTCCCATCCATTAATCAAAGCAACAATAAAGATTATTTTGATGATAACTAGTTTAATAACAGGAGAAAATGTTTCATGATTAAATCCTTTATAACCAGTTGCTTTATATTTATTCACAGTTCCATCAACATTTTCTTTTACACTAGAAACCCACTTACAGCTAATATTGAGGAAAAAAACTCAAAATAGACACAATTATCAAGGGCAAATTTACTAATACTGAGAAAAATTAAAGAAAATGATGGAACATGCAACAAATCATATAAGTAAAATAAAGTCGTGAGATTAGTGAAATGCTTAAAACAAGAACAACCGGAACCAAGGACGCAAACCTTCCCATTGCCAATATAGATTTGATCAGATCCTTCAAAATGATCAAATTGTTGAATGGTCTAAGAATGTCTTGTCACATGAAAACATGTGCTAGAATCTGATATCCAAGTAGATATGTATATCCTTTTAATATTAAATATTTCAAAATATTAAGTTTTTAATCATAATTTTTCTTTTTTATAAAAGTAATAAATAATTAATATTTGAAATAATAAGAGATCTAAACACGAGTGGGTATACCTATTTTCTAATAAGATAAAGGTGAACTTTTTATTTCTTGTCATTCTAATGACACTAGTGGTATACAACAGTGAAAAGGATATTTTAGTCTTTTAATTACTACAGAGATGCACTTAGTAATACAAGAAGTGCTGAAAAGAAAATAAAGTTTGTTTCATGTATATATTCTCAACCTTCTCCATTCAACTTAGGGTGTTCCTTCCTCCACCACTATATCTTTCTCCCTCCACCTCTCCTTTACTATTTTGCCCCTCCTTTACTATTTTGCCCTTCAGTAAAATTTTATTTTTAGGGTTATTATTTTTAATTTTATCCATTCATAACCTATTTCACTAATAACCTATTCTAGTCCCGTACATGAGTAAAATACTTTTTTTTTCATTTTAACATTATATTTCTTCCTCTCTTTCTTTCGTTGTGAGATACTACAAGTTGCAAAGGTTGGTGGTGGTGAAAAGAATTATCAAGCAGTCTCCCTCTCGTGGTGCAGTATCGCTCTCGTGGTGCAGTGCGTGTCGTGCTTTCTCGTATTCGAATAAACCTTGAAATAAAACCCTAAAATAAAAAACGTAACATTTAAACGGAGGTGACATCCTTCAAGGGATGTCAACATCCTTCAAGGGATGTCAACATCCTTCAAGGGATGTCAACATCCTTCAACGGATGTCAACATCCTTCAACAGATGTCAACATCCTTCAACAGATGTCAACATCCGTTGAAGATGTCACCTCCGTTTAAAGGTTACTTTTTTTATTTTAGAGTTTGTTTTATTAGGGTTGACGTATACTTCCTCACGCTGGTTAATCTCTGGACACTCCTCGATGTTCCTCCACACCACGGCGGCGACGCTCCTTCACACCACGGCGACAATGGAAGCTTTCAAACCAAAAGAAAAAACTGGGAAGAAAAAGGAATGGAAGTGCGGGAGGTGAGGAGGTGAAACGAAAATGGGGAAAGGGGAAGAGAGTTCCGTGGGTGGGTGTTGGGAAGTAAAATTAGGGTTTCAAATTATTTAAAATAGAGTAAAAATAAAAATCTTTTAACTTAAGGATATAATTGTATTTAAAATAATATGGAGAGGTGAAGAAAGTATAGGGTGGTGGTGGAGGGAGCAACATCCTTCAACTTATTAGGTGAATCTTCACATGAAGCTTTTTCTTTTTGGTTGGTGTGCCATGATCAAAATGTTTGAAAAACAATATTAGAAAGTTTTTATAAATTAATTTTTTTAAATATAATACAACTTTTAGTTTATAAATAAATTATTTTAATTTTTTTCTTATAAAAACATTATTTAATTTCATCCAAATATTTATTAGTCTTTATTTTCAAGCTTCGTATCAATTGTTATTGGCAAAATTTATCCAACAATAATCTCTTGACGATTTTCTCTTATATGCATCTTAAATCTTATCAAACTCAATGCCTAAAAGCATATTAGTGTTTCACTTTAAGGTCATTCAAAATAGCCTTTCTCTCATTGATATTCAAATGAATTTTCTATAGCTTTATTATGCATATTTTTTATAAAATTTGTGATTTTCTTACCAGATTTTTCTTTTCGAAAAACAAAATGCATAAAACTATTCAGGATATTTTTATTCTAACCCATTTTATTTTTTATATTATTCAATTAAATTCAGTTTTAATTTTACTCACTTCACATATTTTTTAATAACAGTAGTTTCTAAGCATGTTTTTCATGATTGCTAGTATACTCTCGCGGTCAGAAGTACTTTCTGAAATCAAATTAACTAAATCATCTAAATTTCAAGTGAACGAAATTTGGTTTACACATATAAGAACTGTTAGGTTTTTTATTCTATTTTTAAAATCCATTCATATTTAACCCGACCAGATGTTGCCATTATAGCAAGAATTCAGTAAAAAAAATGTATGAATTTTTAATTTTTAATTCTCATGTGATCATTGTTTTCTTTGCAAAAAATTAATAATAAACTTTACAAAATCATAGTTCATTATAAAAGTAATTATTAAAAATCATATACAAAATGTTTTCTACAAAAATTCAATATATTTCATTTTATCGAAATTAAAGTTATATTTTAAAATAAAATTTTTAATTTAATTTAAATTAAATCTATCAGATATAATTAAAATGTTATATTCACTTTAGGATGAGTTATTATTGATATCGAATAGTGTAACATCCCCAATTATATAACAACTTATATACTATAAGGACGTCATTATTACAATAAAGAGAACAGTCAGAGTGGAATAATGGTTTCGTAGTTGACTTTACAGTCATCCACATAAGGCAAGGAATTTAAAACTTTAACAGTTTTAGAGTAAACTAACAAACAACAGTAAAAACTTGAAATCCTAAAAAGACTAAACAGCAGCATCAGCATCTTCCAACTCCTGCTCCAAGGAAACCTCCTCGACAACGCCTGCTCCCATCCAAGTGGATGATCATCGCAAAGGAAAAGCATACCCAAACAGCACACAACAAAAACAATGCAAGGGTGAGCTAGATATAAAAAGCATGTTATACATACAACACAGTTAATTCATGTCATCATACGTAGTTATATATATATATATATATATATATATATATATATATATATATATATATATATATATATATATATATATATATATATATATATATATATATATACACATATATATATATATATAAAAATAATTAAAGCATACTCATTAAACCACAACTCACACTCACACGACTCATCCGGATTTGTATAACTGTCGAACTATTGGTCGTCTTTGCACTTGCATAGTTTAGCTGGCCATCCCTAACACTAGCAAGGTAAATCCCCAAATCTGTCTATGTCTACCATCAAAGACTATAGACGAGGACCTCCCTCTACTCTCACCACTTACATTGTTCTTCTCTACTTGAGCGTGAACAATGCTTTGAGTGTAGAGATAGACATACCAGTTCAAAGCATCCTACAGTTATACAGAACAACCACTATACACCACACCACCACTTTCGATCATCTCACCCTGAGATGTCCAATCCATACTCAAATTCATCCTTTAAATTTCCAGTCATTTTATCACAATAAAATTAATGTATCTCATGCATTCACATTCTTTCCACATAAATCACATTACAATATATATTTCAAACATTGTGCACATTCAATTCAATCTGCAACAAGAACAAATGAACTTAAAACCGAACACTATTTGCCGAGAACTATTTGGCCGAACGCTATTTGGACGAACACTGTTTGACCGAACACTATTTACCGAGCACTATTTGGCCGAACGCTATTTAGACGAACACTATTTGGCCGAACACTATTCACCGAACACTATTTACCGAACGCCATATGTCGAACACTATGTTATTTGGACGAACGCCAAAACCGAACACTCCACTGGATTAAACACTATTCGACCGAACGCTAAAACCGAACACTTCACTGGATTAAACACTATTCGGCCGAACGCTAAGATCGAGTACGCTAAACCATCTAACATCGTACTGAAATCAATATTGTTTGGACGATCACTCAAAGATCCAACCTTATCAAGACCGAACGCTGCCTACGACGAGTACTACCTGAGGACAAACATCATCGAGAACGATCGTTCCATATGAACGATCACTAACAGAAACATCATCAAGATCGAACGCTCACTATGGACGATCACTAACTGAAAACGTTCTCAAGAACGAACGCTTACTAACACATAATATGACCGAACACTTCAGATTGAAGCCTGAGACTAACTGACCCAGAACGACCGCTGACAATCACTGATACACAAAGACCGAACGCTTACCATCTAAACCTCAGAATACCTGATCCAGGTCGAACACTATAAATCACTAATCATATAATAATACCGAACGCTCAAGATCCAAACTTACGACTATCAAATTAAGACCGAACGCTTACTAATACCCCAAAATCGAACGTTCAAGATTCCAACCTGAGAATCCAAATTAAGACCGAACGCCTACAACCACTATTACATCAAAATCGAACGCTCGAGGTTGAAACCTAAAATACCAATTTGAGAATGAACGCTCACAATCACAATTAAACCAAGGCCGAACGCTTCAAATGGAAATCTAAGAATACTAACTTAAGGCCGAACACTCACAATTAGAATTAAACCAAGCTCGAACGCTAAAGATTCAAACCTAAGAATTCAAATTAATACCGAACACTCATAATCACTTATACACCAAGAACGAACGATTAAGATCCAAACCTAAGAATCCAAATTAAGACCGAACGCTAAAATCAACAATTCACCAAAACCGAACGTTCATGATTTAAACCTAAGAACATCAGATTTAAGGCCGAACGCTACAATAACTAATTCACCAAAACGAACGCTCAAGATCACTTCCTGAGAATACCAATTTAGGACGAACGCTTATAATCAATATGACACCAAAACCGAACGCTCGAGATGGAAACTTAAGAATATTAACTTAAGGCCGAACGCTCACAATCAGAATTAAACCAAGGCCGAAACGTTTTGGTTCTTGGTCGAACCCCTAGATCAATTTGTCGAACGCCTAAAGTACTGGACGATCGTCTAGAATCCTGACCGAATGATCACCACTTAATCCAGTACTTCATGAACACTTAACCGAACAGTATTAAATCAAAGCTTGACCGAACGGTACTAAATCCAATTGTAACCGAACGGTACCAAAAATCAAGGTTTAACCCAGCGGTAACGACTAACGACCGGACACTACACTCACTAAGATGGACGAACGCTAACACTCGCCGAACACAAGACCGAACGCTCAACATATTTTGGCCGACCGCGCATTCTGCAAAATTCTACAGAATCGCACCAGATTTCCAGAAACCCAGAGACCCCATTTTTTTATCCCTTCTTTCTCAGATTTGCATCAAACACAGTATATTTCAACAATAAAAGAAATAAATCTAACTCTCCTTACCTCTTGAAGACTTCCTTAGTGAATCTTGAATCTAGAAATGCAGTGTTTGTATCTCCTTCCAACTCCAAAAGCTCTCCACTTCTCCTCTCCCAGATTTTTGCAGCAACTCTTCCAATCTGCAGAACCCCCAAAAATCTCTTTGAATCCACGAACCCTTCCCTTTAAGAGGAAGAAAATTGCGCACTCCTCAGCTTCTCCCTTCCCCTCTTAGTGTTGTGCCCACTTTGAAGAGCTAATGATGAAGATTCCTGGTGGCTGGAGCACTTCCAGGTGAAGAGACCCACCACTCACAGCTGCTGCCCACTTGAAGCCTCTCCCCCACCACTTCAACCGAACGTGCAGCCGCCCACGTGAAGCTCTTCCCCACCACATCAATTAACAAAGGACGCTCGGTCCTTACAAATATCACTTAGACCATTAATAAAGACTAATATCAATATCATGAAAATCAATAATATTTACATAATATCATTAAAAAGCTACAACCTAATTTATAAAGAAATTACATTTAAGCATCATGATTGAATTATTTTGATCTTCCCTACATAATTATATACCTAAATAATGAAATTAGTTAACAAAATAGGTGAGAGAATATTGTTAGGTCGTTGAATGAGTTTGGAAAATTGTTAAAGGTTTCAATGATTTTCGAAATTTGGTGAACAATTTTTTTTAAATTATTGAAAATATTAAGTCGTTGAGTAGGTTTGGAAAATTCTTGAAGGTTTCAATGTTTTGAAAATTCGGTGAACAATTTTTCTTTTTAATTATTTAAAATTCGGTTTAAAATTTTTATTAATTTATGATGTTTATTTATTTATTTTGTTGTTTTTGAAGATTATGTTTAAGAAGATTGTTTTGTTGTATTTGAAAAAGATAGTGACTTAATTTTTTTTAAAATTTAATTTTCTAAAAAGAAAAATTGGAAAACAATATACTAAAAATAATGTAGAAGATCATATAAATATTTTCTCATAAAGATTATATTTGTAATAATCTAATATTATAAAAAGGTCTAAAATTCTAAAAAGAAAAATAAGCAAACAATATATTTTGCAAAATAAATTATTAGATCCTACAAATATTTTGTCTAATTAGGAAGATTCTATAGATATTTTTTTGTAATTAAAAAGATTTTATAGATATTTCCTCTAATTACAACAAATTTGTATTAATTTTATATGAAATATTTATTTTAAATTTGTATTAATTTTATTTTAAATGTTGATTTTAAATTTGTACTAATTTTATTTGAAATATTTATTTTAAGTTTGTATTAATTTTTATTTTATCACTTTTAAGATCATAATAAGGAGCGGCTGCTAGGTCAAAGAAAAAAGAGAAAAGAAAGAGTGAGAAAGATTTGAAAGTAAAAAGTAAAAATAAATTCTAGAAAATTAAAACCATTCACATAATTGCTTTCTTGGTAAACGAATTTTGAATTTTAATTTTTATAAAAACATTTCAAATTATATAAGTAAATATAACAAAAAGTATACTATATGTGAAATTAAAAACGTAATAGGTGTGATTAATGAAAAAAACTAAAGTTTGAGTACCAAAATAACCCGTTATATCAACCTCTCTCATCATAAGTGCCACATAGTGTTTGAGAATGATGACAATAAGAAAATACATACTTTGCCTTTTGATTTCCTTCACAAAGCATCTCCTGAATACGAATGAATGCTTTGGTCTTGTACATATTTAGTTGATGAAGGAGTATATATGTATGTGATGACTTCAATTATGGAATGGATTCTCTGCATCAGTCAAGGAATTCTTTGTTCATGTCATGAAACAATCATACAGATAGTCCATGGCTTCATTTTTAGACCTTTCCCATTCCGACAAATGCAGAGGGATCAACTCTATTCTGAAGCAATCAGCAACTTTAAACTTGTCAATATCAGAAACCAACCTTGGTAAGGCTCATGCTTCCTAATACAATGTAGCTTGAGTTGTAAAATTAAAGCCTTGGAAAATGCCTAATTTTGCTGCATACTTTGATATGTGATGAGGGAATATAAATAGCTGTATGAGAGAGACAGGCTTCTCATCCATGCCATGTGAGGCCTTTTAATTGAAAAACTGCCAAAAACAATTATGAGACAACGTCTTTTCCCAAATTCGGCAACTTGGCTACTCAGTTTTGTTCTTAACTAATGGTATACATAATTCAATTCAACAAAAACACTCAAATCCAAGTAGTTGGCCATATAATGAAAAGATAAAATCTTGAGGTGGAACCTCAATATACAAAAGGAAATAATACAACTATGTGTGGAAAGCACGTGTTGATATGCCTTATTTGTGGATGAGTTGAACTCAAGCATTATCTTATCCTTTGATGTAAACGATGGACCCTTTGACGTGATCTAAAAGTCTAACATGGTATGTTCTTCAAGTGAGAGAATGTTGATGGAAACATACAATTTTCCTTCGTTTGGCTCCCACTCCGCATTTCAGTGTTAACCGTTAAATTTATGATGTTTTTCACAATGTTTCTTAACCAATTAAGCCAACTTTCCCTTCACTCAGCCTTTATTAATGCAACGGATAAATACGATCAACTTTATCCAAATTATAATGGATTAGGTCAATATTAACAAATAATTTTAAAAAATTGTTCATCCTTCTCATCATAAAACTTAGTTTAATAAGTCTATATATATAATTTATTCTTTTATTGATGAATATCTAACTCAATCTCCAATTACTATATTTTTTATCAAAGTTAATTCTAATCACACTCGATCAATCGAATTAAGTCTTACTTAAAGATGTCTCAATCAAACTAATTGAAAGACTATTGATCAAAACATGTTCCATTGATATTAGTAAAAAAATAATTTAATTAATTAAGGTTTTAGTTAAAGATTCTCTAACTTGGATACAAAATTTTGGATTAAGGTAAATCTAAGATGTATAGGCATAAACTAATGTTGAGCCAATAGTCTTACCTAATTAAGGTTGGGTCAACATTGCTAGTTGGAACTTACACAAAGATGTCTTTAGTCAAAGTCAAGTTATAATTAACACCTTAAAAGTTTTAACTCAATAATTAAATAAATATTAGAGTTTAATGTATACGTTGGCAATTACATGTGTGCATTATGAGCAAATACCGAGTCAGTTTGTCTCTTACGTTTATCTATGATAGTTGCTTTGTGAAAAGTTTAGGACTTAACAGAAATGGTAGTGAATTTGGAAAATCCATCATATTGTGTAACCTAATTACACTATGTGATCCTACACTGCATTGTACCAGATTATGCACACTGAAAAATTATACTATATGGAGCTAATTAAGATTTTTCACAAGATTCTAGGTATTTAACATGAATGTATAGGTTAATTGATAACATATTTACCATTTATGTAGAGGAAGAGAGGATTTTGTTGCTTCTTTTGTAATCAACACTTGCAATAATAAATAGATCAAAGTAAGGGGGAAGAAGAGTTTGAATCATTCTCTTTTTCCATTTTTCAAATCTATTTTTTTTAAATGTCTTTAAATTAAATCATTTTCTCCATTTCAGTGTTTTCATGAAAAGTTTTATGCATTTTCAAATATATGAATATACACTTCTGTAGACCTAAGTTAATATGTGATAAAGTATTCAACTTAACCAAAAAGAAAAGGAAAACTCTCGCGTACCAGGAATTAATTATTTATGTTTGAGTATGTTCTATAGAAATGCATAAATATGTTGGGTGATTTATCTTCTAAGAAAAATATTAGTGAAAGTCTCAAAGAACAAATTAATCAATTATATTCTATAAAAATTCAATTATTTTGTGCTTCGGAGACTTATTTTAAGTTATGGACATGGAAATAATCAATTATCCAAAATAAAGGATTATATCAAGTAAGTTTAATACATATATATGCATTTAATTGATTATTTCTAACAAAAGTTATTAAATGTGGCAATTAGAATAATTCAATATGAGGGTGAATCAATCATGACTGACTAAATTGATTATGTGAATTTGTTTAATATATGTCATCTATTTATGTTTAGAAGTTTATGAAATCATTTTAATGTTTATATATTGAATTATGTTTAGAAGTTTATGAAATCATTTTAATGTTTATATATTGTTATGAATGTTTAAAATCTTTTATGAATAATATATTATGTTATTGAATTGAGTGTTTGTTACTAAGCCAAAAATCATAGCTAATAGTTATCGTGTAAATTTTTTTACCATTTGGTTTTCATCGTAGGATAATTGACATCACTCAAACATAATAATAATGCATGAAATATATTGTTTATCCAACTTTGATTTTGAAATAAATTGAACTCCTAAAATATATTTGAATGTTAAAATGAATAGACTCAACACTCGAGTGTACTGTGCCTAAAAAAACAAATTCTTAACTGTTAATAAATGGTAATAGAAACAATCATATGAGTAAATGTTTCAATTGTGTGATTATTACTGATAGATAATGTCACTTTATCAAAAGATCATGTAAGTTGAGAAATGTCTACATATATTAAAATAATTTCATTAAACATTTATATCATATACTATTTGACTAAAGAACCTACATAAATTTTATGAGACTGATCTTAGTAGAATTATGTCATTAATGAAGAGAGGTTATAAGGTGGCTTGGTGGTAAAGTTAGAAAGGAGGGTGAAAGAGGTTGTCCCACTAATACTTGAGAGTTATAATACTTAAGAGTTATAAGATTAGCTTAATGAATTTGGAAATAAGTATGGGAGAGATTGTGGATTCAATTTCTATCCTAACAATTAAAAAATGATAATAATAAAAAAAATACTCATATCAAAGAATGACCATAATTAATACTTAGAAGATAATTTTATGATTTTTTAACTTTTCTCAAGAGGAGAAACTAGATAAACTCAAAAGTGCTTATTAAAATCTTAAATGATTAAAGAGAAAAAGACTCTTACGGGATCTAAGAAGAGAATGGCATTTATTCATGAATTTTATTAAAAAAAAACTCTCTTACATATATTTTAAGTTTGATGTATATAAGTTTGTTTATATTATTGTTCTAAATTTCTTTTTCTTTTTCGGTGTTTGAACATATCTAAAATTCAAAAGTTTTGAATGTAATTGATTTTTTTTAATTACTTATGACTTATTATGTGTTAATTTGATATATGTATAAATACATAATTTTTATTTTGATTAATATTTAATATTATGAATGAAAATCAATCTTAATATTGAAAGTATAAATATAATATGTTCGATATTATATGAACGTCCAGTACATGTCATTATTCAACCACAAAATAAAAGAAAAATGGTTATTAATACGAAACAAAATCTTCATTCAGTAATTTCAGTAGAATATGCTTTAAACTTTTTCTATTCCAAATATTTAAACTCAAGAATTTATTTAAAAAAAAAACAATCATATTTAAAATGTTATATTATTCAACAATTCACAAAATTCCTTTTATCAAATAAGTTTTTCATTTTTTACTAAATATCTATGAAAAGTGTGAATTTCTAAACCTAACTTATCCAAATGCATTGGAATTGAGGTACATCAACCAACTTTCCAACGTCCAAAACGAGCGAAACGCACGTGACTGGTGTGCCGTCGCTCTCTTCATCTGCACACCGTTTCGTTCAACCACTCCCATCCAACGGAGGTCTCAAAGGACGTGCCGGCGGATCACGGAAGTAAGGGTAATTCAGTCATTAACACTCTTTAACGGCTATATAATAATATTCTTTCCTTGTTCAACGTTGATTGGTTCTATTCATGTGTACAGTGTACTCAAAAAGTGATTCACCGCTCAAATATAATGCCAACAATGCCCTCTCACTTCGTCACGAGAATTGTAAATGTTAATAGGTAGTAACAGTTTTGAGTTTTCCAAAATTTACTGAGTAAATATTATAAAAATTTAATTACGTATTTTAAATATGTAAATTATATTATGATAAATAATTTTAGATATATTCGTTGTTTTCTTTAATTTCTAATAATACTAATTTAAGTTGTGATACTTAATAACTGGTAATTTAATATAAACTATTGCAACTTGATTTAAAAATAGATTTGAAAGAGACAAAATTATTGAAACTTGATATTTTAATCAAGAGTGGTACTTTTAACAAGTTTGAGATGGTTATTATAAAATCAAACTTATTTAGAAAATACACCAAGGGAAGATGGAAACTTTACATCAAAGATTTATTATATGTATACATAAATTATTTTCTCTATATATATTTTATTCTACTTGATGTGTAATAATAAATATTAATCCAACAATTAATTTTAAATATTTTATTATATAAATTATATATACAAAAATTGCAGAATTTAAAAAATCAGTTGATGCTTTAATATTATTCTATTTATTTTGATATACAATTTCCTTAATTTGCATAGATTTTAAAATGCATATCCAAGTGTAAGATTACAAATTTCATATTTAACAGTGAGTGAATTATAAATTTATTTCAACTTTTATTTATTTTACATATTAAATATATATTATTTTAAGTATGTTAACAAAAAGTTATTATATTCATTCTAGAAATATAAAATTCGTCCAGTCACCTACAAAATAAAATTATAGTAAATTTTCATAAAATTAACAAATGAAAATACGAGTTATCAAATAAAAGGTAATTATACATAAATTAATATCATAAGCAAGTTATATTCAAAAGATTATAAATAAAAGTTATAATAAATTATTTAATAAATTTCTTTGAGCGCAAATCAACACATAAATTTATGTATGAAATAAATATGTATTAAGAAATACTAATAGATACCTTCCATAGTAAGTATATATATTTTATTAGATATCAACATTTGAGTCTTTCTATAGTAAGCATTTCAAGTATCCAAACATCAACTACTTAGTCAAGATAAATTTAAAACATTTAATATTTGACCATGTGCATATTTTCTGGATCTGTAATAAATACAAGTGTTTGTACTTAACATTGATGTATTTTTCATTCATAAGATTATTAATAACATCTCAATCAAGACAATGTCACTTTAAACCATAACATCATCTTATGTCTGCTTCCTTTGCTTGCAATCTTTGACATTAGATGCTTCACGAAAATTGATTTAAACACGAAAATATTTGCAATATTTTTTAAATAATCTATCTTATGCAACACGAATATTGGCAGTGTGAACAATAATATCAAACATTTTATAGATTTTGATGAACACGGTTCATGAAAGATGGACCCAGCAGCAGGAAGCAAAAGAAAACAGCACACAGCACACAGCACATCACAAAGAAAAAATATCAAACAGTTTCCCATTGCCTGCGTGGACATGACTAACCCTCCAAAACCACATTACATTTGTCTCTGTCACGGTAAGAAAAGAGGAAAAAGAAGAGTGACGTGGCAGGGGCATTCTTGTAATTTTAAAAAGTCTCCGAGCCATTTGCGGAAAAGAGAATATTAGATTCCTTGCTCTTCTTCCTTTATCCACGCAGAACAATCCGGTTTGCTTTTTCATACGCGTTTCCTTTTTCTCTGCAAAAACCACCCCCACCGCCACCGAGTCACACTCTCCGAGTCATGAACTCGCTCTTCGTTTTTCCATAGCAAGCACTCTCTGACAACGTAGAAAAGAAAGCCACCGCATATTCATTTGCGAATTATGTTTTCCCGTTTTGCCCCTCGCTCACCTTTCTATTTCCCAATTTCTGCCACCCAACCTAAAACCCTAGTCGGCGCCAACCACACTTCGGCTCGGTTCTGCTCTAGATAAAAGGAAAAGCCATAATCCATCTTCTTCCTTTTTAATTGCGCCAAATTTTTTGTTATTGATTATTCTGTAAGAAATAAAGGGAAAAGAGAAGTGCGCTTTTTTAGCATGGAACAGTCCGTAGGCAAGCCCAGTTCTCTCCGGAACTTCCTCGTAAGGTTTCTCCTTTTCGGCGTTTTGATCATCGGCGTTCGTTTCGCTTACATCATCGCTGTTGCTGGTGAGTCTTGCAACATCGGCGACTTCTGTTTTTTCTCTCTGCCGCAGACTCTCAGCCTCGTCATCGCCGGCACCGGTCCTCTCGCCGTCGAGTCTGTCTCCGGTGGCGGATCGCTGCAGCCCGAGCTTTACACCAGTAAGGACTGGATCAAAGGCGTTCGGTTCTACTCGTCAGCTTTTCAGGACCTGATTGCCGGCGGTTACCTTTCGCTGCAGTCCAAGTCGCTGTGCGTGGAAACCCCGACCGGACGCGATGTCTCCGCGCTGAGAGAGATCGGCGTGAAAGACGCCGTCGGAATTGCGCGGAAGGGGGTGAAGCCGCTTGTGAAGTTTGGCCGAGGTGAACGGATTCCGTTCGGCAATAGGACCTTCGATTTTGTGTTCTCCGGCGAGGATTCGTTCTTGCAGTCGGCGAAGCCGGCGGATTTCGCGGCGGAGATCGACCGGACGCTGAAACCTGGAGGGTTCGCAGTGTTCCATTTTTCAAACCCTAAAGATACGTATAGTTTTAATTCGTTCCTTGATTTGTTTCATTGTTTCAGAGTAGTGAAGTTGCATGGCTTAGAAGGCTTTGATTCTTCAATACCGTATATACGTGAAATTGTTTTGAAAAAAGAGTGTGGTGATGGTGCTGGTAAATTTGATTTTGGTGATTCAAATGGAAAATGTTACGTTCCTGGTTATAAGCATGATTTGGTTAAGATTGCTGAGCCTTTGATTTCGGAGGAGCCTTTAAAGCCTTGGATTACTTTGAAAAGGAATGTGAAGAACATAAAGTACCTTCCTTCAATGGCGGATATAAGCTTTAAGAACAGGTATTTGTATGTTGATGTTGGAGCTAGAAGCTATGGCTCTAGCATAGGGTCTTGGTTTAGGAAACAGTATCCTAAGCAGAACAAGACCTTCCATGTGTATGCTATTGAAGCAGACAAGACTTTTCATCAGGAGTATGCGTTGAAGAAGGGGATCACTTTGGTTCCTTACGCTGCATGGGTGAAGAACGAAACATTGACGTTTGAGATTCATCGTGATCCTGGGGAGCATGTCGATGTTAAAGGCAGGGGGATGGGTAGGATTCGGCCTGTGCAGTCTTTGGGGAAGGAGGAGTTTGAGGGCGAAGTGGAGAAGATTCAGGGATTTGATTTTGCTGAATGGTTGAAGAAGACTGTTACAAAGAACGATTTTGTTGTGATGAAGATGGATGTTGAGGGTACTGAATTTGATCTGATTCCGAGGTTGTTTAAAACTGGAGCTATATGTTTGATAGATGAAATTTTCCTCGAATGTCATTACAATAGATGGCAGAGATGTTGTCCTGGGCAGAGGAGTGCTAAGTATGAGAAAACATATGCTCAATGCTTGCAGCTCTTCAATTCCCTCAGACAAAGTGGAGTTCTTGTTCATCAGTGGTGGTAATTGCCCTAATACGATAGGTGAAATTCCATACTCCTTCTGTAACGTTATTTTTTTAACCTTCTACATGTTTCTTTTTAAACATTTTTTCTTCCCTCACCTGTTACCCCAGATAATAGAGAAGTTTACTATGTTGTTTCAAACTCCTTCATGTTACAATTGCAACTAAAAAATGAAATCATTTCTTTAAATCAATGGTATTTGTTGCCGGACTCTTCTTTTTATTGCCCCTTGTATGGATATGGAAATGGATAATTGGATTCTGTTGTCTCTTTTTGTCAGTGCTTTAAATTATAAATTGAAATTTATAATTGTTGTGTATCATAAGTCAAGATGGTTCTTATTTTTTCTTTAAGTTCCAATTCCCTGTATTGGATGACGTTGTTCATTCCGTAGTTTGAGAATATTGGTGATTTATGACATTTGATATGTCAATGTCAGTGATCTGTACTCCTATATCCATATTGCTGAAAACTCAATCAATTGAAAAAATATCTGGAGTCTGGAGGCAAATATGATCAACTTTCCTATATATCAGGTAGTTCTTTCCTTTGTAACTTTGAATTATCGTACAAAATATTCCTAATCCACGAACCAATGAATAAAATATTGAATGTTTCTTAAGTTTTAAAGATATTAGATATATTTACTTGTCCAACAATATTTTCCTCAAATTACTAGGAAGATTTGTACGAGGATGTAGACGGTAGTTTATGTACACCCATTTAGTTTCTTTTTCCAGGTAATTTTTGAGACATAAATTAGTAAAGAGACCATATTTTTACTTTTGTTTTATGTTCTTTGACTATGGGTGGGATTTGATACGTTACGACATCATTATCATATCCAAGTCTGAACTTTATTATTCTTTAAATGGTTCTTTATTGGGGTTTCATGATGTGTTTATTGGGTATGCCATTGATTAACGCCGTTATGTGAGACTCAACCAGTGCGTTTTATGAGACTTCCCTTGCAGTCACTGATTAAAAGGGCCATTTTCATTTATATCAATAAATAAGGTAGTAATCATATTTTTCATGGGACACACCCACCCCTTCATCAACATTACAAAAACAAATTATTATTAACATGCTATTTACGACACAATAAAAGTGATTAGAAATATAAACTTGTTTATTGAAAAGAAGAGAGAAGAAAAGAAAGTTGTGTTATCTTGCATTGAACAGCCCTGCAACTGCGAAAACTTAAGTAGTATATTTCTTGCAAAGATTCCTGTTTAGAATTATTAGTTGAACAGAGAAGGTAAGAATGGGTTTGATATCATAGTGGTGGTGGCGGAATGCTACAATGATTTACTTATACTTCATTACTTCTTTTTATGTCCCAAGTTCCTAGACACGTTACTTTCCCGGTGGGTGTGAAGATAAGTTCAATTGGCTTTCGATCGTGTATGTGGGGTTGTCGCAAAGGCTCATGGTAGTTGAAGAGAGACTAAATGCACAGGAAAAAAAAAATCTCAATGTGTGACTCCATTATTAGTGACAGCTAAAATATGACCTAAATTCTTAAGTGTGAGTTGCAACTTAGCTGGATATTGATTACAATCAATATTCCACATGGATGTGAACCACATGTTAAGTGAAGAAAAGAACACAAAAAGACAAAACATAACCGAAAAGGACCATTATTGGGATTAAACCAATAAAACTGGTTCGATTTTTTTTTCTTTGATCACTCGGCTTCAGCTAAAGTAATAAGACTTTATCCTTTATTAATTATTGTATCTTAGTTTCACAACATGATCACTCTTTACTTGACATGGTGTGTGTTTGTTTTATAGTTATGTTGTACGGCACTCCCATCCAATAATACATTTACTTCTTTTTTTGGTATTCAAATTGTAAATTGTTTATTTAATGTAGTTTCAATATTTTCGTAGCACTTTTAATCAATCAATTTTTTTTCACAAGCTCTAAACTTGTGTTTAAAATAAATTTAGTTTGAGATCGGATGTAAATAGTAACACTCATTTTAATCACTTTTCACAATCAGTTTAAAAATGATTTACAATCAACTTCATTCAATAATACTAAATAGTGCGTATAATTCCTCTTTAAAATATGGCAAGAGCCAATGGATATAGCTCATACACAAAGGGTAAAATCTATGAATTAAGCAAGTTTTAGCAATAGCTGTTTTAACAGTTTGGGCCATCTATGTTGGACGTAATGGGTGATATATGAATAGTTATATTTGAGAATTCCCCGATTTCTCCCATGTGTCCCTTTGAATTGAAGGGTGCACCTATAGAATTTCCTTGTACTCACTTCAAATGCCATGTAAAATATCAACCAAAACTTTCCTTCTTTGGTACGATGTGGTTTTCAATTCATTTATTTGGAGTTTCGAATTCATGAACTGACCAAACAGTATCAATCATTTGGAAAGTTATTTACGATTGAGTTATGTTTTTTCTTTTTTCCTTCTTGTGGTAATGAAGTGGAGATGTCACGGGTAATAACATGTTACGGTAGATTTTCTTTTTTGGTGATTGGTGGTGTTATAGTTAGCATCATGAATGAAGAAGTGTGACTTGTGATCAAATTTTTGGTTAAATGTCCACCAATGTAAGTGGTGGGTTTTGTTTCAACATCACTATCATGAAAACATGACACCCTCCACTTTCCATTATCTTCCATTGGTTGGCTACTGCGACCTTCACGGACTATGCTTGTAGATGTTGGTTTTTTATCAAAATTAAATTTGTAATTATTGTCATCCATTGATAATGATCTTTCTTCCAATCAAAAGTTGTGTGTGTGCATGCGGTGAAGCAATTCACAGGCCGAATGAAGAAAAGCAAAATTTGATCAAGAAGCTTCGAATCTCAATCACTAAGTGTATAAACACAAGTGTTGGATGATACAAGTGAGAACCAAATATTCTTAATACTCTTCAATTAAACCATTATCATTTATTAGTGGGACATGTCATTTGTAAAACACTGTACAATAATAATATGTACAATGAAAAGAGAGAAAATTAAGATTTTATTTTTGTTGTTGGCTCAATTAACTTATATACTAAATTTGAATATTTTTAATCTCCTTCTCTTAAGTTACATTGTAAATTTAAATATTATCCATTGAATTTATATTAATTTTTATATTTTTTAAATGAGTTTCAACTTTTTAATTGAGTGATTTAGCTGTTATTTTGTATGTTATCTTACTAAAACTTATTTACGTATTAAGATTTGTGAAGTTCTCTAATAATATTATGTTTAGTATAAAATGAAAAAATAATTTTACTTTTTTATTGAAAATATATTAGATGAGACTTTTATGTTTCATAGTGAAAAAGAAACTTCTTGTAGGTGTCATTGGTGAGATTTATTTTGTTATTCCATCACTACAAGAAAATACTATATTACTGACAAAATTTTATCAATAGAAAAATTTATCAAAAAATTATCATTGATGAAAAAATCATCAAAAAAATAGAATTTATCAAAAAAATTTATCAAAAATTTAGGATTTTAATTATCAAAAGAAATATCTAACGATAAAATTCATTAGTAATTCTAAAATTTATTATCAATGAATATTTTTCTTGATAAATTTTGTCAAATGAATGTCAAAATTTTTGCTTTAGCTTTGACCATGTTATAGTAATGTTTGGTAGTAATGATTTTTTAAAATTCATTAATAAATCTACCGATAATTAAATATTTTGAAAATTTGTTAACAATTAAATTTTTGAAATTCGTCATTATATTATTTAAAATTTGTCGTTAATTTCATCAGTAAATTCATCGCTAAAATAAATGTTAATTTGCTCACCAAATTTGGTAAACTATGTATTATAAATTAAATGGTTAAATATATTTTTATTCTCTTAATTTTCAATGAAATTAGAATTAATCACAACTCAAATGGTATAATGAAACATGGTCAAATAAACTAAACAAAATTTAGTTAAAATAATTAAATCTATGCATTTTTTAAGTTGAGAGATTCAAAATTAGACTAAAATTTAGAAGATAGACTATTTTTCAATTTTAACTAAAAAGTTAAGGGATCAAAATATTCAACCTTATATTAAATAAAAATGAGTGAGAAGAAGAATATAAAAAAACAAGGAAAAAATAAAGATGAAAAAGAAGGAAGAAGATGGTATGATAAGAATGATGACGGTAATAACAACATTAGAGGAAAAAAAATGAGAGAAAAACAAAAATTACATACATAACTATCATGACGATAATAAACATACCTTGTTATATTTTTCATCTTGAAGGTATCAAGTATTAATATTTTACATTGTAATTTTTTTAAAACTTGAAATATGAGATTTGTCATAGTCTATTTTTTTAATTTTTATTTTTTACCATACATTTTATAAACCATTTTTTTCATTGGTAGAAATAATTCTATCTAACTACGTCAAATTACATATACTTTACTTTTATGTGTATATTTGGTTTTTAACTGTTTGGACTTTTCAATCTATTGTTTCATATTTGTATTTCTAAATTAAGTTTTAAAAGTATTTGCTTAATATTATATAATAATCTTATATTGTTATTTAAGTTACACGTTGTAAATTTAAAATATAAATTTTTTATATTTAAAGATATTTATCTATCATAAATTTTAATTAATATATTCAAAAATATTTTTTTATGAGTTTTAATTATTTAAACAAAAACATTTGTCATGTGTATTACTAACTCACGCTAAAATATTATTGAGATCTAATATTTATACAATAAAATATAGACCTTTACCTTTTAAGACAACTATCATAAAAATGTTTGTTTTCATTATTATTTAACATTTTATATATTCAAAAGTATAAATTATCGATTACTTTCGATTTTTTTTAGTTTTTTTTTTTGTGTCAAATCTCAATAATTCATAATCTGAATGACTTCCCCTAAACTTCAACTACTTATCTTTTCTAATTGTTTAAATTAATTATTTGTATCTATATGTGACTTTGGTTTTAGTCATCTTAAATATTTGATTAAATTTATATTCCTGAAATTTTATCTTAACTATAAAAAATGTCATAGTGACAGATGAAAAGCTTACTAGTACTCTAAAACTTTTATATTCTAAAATGGAATTTGATTATCCTACTCTGAACACCCAATTTCGTCCGGATAAGTAAATAAAAAAAAATAATTAATAGTAGATAAAAAGAATAAAATAATATCTATAATATTAGACACAATATTTTTGAAATGTTAGTTTAATATGGTAATAATTTGAATCAATATTATGCTAATAATTATAAACAATAATTAAAATAGTATATAAGAAGAAAATATGATTTTAAAAATGAACAAATTTTCTGACAATAATTATAATCAATGTCTTGAATATTATTTGATTTCTTTTTCTTGGAACCAAGACATTTTCTTTCCCTATTTTGTTCATTGTCAATTAATTCACAATTAAGGGCAAGATTACCATAAAAAGAGAGAAAGAGAGTATAGAGAAAAGTAGGTTCTCACCTCTACACCATTCTTTTTTCTTTTTTGATTGTACTCTGAATTTTTTCCTAAAGATATTATTTTTCTTACACACAAATAATGTTTTTTATTAAATCATAAATTTTTTTATAAGTATGTGTTGGCCAATGGCCGATTTCTTTCTCTAAAACAAAACAAATGTCAATCTTGTTAAACCAAATATTTGTCGAGTTCGCTTTTCAAAAATCTAAATCAATCCATAATGATTTTCAAACAAACTCACAAACCTTTTTCTACATAAAGAACTACATGATCCCTGATTGTCCATAAATGGATCCACGTAGAACGAAGGTCAATTTTTGTCGGCTTCATAAAACAAAAAATATTTTTTTTTTCTTTCTTAATAGTTTTTTTTATGGGAAAATTAAACATTTTGAAAATCCACGTCAACTTTATACATTTAATTAAAGGTACTGCCTTTGAGCAGCGATAGGGTGGTAATACCTTCCTTATTTTATGGTTTTCCATAGTTTTTCCATAATAAATTATGGTGGCGACTTCCAAAACCTTTTTCTCAAACCCGTTTTACCTTTTTCTCAAACCCGTTTGTTTTCGGCTCGTCGTCTCATCGCGATCCCGGTTGCGACTATTGCAACCGAAATTGACGGGACGGCGAGCCGAAAAAACAAACGGGTTTGAGAAAATATTTTGGGAGTCGTCACCTTAATTTATCATGGAAAAACTATGGAAAACCAAAAAATAAAGTTGATGTGGTTTTGATAAATGTTTAATTTTCCCTTGAAAAAAATAAAGAAACTATTAAGAAACAAAAATATTTTTTTTTTGTTTTATGAACCCGACAAGGATTGACCTTGCTCCTAAGTATATCCATTTATGATGGACAATCAGAGATCACGTAGTTCTTTATGTAGAAAAATGTTTATGAGTTTGTTTTAAAAATTATTATATATTGAAAAATTTATGATTTAAAGAAAAAACATTATTTAAATACCTTTAGTAAAAAGTTCAAAGTACAATAAAAACGGGATGGTGTAGAGGTGACAAACCTTTTTAGCTTTCAATACTCTATTTCTTCTTTTGGTGATTGCCGTTGACAGAACCCTTATGAATGAGAACCCATTTTTTTTCTCTATACTATTTTTCTCTCTTTTTATTATTTCTGCCTGTTTCTCCTTCTCTCTATTCTTTTCTCCTTTTTTTTTTCTATTAGAGGATGCGTATTTATATACACTCACTGTGTAATATTATGGCAATCTTGCTTTAAAAAAAATCATATTTTCCTCTTTAAAAGCAACTGACGCAGCAAATTATATTAATATACTATTTTAATTATTGTTTATAATTATTAGGATAATATTAATTCAAATAATTACCATATTAAACTAACATTTCAAAAATATTGTGTCCGGTATTATAGTTATTGTTTTATCCCTTTTTACCCACCATTAATTATTATTCTCTTATTCTTTATTTTTAATTATTTCATACGAAATTGGGTGTTGACACCTAGTATTGGAACTAATGAAAATTTCAAACAACATATGCTTTATACTTACTTTCCAAAGTGCACCCCTTTATTTTTCTATAAATTTTAAATACAATATAATTAAATTATAGGTACAGATGAATTTTTTGTTGTAAGAATATTTTTCATAAATTTTAAAATTAGAAATATGATGCCTGAATTTATATTATTATTTTGTGTGCTATACCTTAGTGACCAGCGTAGGAAAGGTTCGTAGCCAAAACAGTTAACCCACTGGCTATCAGACAAACGCAAACTAGATAAGATAGATTATATTGTCTAAAAATGTATTGTATTAATAGATAATTAGTAGGTTAATTATGAGGCCTATAAATACGAGATTAATGTCCAGGTAAAGATATCTTTTTCCAAATTAACACTAAAACACATTTAAGCAGTATTTCTGACTTGAGCGTTGGAGTAGTTTTTACAGGTCAACCACTGACTAAGAGAACAACTTACTGACTAGGTGACCGGATTGGCAGATTGAAGGTTAAATCATTAAGCAGGAGAGGCTAGGAGAGAAAACGATCAACCTAGGAACCAAACCATTTTGTTTTAACTTTAACATCACACTCTTCGTCTCTCTACATTTGTAAATTTTTTGCAAGTTTCTACAAAAACATTTCCTTAATGTTGCCGAAATAATATTCTTAATGATCCGTATATTATTACTTTGACGATTTTTAAGTAATTAAAAAATAAGTTATATAAATAGTATATCAGTTAGTATATTAAAAATAATGTAATATTCTAAAAATATTTCTACAATATGGATATTTTTTGTATTTCTTATTCTATTAAATTTAAGGTTTGATTACACTTTTTAATTTTTTTAAGGTATTGTAATGGTGTGATTCTAATATGTGAATAATTGTTCTTTACGTATATTAGTGAAATTTTAGTTTTTTAAATGTATAATATATAAATGAGTGTAGATTTTATATTATAAATTAGTTTTATAAGATTGAATTAAATTTATAATTTATTTATTGATAAAAATAATAGAGTGAATGTGAGAGTGACTGATATAGGAATATGTGTTGACCAAAGAGATAGAGAAATTATGTTTCATATTTGAGTTTAAGAGATGATTTTTTGAAATATAAGTGAATTGTAAATTATTTCAAAATAATCTGACTTAAACTCATATAACTGTGGAATTAAGTAAGATAAATTCTTTTTAACATTAATTAATAAAAAAATAATTTTTTAACTTGGTTTATTTGAATTTATAATAATAAAAAAGTTGACTTATGAGTTTTGACTAATAGTGTTAGAGTGATGTTAATGAGATTAATACGCAGAAACATGTATAATGGTAAATAAATATGGTTTGTATATAATTTGTGGAAATGATAACTATTTTGTAAGAAATGAATTATAGATGTAGAAATTTAATATTTTGTTGATGAATGAATTGAGTTTACATCCAATTAAATTAAGAAATGAATATTTTAAATTATATCAAAAAAGAAATATTTAGAATTAAAAGGAAGTTTGTTTTAATTCAATTGACAATCAAAACTAAGTTATGATTTTCAGTATGTTTCTCTAACCACAAGCCACAAGAATGCAACTTAAACGAGTTTAAAAGTGGTGCCATTTAATGTTATAGAAGAATTTTATCACTTAAATGTCCATCTAATCACTCAAGCAATAGAGTTTTTTTATTTTTTTTCAAGTCATATTTATAGTTTGGTTGTTTTAAACATATGCTTTGAGATAATATTGATTGAGTAATATGTTTTATATCTATTTTTTATGAGAAATTGTTATTCACATGAATGAGTATAAATTAATATATGTTAAGATTCTGTTGGTTATGAAGTGATAGATATTTGTGATGGTTTGATTTGTGTGTTGTTAGGATAAGTACTGAAATCCATTAACGAAAAAAAAATATTTTATCTAAATCATATAATTATAATATTAATTAAGTAGTCATAAACTAAATGAAACACATCAAACTTTGTTGAGTTAACGAAATGCATTACCCTGACTGCGTTTAATTTCTGTGAATATGGTGATACGTGTTTATATTCTTTTTTGTTTTTTTTTACTGTGAAACTTGATTATTGATGTATTCCCGATAATGTCATATTTGATCATTTATTAAAACCATGAATAACTCTGATGAGATATTTTATTGATCATTTCCTCTGGTAAGAAAAATTATTTATGATATTTTAAACATTTTACTATTATATTTTGTAAACCTACTCCACCAGATGGGTCGGACGATCATAATGATACAAGATGGTTATCTGGTCGGACCATATAATTATCTTCACTTTTACCGAACGGTCAAAGATGAACGACCGTAAAAATTCTGTAATCAATTACGCAAAGATTAAGGTAAACAACGATTAAAGCTATTGGGCCGAAATTGGGCCATGATTAACATCTCACTAATCTCAGATCCATGGTAAAAACTATAAATACAGGTCAAAGGTAAGAGGTCAAAGGTAAGAGATCAAAGGTAAGAGATCAAAGGTAAGAGATAGGTGGTTTGCATTTACTGTACATTTATTAATGTTATATTGAATTGCCGAACGGTCCACCTACTAACTTTGACATCGAAAAATCTTTAACAAATAAACTTCTGGACAGAAGAGCGAAACAGAAACCAAGAAACAAAACTAAACAGTGAAAAAGAACAAATTATAAAAGTGTTTAATGACTCGAACTCACAGTCGAAACACCTACTATATTTCAGTAATATAAATGTATTTATAACTAACAATACTATGTAGATAAATATGGGAGGTCAACATCCCGATTTCGGACTTTTATTTACATATTAATATTACAATCCTGAAAAAAATAACAATCTTAAAAAAAATTCTACTACATATTTTATTGTAATTTAATATACCTTAAAATAGAGATAACTTAAAACTTTTCTCCTATCAAAAGTTCTCTTAATGGAATAAATTTGTCCATGTTACAGTGGCAGATACATTGACATTAACTTGTTCTATTCCTCTTTTTTAACCTATAATACCCCAAATATGGCAAAAGAGAAAAAAGAAAGAAAGTAATGTTAGGTTTTTGCAATTATGAGAATTATATATTTATTTATTTATTTCATTTTCTTGCCCACCCCACTAGAAGAAATTATTGAATTGTTTAAATTGGTGAGTAAGTGGGATTAATGGACCTTGTGTGATGAACCCACTATTGTGTTGTTGGACCATTATTCATTAAGACCACAAATGGTCTAAGCCGTTTTTCAAAATTCCTTCCACACTACACTTTTCAGTATTTTTCTTGGTCATTCATCCATCAATACATCAAAAAGTAATCAATCTCATCATTACAATTAAAATCTAAATTTAACCAAACTTTTATTCCTATTATTTTAACTAAATGTCCTATACTTGGAATTTTTATTACATCTCTGGTGCATACAATATTACTTGTTTCATAAGTAATACAATCATCAAATTAAAATTTATAAACAGTTAAGACTAAAATACTTAGGAATTTTAATTAAAACTTTATATAACCATTAAGTTTTAAGAGTTTACAAGATATAAATAAAATTAATAAAAAGATCACAATCTTCCTATTCTGAAATATATTTTAATTATTGCATAATGTTAAATTAAGATTGTGTTGTGTTAAATAAAAGCAACACCATTATTATTGTAGTTATGAGAATTATAATAATTTTCATTATGAGGTTTTCATCCTCATTACATAACTTTTTGTTTTCATATTTATCATTGTCATCTTGATATGGGTGAAAGTAACAATGGTCGCAATGATAATCATGACATAATAATAATAATAATAAGATATCTAAATTATAATAGCAATAAATTAATGATGTTCTTAAAGAAAAGTAATATAATCCATAGTTTATTTTACGATTAATAATTAATATTTCGTATATATTTAATTTTTATTTAGTAAATCTCTTCAAATATCAATAATTATGTCATATTTTAATTAATTGGGATTATATCATAATTTAATTTGAATCCTTAAGTATTTTAAGTTTATTATTATATTATATTAGATTTTAATATGATAATTATGATTAGTTATTATGGTATCCTCTCTCTCAGTGTTAGAGTTATTTACAATCCTCGTATAATAATCTAAAGGAATATATCTCCTTTTTTTTTCACTTTAGAATTTTTTTTATCAAAGTTAATTTTCAAATTCAAAATCAAAGCTATCAATTTATAATTCATTCTCAATTTCAAATTTAATATTTCCTTTGCCTCTTCTTCTGGTAGAGATTGAAGTTTCAAGTGAGTCTTTGTTATAAGTGCTAGAATAATCAATAATAATACCACCATTTGATGATTGTTTTTTATTTTTGTATAAATTCTTGATTGTTCAATATAAACTAATCAATATTTGAGTGAGTTCAATTGTCTTGGATCAATTGATCAAGATTTTGAATTTCTTTTTTGTTAAAAGTTGTCATTTTCAAGTATTAAGTTAACTAAAAAAATGTCATAATTTTTACAAAAATCAATTCAAGACTTCACTTTCAACAAATTTAAAAGGAAATGCATTAATTAGTAGTGTAAGAAGAGTTTTCTCTTGTTGAATTCAATAAATTTCAAATTCATGTCATTAGAGTCGTCTTCACATCCTTTTCAAATACCTAACATCCTTTGTTTCTTATCAACATGTGAAATAAAGTTAGTGATTCCATATATATTTTTATTAGCTTAATATGACTTGCTACAATATTTACAAAAATTGCATTGTAATCCTAAGCTTTGAAAGAGATTTTGTAGCCTATGACATGGTTCAAATGACTCTGCCTAAGTAGGAACATTTAGTATTGATGGTGATCGAACTTCAAATAGAACAAGTTGACTCACATCTTATTTTTTTCATCTGTGTGAACACTAGAACCATTACAAATTATCAAAACCATTTTGAACACTTTGTTTCATATAAGAATAATCAGTAATGATTAAGGAAATAACAATTACAAATTAACATTATAATTATCCATTCATCACGTCCACTAAATCAAGTACAAGAAAACAATATAATCACTTGTTGGTGGTTTTTTTTACTTCAGAGGAAGAGCTTGTGCTATTGCAAATTATCAATAAGGTAAATAATAAGAAGATTTAACATGGTAAAGAAGAAATATAATGCTTTTTATCTAAAAGAATAAAAAACTAAAATATAAAACATAATTTACACTTTAAAATTAAAACATTTATAAATTTTATATTTATCGAATATCAACAGAGAAGATAAATATCTCAAGAATAGAAGATATATAATAAAAAAAATTAAAGAATTTACAATTAAAGAAGATATCCTTTTTATCTTTTTCATCCAAAAAAAATATATAAAAAAAGAGAAAACTAATATCTTCTAAGACATTGATACCAAAATATCGTAGAATAAGAAGATATTAAGTGAAAACTATATTCTATACCAAGGTATCTTAGAATAAGAAGATATTGGAATATAAGAAACTCTAAGAAACTAAAATAGTTATTTCCTCCCACCAACCATTTTGCTGAAACCCTAACTTCCTTGAACTCCATGGAGACAACGAAGTCCGCGTTGACTTTAATGTCAAACATGTCAGAGATAGATACAACATGCAAGCAAAACAATGTGATGTGTACTATCATATTATTTAATGTGAAGACGCGGTCTTTCCATTGCATTAATGTTTCTGTCTTCTTATTTTTTGGTATTCAATGCTAAAATTTATTATTCTGTTAGGAGGCCACTTAAGTTGGGTATAGCAACTGTGTGGCTAGGTTTGTAAGAAAATATATTTTTTAATGAAAACTATTTTCTTGTAAAAATTTAAAGATTTCTCAATAAGTTTTTTTTTTAATAAGTACGATAGAAAAAAAAAGATATTAAATCGTGTTAAGTATATATACTTAAATATATTCTTAATTTATGTAAAATTTGTTTTGAAACATGGTCTTGTGCAAATGTAAGAAACATGGGACGAGGATGAGAAGAGGATAGCATTGCATGAGCATTGAAGCCAAATGCAAGATGTCCCCAATTTACTTGGGAAGGATTCATGTTGTACTTTGTCTTATATATACTTAAATAATTCTTTATTTATTTTATTTTTATTATTGATAAAAAATCAATTAATGTCAATGAAAAGTAACAACTATATATACTTCAACTGAACAGAAATGGTTGATATCCATTTGAAAATAGTCTCACTAAACATAGTCAAAGAAGCCTTAACAAATTTAATGAAGAAATAAATTTGATCAATATTGCCAAATAAAGTCTCAATAATATCAATGTTGACTACAAAATCAAAATCATGACTTACATTAGTAGAAAAATATAGTATCATTGACTTTAATAAATAATTATGGTTTCATAAATTGAAAACTAATTTTAGTTATACTAGTAAAGAAATAACTTCGACCTATGTTATAATCAACATTGGTTGAATAATAATGCTAACATATATCGTTTTAAATGTAACACCCCTTATAGGATATATTAATAATAATAATAATAATAATTTTGAAGCATGAATCTTATGAAAGTGTTTATTTTTTTTTTTAAAGTATACCACACATAAACAAACCATACACACATCATAAGTTCATACATTACAACAAACCAAATCTTAATTGTTTCTTAAAATAACAAAATCAAACGAACATAAATAAGAAAACATTTAAAAATCCCAACAAGTTTTATTTCCCGTCTCTCTCGAAGAGCTATTCCAATCCAACTTTATCTGCAATATCATCTACTCCCGTATAAGTACGATCATCGCAGGTGGAAACCACAACCACAACATGCAAGGGTGAGTAACCAGAAGTATCACATCATAAACCCATTTCATATAAACTATAACAATTTCCATGATTTAATATAAATCGACACACATGACATTGCAGACTAGTCTTTCATAAACTAATGTCGTTTACTTGTAATTCGTCGTCATAACCTGTTCTCAATAACAGGCGACTCGAGTCGTCTTCCATCGCGACTTCAAACCTATCTCCCCGACTCCTCAAGGACTAACGAGTAAAAACATCGATACTACGCGTAACGATGCACTATACTCAACACGAGCCGAAGTCATTGGGCGAGACATTCACCTCCTCGCGCAGAAGAAGGTGACACTCGAATCTCAGTCTCACGCGAGACTAGCAAAAATGCTCAAAAGACAGACGAAGTTACAAGTAAATAACATAGTGTATGTACCACCTCCAACAGAATAAACGTGCTCAATCACGAATTCATACATATTCTCAATAACATGTATAAATAAACCAATATTAGATCAAGAAAATAACCAACAATTCTCAATAATTATTTTAAAATACTACCAAAGAAATTACGGATTCATACATTATCGCCGAACGCTATTTGGACGAACACTATTTACCAAATGCTATTTGGTCGAACACTATTCACCGAATGCCACTTGGACGGACGCTATAAGATCAAGCATAATCAGGCCGAATGCAACAAACCGAGCACCATAATAGATTGAACACTATTAGGCCGAACGCTAAACCAAACATCACAGATTAAGCACTATTCGGACGAACACTAAACCGAATACCTTACTAGACTCACTATCAGGCCGAACGTTAAAACCGAGCACTATTCGGACGAACGCTCAAAGATTAAACCTAGTTCGAACACTACCTTTAACGAGTACCTCCTGAGGATTAACATCATCGAGAACGAACGCTCACAATCACAATTAAACCAAGGTCGAACGTTCAAGATCCAAACCTAAGAATACCAACTTAAAGCCGAACGCTCAAGATTGCTACCCAAGAATTCCAAGTTAAGAACGAACGCTTATACTCACTAATATCTCAATACCGAACACTCAAAATCAAAAACTATTAGTCCGGACACCATTAGGACGAACGTTTTGATACTTAGTCGAACCCCTAGGTCACTTTGCCGAACACCTAAAGTACTGGACGATCGTCTAGAATCCTGGCCGAATGATCACAACTTAATCCAACAGTATTAAATTCACACTTAACCGGACACTATTAATTCAGGTATCAACCGAACGGTATTAAAAAGAATCCCTGACCGAACGACATAAATCAGCAACTAACCGAACGGTGCTAAAATCAAGACTTAACCGATCAGCAGAAACTAACGATCGAACGCTCATTAGTCACTAATACCCTAAAGCCGATCGTTCAAGATTCAAAACTTAAGAATAAGCAACTTAAAACCGAACGCTCACTTATACCCAAAAACCGAACGTTTAGGATTCAAACCTAAAAATATCAAATTTAGATCGAACGCTTAAATCACTAAAACATCAAAACCGAACGCTCACCGAAACAAGCCCAGAACGAACGCTAGCGCTCGTTACTAGAGGATACAAGACCGAACGATTATTTGGCCGACCATTATTGTCGAGCACTGTTGGGACGAACGTCTAATATGTTACTAACTTTAATCCAAGGACGAACGCTAACGCTGGTACATCAGAAACTAAAACCGAACGCTCATAGTATTTTGGCCGACCACTAATTGGTCGAGCCATTTGGACGAACGCGCGTTCTGCAGAATTCTGCAGAATCGCACCAGATTTCCAGAAACCCCAATTTCATCCCCTTCTTCCCAGATTTGCATCAAATACAGATTATTTCAACAATCAAAGAAATAAATCTAGCTTCCCTTACCTTCTACCCATCATACAATATACATGCACCATCAAACATACATATATAGTCTAGTTTTTAACTACCCCAACATGCATACAGTTATATAAATCCTAGTTTCCCCCCTTACCTCTAGTTCCAGTGAGTTTCCACAACCCCTTGAGGTTCAAAGCAAAGACCAAAGATGGCTTTCTTTCCTTGCGTAGCAACAGTGCTTCCCACAATTCAAAACCACACTCCCAACCTATGATTTAGCATAGTATCTGTATATTTCTCCACTCTCTCACATAGATTAGAGTTTATATAAGAAAAATGGTAGGGTTCTCATCTAAGTCACAACTCACGTTTTTAATATGCCTATACTAAACTTAACCATAGGTTTCTTTTACTTAATAACTCTACAATCTCTCCAAAACCAAGCACAACAAAACAAAACAAATCATAGAAAATCTTGCAGCACCTTTTGTCAACTACTGTCACGTTCACAACCTCAAATCATGCAAAAAAGAGGAAACACAATGTTAAATACATCCAAACTTAAGTATTAAACTATGTTTCCTTTCTTATCATAAATATAAAAAGCCAAAACGCATAAAAACTTTAGAAAATTAAAATAAAATTAGTACTCATTAATTTTTTTTTTGTAACACAAAATATAGTAAAATAAAAGTATATTTTTATTTTACACAGGTCTTACATTCTCCCCAACATTTAAAATTTTCGTCCTCGAAAATTAAGGTATTACTTAAATAAGTGTGGGTACTCTTTTCTCATAAAATCTTCTAGCTCCCAAGTTATCTCTTGAGTTTTCTCATTCCAGAGTACTTTCACCGTGCGAATCTCTTTTCCCCGCAACTCCTTCGTTTGTACTTCTAACACTCTTACTGGTCCGACTTCAAAAGTAAGATCTTCACGAACTTGAATGTTATCTTCCTCCAATACATGAGTTGGATCATAAACGTACTTCCTTAGCTGCGATACGTGAAACACTAATTTTGTCTAACATAGTTTTATTTTTAAAAGACATATCGAATAGTGATGAAGGAGTATTTAAACTCTTTTAAAGTTTAATTCTTAAACAATATAAAATTATTGAATATGATAGGAAGAGAAAGGAAAATTAGTTTTGTTATATTTTATTCATTTAAATCTTATGCACTATTCTAATAACTAACAATATATTGGATATGTATCAAAAGGATGACTCGTCTTGTTAGTTAGCCATTCAACCACCGAACATACGTACTTTTGGTACAAAAAATAGCAGTATTCAGAAAGTTGGTAACCCATTCAAGAATATTTGATATAAACAACTAATAGTGTCTTGTTTATTTGGAACACACTAATTTACATTTACGTATGTTAGAAATCAAAATTAAATTAACGGGTATATGAAAGTATAATCTATTATGTATGATTATATAACTAATTAAATTAAATTGAAGTTCACCAATTATATCAAAAAGTTAATATACTTATAATACATAAAAAAGAGTCACAACTTGCACATATGTGCCTAACATATGTCACCTTTTTTATAGTTAAATTTGAGTCATGTTTTTATTGTAATGTGGAAAATATATGAAAATAAATTATTGGAAATGGTAGAATTTTGGTTGAGTTGTGAAATCTTTATAATTGAGTTATGCATGTGATATTTAGTTGTCGAATGAGATCAATCTATAAAGAAATCAAAGCGATAATAATGTGAGATTGAACAAGAAATACCAAAATTAATTTAAATTTGTTAGTCAACCTGCCAACCTTTCACAATTTAATGGGCCAGATTAATATTTCAACATCTCCATTTCATTTTGACCTGATAAATCTTAAAAGTAAGAAAATAAAATGTTGTTTAAAAGATTAACATTTTTGTAATACAAATAAGTAATATAATAGTATTATAACTTAATTCGTTAATACTTACAGATTAAATTCAAATTATTAATTATAATGAATAATTTAATATATAAAAAAATAGTAATTTTAATTTACCAATTAGAGATTAATTAATCAATTAAAATTTAAAATAAATATAATTAAATGTGTTTATATATATATATATATATATATATATATATATATATATATATATATATATATATATATATATATATATATATATATATATATAAAGATTTTTAGCTCGTCTACCCATACTGAGTCATTGTACCCCATTTCTGACAAGGCAATAAATATTAATAAGATAATAAAAATATTTTAAAAAGTATTATGAGATTCACTGCTTTGCTCTATGTACAAGCATATCAGTATACCTTTATTAATGATTATTTTATCGAGATTCGAGTAGTTGGGAAGTATATAAGCTTTCGACCTTGAATTCCAAATGACTTCTGTTGAGCAATGAATAATTTTGTTGGCTCCTCATTTTTTAGAATGGAAAAGTTTTATTATTTTATAAGATTAATGAATACATAGATCACAATTTTTAGTACATATTTTTCTTTTTCTTTTTTTGTCAAGAGACTTATGAGCGCATATATATATATATATATATATATATATATATATATATATATATATATATATATATGCATGTATGTATTATAGTATTTATTTATAAACATAGAAACACAATTTTAGTATTGTTTATAAATATTAAGTATAATGATTTTGAAGATGGAATTGCAAGAGAATGATTGAGTTTGAAAGTATTGGAAAGTAAAATTTGTGTTGTTTAAAATTAAAGAGATTTAAAAGTACATTTGTCAAGTGAAAGATTTCATATGATAAAATAAAAAAAATGTTTTAATATATTAAAATATATGATTATTATTATTTATTTATTATTATTATAATCATATTAGTTATGAAATCATTTAGGAAAAAAAAATATATTAATGACATTTAATCCTAACTATACAAAAGATTCACACTACTCTTTATTTAAATATTAGGTATCTAAAACTTAAGATAACAAGTTAATAGATTTTCAATCTTATATGATGTTTTATGTAAGACCTGAAAAATATAATTAATAAGCTTATATAAATAAAACGTGATAAGTTAAACAAAAATTTACATAGCTCAGATGGTAAACACCTTGTAAAACTTGGGACATGAGTTCAAACCTAGTAAAATACATTTCTCCAAAAATATATTTTTACATGTAAATTTTTGTGTTAATATTATATGTTCCTGGAAGTCTACTCGACGAGTTTTCAGCTTAATTCTTATTGAACAAATTATATACAGTTAAGTTATCTCGTAATATATTTAATTAGTGGGGAGATTTTATAGTAGCATGGTATGAGTTAAGGAATATGAACATGATATGAGTCTCATGGAGAGATTCTATAATGACATGGTATTAATGTATATGTTGATGTTGAGGGTCCTGTTGTTGGAGGTTATCTTGATACTCTAATAATCATCCGGCGGTCTATGTGCCGATTTTGGACATAGTGTTCAAGACTAACCTTGTGGATGGTATGAAGTATTTTGGAAATGTATTTGTAAGGAGAAGTAGAGGTCATCACAAGTGCATAACCTCCCGTGACTGCTCATCAACGTATCATTCGGATGAGTGTCTATTGGGGATTGTGGTATGATGGGATGAGTTTCTATTGGGGATTGTGGTATGATGGGATGAGTGTCTATGGTGCGATTGTTGTATGATGGTATGAGGGTGTCTGACATAATTATTATATGATGTTTGTTGAATGTATCAAAGTAATTATGCATGTTTTATAAATGATTTGTTGCATGTTAGCTCACCCTACTTGTTTGTGTTTGTGTGATGATCGTATAATTCGTTATACGGGAGCAGATGAAAGAATGTCGTCCGATTCAGTGCCAATGAAGAAAGATATAGAAGAATAAATTAGAAGAGTTCGAGTTATATTTATGAGTTTGTAGTTGAAATATGAGTTTAAAACATATATATATATATATATATATATATATATATATATATATATATATATATATATATATATATATATATATATATATATATATATCATGTATGCAATCCTTTATATTCATTGTGAATTGTGGTGTAATGCTACAATATATCAAATATGAATTATCAAGTGTGAGATTATGGGATGTTACATTAAATGTAATGCTAAAATATATCAACTATGAATTATCAAGTGTGAGATTATGGGATGTTACATTAATGGTATCAGAGCAATGATTTTGGGGCTTTGGGGGGTGAGCTCATCTAGTTTCTAGTATGTGTATCGAATGAACAAGTTGAAATTAATTACTTTGGCATTACGATGCGTATATGTTTGACTGTTTGTTGAAATGAATTATAAATTAATTAGGTAAATGAAGTCAATCTTTTGCTATTTATTTTCATATGATATTATCTTTGGTTATTAGTCTATGTGGAATTTACATACATTATGTCTAGTATAGGGCTGATCATGATTTCATAATTCACATGATGAACAAATACTACTTGTCATTGTTTTATGGTATCAGTGTAGTGATTCATGGTTGTTTTGAGTGAACTTCAATTCTATAAACATGTTTGATACAGTCTCAACTATTATTGGTCATTAATTTGTTGAATTTATAATTTTTATGGTGTGGATACATGATAGGATTAGGGTTATTAACGTAAGGTACTGCTGGATAGTGTACTAAATTATATTAGAGTAGGTCTTAATATTATAAGTGTAGGTACTAATTAAGTGAATTAATTAATGTATAACTAGCATTACACGTTAAACTGGCTAGACACATATATATAGTTTAATTAAGGTAAGTAGGATATGTTTAAACACTATCAAATGAATGAATCAAAGAAAAACATAAGATTTAATTAATTTCATCATCAGAGTAAAAATTTACAATAATAGATTTTCATTCGTAAGCCTTTGAAAATTTCACTTTTGGCTTGACTCTTGTAAACACCCAAAATTAATACAACTCTTCAAGTGTCAAATTTTACCTTAGTATAAACCGAGGAAGGAAGATTGAGCAACTATAGAATTATTGAGGAAGAAACACCAATATGAATAGAGTTATTGAAAAACCAAATGTCTTAACCGTTACACGAAAGATGGTCTTACCCTTGTGATAAATAAAATCTATCTTACACTACTTAAACAAAATAAATAAATAATAATTAAACAAATAAATGCTCGTAGATAAAAACAAACCGACAGATTTGACAGTAAGGACGCAAAGTTACTTTACCGTGAATCAAGGAATCAACTTTAAACTGTGCTAAAAAAATGATGGTTAGCTAGTTTACGTTAGATTTAAGTCTATAAATACATAATAATAATACTACTACTACTACTACTAATAATAATAATAATAATAATAATAATAATAATAATAATAATAATAATAATAATAATAAAGATGTTCAAAAGTCTATCACAAGTGGCCGTTAAAGATTACAGTCCATAATAATAAAAATAAATAAAGACAATTGTAGTCTCCTCGAGGAGACTATTCTTCGGCGGAAGGCAATCGTAAGGAAAACTCAATGGAAGGAGCTTTCACCTGGAACAGTAGGGGAGGAGAAATCTCTCTTTCATCATGAATGGAAGGGATTGGAAAAAGATCCAACATCATCTGATATGGAACCGACAACGCTATCCATATTTCCAAATAAATAAGAATTAGAAATGTTAAAAAAAAATAGTAATAATAAATAAATAAAAATAAAAATCCAACAGATCTTACCATCCATAAAAGGTGGCAAGAGGGGTAGTGGAGAGTAAGATGTGGTGGTGGTGCTCTGCTTCAAGCATCGTTGCTTTTCACGATACCCATAATTTTGAAACCAACAATAAACGCTATACTCTCCAATTTCCCCATAAATTTTAAGTTTCGTTGCAATCTCGTGCACTTGCTCTCTATTTGGATTTCGTATCCCATATGCAAAAAGGGCCTCTAGTAGGGTAACTTGTTCTTTAGTAGGACTCCATCGTTTATATCCCAGCTTGTCTTGAACTTCCAAATTTTTTAAATTTTTGTTCATTTTCCTAAGAGACAAAAGTGAAGGAATATTATGTTTGTGTCAAAGAGTGTTGATACAATTAGTTTTCTTTTAACTCAATTTTGTCCATAGTCTAGTTTGAAGTCCAGTCTAGATGTATTCTCCGGTCTTTGCAAAGGATCTTACTAGATCTAAGTCCAACAAGTTTATATCCATGATGTGCTTAAATTAAAATAATTTTTAGGGTATGTAGCATTGTTCTACCTGAATTCCTCTATCATACCTTCAAACGATGAGAGGTTAACAACGGTTTTCCAGCTTATATACCCCATTATTAGTTTATTAGTATTAAAAAAAAAGTGAAGAGTGGTGAAATAACATAAGGCAATAACAAAACAAATAAACAAGTATAACAAGAACAAAGAATGAACGTAAATGAAAAGAACATGGATTAAAAGAAAGCTTAAAGGAAAGAAGAAACAAAACGAAAGATTGAGAGGATGAAACACTTACAAGAATGCAAAAACAAAAGGCACACTTAGAAAGAGAGGCTCCTCACAAAATTAGAACACTCTCGAAGGACACTCAAGGAGAGCAAACTCACGCTCCATTATGAGACTCAAGTGTCGCTCAACGCGGAGGAATACTCTAGTTAGCAACAATTTCGGTTGTTACTATCGGTTGTTTCACAGTGTCGGTTATTTAAATAATAATAATAATAATAATAGTAATAATAATAAGAATATTCGTATACGTGAGAAGTATGGGAAATTATTGGATAAATTTCCTGTGTATGATATTCTGATTTATTAAAGGACTAGATGTTTGTTATATATTTTACTCAAGTTTTTAGATTAAAAATTAAATAAGAATGCTTTGGTATTTGTGAATTATCATATGTAGAGTAATTAGTATAAATTGAATTGACTAGTAACCCATAAAGGAAGTTAACGATGATATATAGTACATTTGATATATATAACTCATAGTATGACTTATGTGAATACATTTATCTCAATAATAGATGTTATCTGAAATGCATGATCTGTCTAATATTGTTACGCTCTTTTAAGGTGCAAGGTTAATTATATATATACTTTGTTGGTATGATTTTGGTTGTCCGTAAGGAGGAAATTGAATATGACTAGGTCATGATTGATGACAATCTTGTGAATTGATATTGGAAATGTTATACGCTAAAATCATGTGTATGAAAGTACTATTAGTGCATATTGATTTTCAATTCAAAATTTAATCTTTAGTTGGTTGAAATGTAAAAATGAACTGGGTACTAAATTGTTTATGCCTAGTATAATATTGTAAACATTTATGTGTGGATTGAATGTTGTCCTGTGAAGTCTAAATGCCTTACTTAATTTGCTGAAGTGAAATGGTTGGTATTAAATTCCTATAAAATTCGGTCATACATAGTAGGTATGAGCTTTGAAAGGGTTGTGGTTTGAATAATGCGGAATATGTAATATAACTGTTTAGGGAAAATATAATGTTATTCGGATCATATTATACAATTGTACCTTGCACCAATACAAATGTTTCGTCTTTAATTTAATAGAATCTAATAAATAGTGATGTGTTACCCAATGGGAACCACTCTCATCTGCATAAAAGTGTTGTATTTCTAAATTTTAATTATGATGTTGAAATGCACAATGTAGAAGAGGTAATTACATATTTATTAAAATCTTATTTAAATTAGTTGTGAATAATTATTTGAGGAATCAAAATATATTACCACAATCATTATGTACTAACACTTAACTATTAGAAGTTGTAATTGACTTGAAATTAAATAAATAAATTAATTAAAAAAACAAATAAATAAATTGCTGACATATTCAAATTTTAATTTGGACTTAGCATAAAATAATTAAGGCTCTTTAGAATTATGATTTGTGGTTCTGCGATTATGGTTAACTTGGGAATGTGTTTACAATTGAATTAAACTTTAATTGAGTTGATAACGAACCATTAGAATTATGAATTACTATTGTTCATTTTGGTAATTTCCATTTAACTGATTCTGCCATTTTATAATTATTATCATCACTATTAATTGTTGTTGGGTTGATAATTCACTAACATTGAAACAATCTAAATTGAGAAATTGATGATTGGAATTCAGGATGTCAAATAAACAATTACTGTTATATAGATTTCAAAGTAAGTAAGTTATGATCATTGCGTGTTATACTACACTAAGATTTAAATACATGGTTACTACATGATCAAAGTGGTTGAAGGGAGCCTTATTTAAAAAAAAAAATGATGTGAAACAATCGTACTATCATATGTTTTTCTTGAAGTATAGAATTTTCGAGGTCGAAAATTTTTTGTTGTTGGGGGAATGTAAGACCTATGAAAAATATTCACCTTAATAGTAACAATTTTATTATTAGTAGTAATAAATTTCTTTGTGAATGGAAAATATAATTAATAAGCTTATATAAATAAAACGTGATAAGTTAAAGAAAAATTTACAGTAGCTCAGCTGGTAAACACCTTGTAAAACTTGGGACATGGGTTCAATCAAACCTAGTAAAATACATTTCTCCAAAAATATATTTTTATAAAATAAATAAATAAATTAAAGAAAAATATATATATATATATATATATATATATATATAAACAAAGGACAAAACAACTTTCGGTAGTGCAAAGCTTTCGGTAGTTGATTGAAAACATAGGGGAGAGAGAGAGAGAGAGAGAGAGAGAGAGAGAGAGAGAGAGAGAGAGAGAGAGAGAGAGAGAGAGAGAGAGAGAGAGAGAGAGAGAGAGAGAGAGAGAGAGAGAGAGAGAGAGAGAGAGAGAGAGAGAGAGAGAGAGAGAGAGAGAGAGAGAGAGAGAGAGAGAGAGAGAGAGAGAGAGAGAGAGAGAGAGAGAGAGAGAGAGAGATTTTGCACAGAAAGAAAGATTACGAAGAATTTAGAGTAGGAAGGATTTTAGTGTGGAGATTCTGGAAGTTTTCCGGGAACAACCTTTGATCAAGAAACCAAGTCTGGAATAAAGGTAGGGGGAGCTAACCTTTCTAAGCTTTTATATTATGATTTAATATTGTTGTATTACTATTCATGTCTTGAAATTCTTTGTGAATACTATTAATTAAAAACATATGTGCTTGTTGTATATCTATTTATATTGAATTTTTGTGTTAATATTATATGCAGTTGTTTTGAATATGTAAATAAGAAATTTGTTAGGAACTAGTTGAGGAACACTTCGACTAGGAAAGACCTGGTACTTAAGATGTCCATTGTGACACACCTCTCTTTCTTGGAAGTCTACTCGACGAGTTTTCAACTTAATTCTTATTGAACAGATTATATATTGTTAAGTTATCTCGTAATATATTTAATTAGTATTAAATCTGTGATGAATGTATTTTATTATGTTGAATTTGAATTTATGCATTTGAACATGATATGAGTATTATGGAGAGATTTTATAGTAGCATGGTATGAGTTAAGGAATATGAATATGATATGAGTCTCGTGGAGAGATTCTGTAATGACATGGTATTAGTGTATATGTTGATGTTGAGGGTCCTGTTGTTGGAGGATATCCTGATACTCTAATAATCATCCGGCCTCAAGTAGAGAAGGATGAGTTATGTGGTGAGAGGGGTAGGAGGTCCTGGTCTATGTGCCGGTTTTGGACATAGTGTTGAGGACTAACCTTGTGGATGGTATGGAGTATTTTGGAAGTGTATTTGTAAGGAGAATTAGAGGTCATCACAAGTGTATTTGTAAGGAGAATTAGAGGCCATCACAATTAGGGGGAGAAAATGTTTAAAGCTTATTTGCTTATTTGTGTTTATTCACTAATGCACTCTTTCTTCCATAAGTTGTGTTTTATCCAGATTATTACTAAAAGCTTTAAATCAAAGGAGTTTTTTATCATCATAAAAAAGGGGGAGAATGTTAGCAAAATGATGAAGATGAAGTTTTGATGATGTCCAAATCAAGTCAAGAGAAATCAAGATTCAAGATGTTATGAAGACTTGTATTGCTATGGAAAGCTTTTGTAATAATTGTAGTTTAGTGTCTAGGACTTAGATTTTTAGTGGTTTTGATTCCATGTAATTTTATATTATATAATTAATGTCGAGAGTCAAAATCGCACTGTTTTAATCGATTAAAACAAGTATTAATCGATTAAAACGAGTAAAAGCTGAAAACTCAACCTTTTCTGTTTTAATAGATTAAAACCTTTTTTAATCTATTAGCTAATCGATTAAAATACATTTTAATCGATTAAAGCTGACCGTTGGAGTTTTCAAGCTTTTGAAAACTAGCCGTTGTACTGTAATAATCGATTAAAGCCTATAATAATCGATTAGTTAATCGATTATGCCTGAGAATAATCGATTAACAATAGCCGTTGGGAGTTTCAGATTTGAAGAACTAGCCGTTGTACTCATTTTAATCGATTAAGACTTGTGTTAATCGATTAAATACGTTAGATGGCTCATTTTCGAAGAATGGAACGGTATGAGGCTGAGTTTATAAAATGGCTCACTCTCCATCTCAAACATAACTCTTCCCTTGTGCTGTAGTACTCAGAAATCATTGAGACTTGTGTGTTCTTGTTCGGCGTGTGAAACTCGTGTCTGTGGAGCTGGTGAAGTGCTGCTACGGTGACAGAGGAAATAGCCGGTTCATCCTTGGTGTGTCTGAGGAGGTGTTCGGAAGAGGAAGTTCATCCTTCGTGAAGTATTCGGAGGAGGTGTTCATCCTTTGTGAAGACTCAAAGGAGGTGTAGGTTCATCTCTTGTGGTATCAAGAGAGGTGGTAATTCTAAACTCTTACAAATTGGTTCTGTGTGATTGTAATTTGTAATTGTTTTGTTAGTGAAAACTGTTTATCTTGTTTTGAGATAAACGACTGGACGTAGGATTGGTAAGATCCGAACCAGGATAAAATCATCTGTGCAAATTTCTCTCAACCTTACTCTCTTTATTTGTCTTTATTATTTGCTTGGTAAGTTTAATTGGGTAGAAATTAAAAGGCACACGTTCGTAATAAAAACCCTCTTGGTTTGTTATTCCACGCTAACAATTCCGTTGCAGCGATTCTAACATCATGTTTTATAAATGATTTGTTGCATGTTAGCTCACCCTACTTGTTTGTGTTTGTGCGATGATAATATAATTTGTTATACGGGAGAATATGAAGGAATGTCGTTCGATTCAGTGCCAATGAAGAAAGAGATAGAAGAATAAATTAGAAGAGTTCGAGTTATATTTCTGAGTTTGTAGTTGAAATTTGAGTTTAAAACATATATATATATATATATATATATATATATATATATATATATATATATATATATATATATATATATATATATATCATGCATGCAATCTTTTATATTCATTGTGAATGGTGGTGTAATGCTACAATATATCAACTATGAATTATCAAATGTGAGATTATGGGATGTTACATTAAATGTAATGCATCAATATATCAACTATGAATTATCAAGTGTGAGATTATGAGATGTTACATTTTACTTTCTCATTTCTATGCAATGTGGGATTTAGACGCATTTGAAATTCTAACAAATTCATGTATTTGTAATGCTATTTGACTACGAAACAAGGAGTTAAACTTGTCACAAGTGGAGCTAGCAAAGATTTTCATGAACAACAAATCGACAATAGCTTTAGCAAAAAACCCAGTCTTTCATGATCGAAGTAAGCACCTCCATCCTGTTACCATTACATTAGAGAATGCATCAACAACAAGGATATGCAAATGGAATATGTGAAGATGCATGATCAGGTAAATATCTTCACCAAACCGCTAAAGAAGGAAGTATTTATAAAGTTGAGAAAATCAGGTTTAACAAGGGTGTTAGAATGTAAATTGATTTTATATTTTGGACCTATAAGATAAAAGTCCAAGATTAAAAAGGATTCAAATAGAATTATTGAAAATTCTATCTAAAAAAATTCTAGAATGAAGTGGAAAAGTATATAGAGATGTTTATTTATAAGATGTTTCTAAATAACTTTAGAATTATAAAAATATTTTAGAAATCTTTTAAAAAAATAATAATTATCCTTAAATAAATAAATGTTGTGATAGCAAAATTTTAACCATTGAAGAAGTGTCAGTAATATAAATAAAGGTGATTCATTTATATTTAAGAAAAAAATTTAAAAACATTCAATAAAACAAACATTTTCTGCTCTCAAAATCTTTCTCAATCTTTTAAACACTTCCTCCCAACAAAACCTGCATGTTGAAGATGAAAATGAAGATTGAAGAGTGTTGGTGGCACCTGTGCGGGAGATGCTTTTCGATGGTGACAGTGGATGGCAGCATAGCTTCTTTGATCTTCGGAGAGCCAAGATCTCAATTTCACAGCACAAAGAAGAGACCAACACTGAATACCATAAGAAAAGAGAGAGAATGGTAAAATTAAAAACATTATAACTATAATAAGAGGGAAAACACGAAAAGTTAAGTGGGAATTAAAGTGAAAAATTTGAAATCTGTGAATTTTACTGGGATTTCTTCAAAAACCCTTAACACGTACGAGGATTTTTAAAACCTCCATTATGTTTATTTTTTTTAATGAAATTTCTCCAAAAAAAAACCCTTAACACTTACGAGGTTTTTAAAATCTCCATTATATATTTTTTTTATTGAGGTTATTATAACCTTCGCTAATAAATCTATGTTAAAATCAAATATTTTTATAGTAAATACAAATATCTTATATAGTGTTTCACAAGGAGAAGTTCATGACTTAATAAATTTGTTACCCACTTTTGTCTAATTTATCTCCTATTTCTTTTATGAAAAATTGTGAAAAATGGTAGTAAAAATTTAGAAAAAGTTCAATTAAAAAAATTTAAACTAGCAATCTACAAAGTCATATAGATATATTTTTTAGTTGTTATGAGTTATTTTTCTTGTATTGAAACTTATAATACTTTTGTTTGTCATAATCTATTATTTGTCTTTTTGTGGAGAAACATCCATTAAGTTTTTTCAACTTCTTCACATTTTCGGTCTCGTTATTCAATAATAAATTTGTATCCCTCTTTCTAATAATATATCGTCTCCGCGTTCTTTATAATTTCAATTAAACTTAAATCAACTTACACATTAAGACTGTGTTTGTTTGTGGGTATGATATTATTGATAACGAGTGCTGAAAGGATTTATAAGTGACTAAGATGTACAAATTCGCAGATTTAAGAGCGAGAAGGATAGGTTTTGCAGTATGGAGAGATTTTTGAATCTTGCTTAACTCAGGTGATTTGAGAGTGATAAGTATGAAAATGCATTTTTACTCCTGAATTAAATCATCATTTCTTCACGTTTTTCTCCATGTACGTGGTGTTGGCATTTGAGTTATAGAACATGGAGTTCGCGATTGAAGATGAAGGAGAGGGAAACGATTCCCATTGAAGTGGAACTTGAAGCTGTGAGAAAACACTAGAACAAGGGTTGAATAGTGTTTTCATAACTCTTTTTTCTTTTTCTAGTGAACTAAGCATGATGTACGTAACACTTATGAGTTAGTTATACTTTATTTATAAATGCAATTCCGTAAAGATCGTTTACAAAACTAACTCAATATTTTCTAAACGTTATCTAGGTAGTAACTTGTTGAAGATGTAAATGCTAGCTGAGAATACAATCTAACTTGAGATCATACTATGATCACCTTCACTAAGATCCAATCGTTTACTAAAGGACTACATCACACAAACAATTTTTATACTGGTTCACTTGTTAGAGCTACATCCAGTTCTCCTCTAAGTTAACATAGAGGGTTCCATTAAATATTCAATGAAATACACTTGAGTGTTTTAAAGCACTCCTAGTGTTCATAGTTGTATTGAGTAACCATTGTTACTTTTGACTAGTTGAGTCTGAATCACTCATGATTGCGTAGTATTATTCACCACTCCTGGTATCCATATATGTTTCTAGTATCATTGTGATTCATCGTCTAGTTGAGTATCATCCACTCTTGGTTGTGAAGTATTCTTCACCACTCTTGGTATCCCTGATCAGTGAATAACCTCCAATTACCCTAGACTAGTTGAGTATTCTCACCACTCCTGATTTTTCAGTCAACAAGTCATTTTTAGTTACCCTTGAATGGATGAGTATTCACACCACTCCTGGTATCCTCAGTCAACGAATAACCTCTTGTTACCCTAGATTGGATGAGTATTCACACCACTCTTGGTGTCCTTAGTCAACGAATAACCTTTGGTTACCCCAGAGTAGTTGAGTATTCGCACCACTCCTGGTACTAGACAATTCTGGTATCCTTTGATACGCTGCCTAGATTTCCTTAACTCTCTAGAGTCAAGTTGCAAGTGTTTTGATTCTCTCCAGAATTGCAATCAACGATTTCTTACAAGTTGTTTAGACTATTACTCTCATAGAGAGAATATGAATACAATACAATACAGTCTAAACACTCGCAGGTGTTTCTCTCTTCACTCTTTTCTCTCATCTTACAAATGTAAGCAAATAACACAATAAAGCTTATAAGTGTTGCTTGACTTCTCTTTTTCTCTCTTCTATCTTCTTACAAAGATAAGTAGATATTACAATAACGCTTGAGAGAATTTCTCAGTGTTTTACTCTACTACTCTCTCTTCTTTCTTTAAGCTAGTGTTTTGATGAAGCTTAAGTGAATTTCCTTTTCTTGAGCTCTTCTCTTTCTCCTTTTTTCTTGGGTAGAGGAAATTTTGCTTTAATAGCTCAAAGATATTTTCTTGCTCAATTAATGATGGTATATCTTCATATTCATATTTTCTTCATCATCATCTTCTTCTTCTTTTTGTCTCTTATTTATACATCTTGATGATATATCCATTTTGACGATGGTTGCCTTGAGATTTAATGATCGTTTTGACGTAGCTTGTCTCGAGATCTGATCTCTTTTGGCTATTGGTGTAGATGTCTTATCATAAGGTGGAGTCTTTTTGTCAGAGCTGGCGTGCTTTTCAGACCTTTATCAAAAGCATATTTGACTTCTCATTTGGCACAACTTTTGATGAACGGATCATTCTTCTTTTATCTTTTTCTTTCCAACGTTCATTTTAATTCTTATAAGATGAGGCAGATGAATGTTTGTAGTAATCTTCCTGAACAAGATAGAGTAGAAGTATGTATTGCATGTATGTCCTAATTCATCATTTGTTCAAGATTTTATGTTTTTTATTGTTTTCTTTGTGGGTGCAGTTGATACTGTTTATTTTGTAAGAGACTCTTTTTTTCATTAGTTGTGTTGTACTTGTTGTTTTCATGATTTGTTTAGACATAGGTACTGTGTTACAATTTCCTAAGACAAGAACATTTTGTGGATGTCTTCCTTGTGACAGACACCTACTACTGATCTATTTAGGGCTTTGGTGTGTAGTCCATTCATCATACATCACTTTTGTTGTTTTTGAACATTGGACATTTATTGTCATTTAATGCTTGCTCAAAACAACAAAATGTTTTTAATTTTCCACCGTTGCGGTAAAGTTAACAATTACGCTTTTCTTCTAAAGATACCAAGCGTTGAATCAAAACTTCATCGTTAAATGAAGTAACAATTTAGCTTATTGTATGGTTTAGGCTGATGCAAACATTTTTTTGATTTTGTCTTTTTAGAGCAATAACATTTAGCATGTTATGTTTTCTTTTGTGTTTTAGATTTAGTCTTTTAGAATGTTTTTGTCAGAGACATTGTTGGTGAATTAGACACGTTGGTGAATTAGACACGTTGTTGACATTTGTTCTTTCTAACTTAGGTTTTCTCTCCTAGTATTTGATGTTTGTTTTCTATTCTACAAGACTTTTTCGTTTCATGTTGTTTAGTTAAACTTCAAAATCAAGGGTTCTATAAACGAGCTTGTCTTGTTTTAACAAAACTGATTCCACCTAAAATCATAGGAAAACTTTAGAAAGTGGGGAGGTTTGAATAAAGTTTAGAAATCTTTTCATAATTTAGTGTTAGACACTGTTTGCAGGGGTTAGATGGTCTGTAGATAGTTGAACACTTAAGGATTTTCAGAAAGAATATAGAAAGCCAGTAAAAAGATAATATAAAGAATATTTATTTTCATACTGGTTCACTCCAACTGAGCTACGTCCAATTTTCATTTAAGCACTCTTAAAGGGTTCGATTATCTTTGAAAATATACAACGAGTTTTACACTCTTGGTTTACAATGAGTATAATCATGTCTGGTATAAAATAGTCCAACTGATTATAACGTTTAACTCCCTTGAGTTAAACAATCAAGTGTTTTAAATCACTTCTGACTATCCAAAGACAACAAAGTGTTTTAAAATAAGTACATGCTGAGAAGCTCTCTTAGAGAGGAATTAAATCAATACAAAGTATATCTAGAAAACTTGTTACAAAGAGTTTTCTTTTTCAAAGAGTTAGACAATGCAAGAGAATGACAATGTAAGAGTATATGTAATTAGTTGTTCTTCATCTCTTCATGCGGTCTTCCTTATATATGTAACTTCAAAAAAGATTCGTTAGTCAGAAGCATTGACTTTGATGTAGGTGTTGTAACATTTTGTACTAGGTCAGATGCTATTTTGCTTTTGCAAAGGGAACTGTGCTGCTTGTACGGATTGAGCAAACAAAAGACATTGAAGAAACATTCTTATAATGTTTTCGTATCCATTAAAGTTTTTCTGAACCAACACAAAAATATTTGAATAAAACATTTGTCCTTATATGATCTACGCAGATAAAGAGAAACAACACAATAGACAAAAGAATATTATTCGTACATTTGAATTTAAAATGTTAGACGTTCATTATAGCGTTTAACATGGTCCTTGTACTATAGAACTTATGCTAGTTTATTTATCAAATCATTGCGTTTAGAGTAATATATTGCATTAATGCTAGACTCTTCCTTTTAGCTTTTAGGATATTATTTAATCATATATAGGGTTTAGCTCGTTATTCTAGACGGTCATTTTTATAAACACTATTTCGTAGATGTTTTCGTTAAATTTTAAAATAAAGAGTTCCTAGACTATCTTGCCTTAACACCACCATGGAGCGAACACAATATAAGGAAATCGATTCCCATGAACATTGTAACCGATTCTAGTCAGATGCATATATGAGAAGGGAATCGATTCCCATGACTTAAAACCGATTCCCAATGAGATGCATTGATAAGGGAGTTAGTTCCAACATGCATGAAATCAAGTATGATGTCCCAATTCCACTTCATCAAACATAATTTTTAGTGTTTTTTATAATTTTAGTTTTCCAAATAATTTTTACAAAAGAAATATAACTCATATAAATGTTATTTTATATTACTTTTAATATTAAAAACAATTTGATAATCTTAATTTTCTATCTATTTAAATATTTTTTAATATATTATTTAAGTCAAATCACTCATGTACTTTTATAAATTTTATTTTCAAATCCATTTACTATCATTTTTAAATTCTTTTAAAAAAATAACATATATTTTATTTTCAAATCCACTCAAATTCATAAATTCACATATTCACGTTAGAATTATTTTTGTAAATAAACACACCCTAAAGCAGTGATATTCATTGACTTGTAAAATAGATTTAACTGTTTATTTTTATCAACATGCAACTTAAATAGTTTATCCATAGTTAATATTCAAGTAAGTAAAAAGCATAATTATTATGAGATGAGATAAAGTGAATATGAGTATGAGATAGATGTCGCTGACTTTGGTGATGACATTCCAATTATAGGATTTCTTATTTAACGTCACAGAAATTGTATTGTATATATTATATACAAATTAAAATTTAAAATGACGACAAGTGGAACAATGTTTATATTCTTCATCATCAACCTTTTATAGATTTTATTATTACAAGTTTATTTTCAATCCAAGATAATTTATCTTTCTTGATATTTATTTTTAGAATTTTATTTAAATCTCTTACAAATTATTTAGAATTTAATTATTATTTGTACTGAACCTTTTTTAAAAAAGCTTTAGAATTCAAGTTTGATTGTTGTCGTAGTGTGTAAGTTTAGTAGATTCTTATCCTTTCTAATATAATTAATAGACTTCATATTATTATGCGTTTTTAAGATTATATATGTTTTATAAAAGTTATCGTAAAAATGTCTTCAATATCATATTTAAATAAATTTAAATTATTTTTAGTTTTCCAAATAAAGTAATATTATGTATAACTATAAATTTTGACATCTCATTTGTGATACTTTCAAAATCTATTAATATTTTCCATCACATAAATATTTATTAAATAAATAAATAAATAAAATAATATATAGTATTGAAGATCATATCGAACTCATGATAAAAATTATATTGGACAAACCTAAATTAGTTAACTTAAAAACATAATAATTTACTTCATAAAAAACACAAAAAAAACTTTGAACTATGTAGTACAAAGATATAAGCAATGGTGTTATATTTCTTTAAAACTCCAAGGAACCATTCCTAGATTCAAAAAACTATGACATACTAAAGAAGAATAATTTTCCCATCAAAGTCATTGAACCTCCTCAAAGCATGCACTAAAATATAAATAGCATAATATATACAGTATAAATAGAATTATGTACTTCTAAAAAAACTTAAAAACTATCCCATATTCACTTCAATTTGTTTTAAATATACTAACACATAAAATCAAACCAGAACAACTTTATTTACCATAAACCAATTAGATAAAACTTGTCATTCCATAAATGAAATCATTGTACTCTCTTTAATTTGAATATTAAAAAAATTCATCATTAAATAAAGTTCATACAGTATTACTCATATTTTTTAAAGTTATTTTCAACCATTGACTCCTTAATTTAAAACATAATAAAAAAAATAATTAAATTAAAAAGATTATTATAATTCATATCTCTAAATCATCCAAATAGTTACAATAATCATATTATATGTTTGTTTATTTTAGTTTGTATAATTTTGTTCATTTTTTAAAATTGAAAATAACTTTTTTACTCCAACAATATGTGATCCCATTTAACTATTTACAAGAATGAAAAGACTTATTAAAAAAAATATAATGCGATTATGGTAAAACTTAGAGATCGGTTAACCTTATCATAATATCTCAATAACGCGAACAAATATAAAATTAGGGTGATTTTTTCTTTTATGAAAGTTTATGAAAATGTTTTATTTTTTATTTTACAACTTCTTAATAAATATTTTATCTATTTCAAATTACCTATAGCTAAGAAAATTTTAATTCATTTTCAAATATTTTTCATTTTAAAAATATAGAAAATGTTAGCCTTATACAGAAGAGAGGTTACATTTTTAATATTATATTATTTAATATTATATCTTTCCCATTTATTTTATTTTTTTAGTTAATATTATAAAGCAGTTAATATTCTGGAAGTGGTCCATTTTAAAAACGTTTTCAAACGTGTGAGTGTGTCATTATTCCCACAATAATCTCTTTTAATGTTAAAATACTCTGTGATGGTTTTTGGAATAATATAGACTACAGAAAATTTCATATCAGGTCACTGAGCCTACTCTTTCCTTCATATACATCACCATCGTGTTTTAAGAGCAAGGGTTCAGAAACCAAAAATTAGGCAAGCGTACAACAATGGCTGGAGGTTGGTCTTTCTGCTTCCGCTTTTATTCTTGTAAATCTGAATATGATTAAATGTGCTTGTTTGATATAATTTAATAGTTTTATCATAAGGTTAAATGAGTCTAATTGAGTAAGACTTTAGCCCACAGGCAAGTTTTATGTTAATAGACTTATTGGTAAAGACATGTTTTGCATTGGTAAAACATGACATTTATTTTAGTCTCAAATTTTGATAATGAACATGAAAATTTTGAATTTGCAGTTTCTCAATCTGTGAATATTTCTGATATCAAGTGTGGTATTCCCGAATTGAAAGGAGATAATTATAAGATTTGGAAGGAGAGAGTTCTTCATTTAGGCTGGATGGACATAGACTATGCTATTAGAAAACCTGAACCACCTGGTATTACTGAAACTAGCACTTCAGATGCCATTGAACTTTATGAAAAATGGGAGAGGTCAAATCGTCTCTCCGTAACGTTCATAAAAACCAATATTTTCGCTGGAATCCGGGGTTCGATTGATCAGTATGAGAATGTCAAGGATTTACTGAAGGCTATTGATGAGCAGTTTACGACATCTGATAAATCTCTTGCCAGCACTCTTATAATGCAGTTTTCATCCTTAAAGCTCACTGGAATTAGAGGAGTGCGTGATCATATCATGCGCATAAGGGACATTGTGGCTAAACTGAAAGCTTTGGAAGTTACCATGTCTGATTCTTTCCTAGTGCACTATATTTTGTGCACTTTGCCTCACCATTATGCTCCCTTTAAAATCTCTTACAACACACATAAGGACAAATGGTCTATTAATGAATTATTGACTATGTGTGTTCAAGAAGAAGAAAGGCTATTGATTGAAGAAGGGGAGAAGGTGAACTTGACTACTTCATTTAAGAATAAGAAGAACCAAGTTAATAAGAAGGGAAAGATTCCTGCTCAGCCAGTTATTAAGAAGGAGTCCAGATGTTTCTTTTGTAAAAAGAAGGGACACATGAAGAAGGAATGTCAAAAGTTTAAGGATTGGCTTGAAAAGAAAGGTAATTTGTTTGCTTTTGTCTGTTATGAATCTAATTTGACAAGTTTTAATCATAACACATGGTGGATTGATTCTGGTTCTTCAATCCATGTTTCTAATACCTTATAGGGTATGGAAAACCTAAGGAAACCGATGGGAAGTGAGCAACACATCTATTCAGGAAGCAAGATGAGTTCACATGTTGAAGCCATTGGGATGTGCAATTTAGTTTTAAGCAGTGATTTTGTTTTATGTTTAGAAAAGACCTTTTATGTTCCTAGTTTTAGCAAGAACTTGATTTCTATTTCACAACTTGCACCTTTGGGTTTTTCCTTTAATTTTATGGATTCTGGTTTTACTTTATTGAATAAATCCAAAGTTATTGGCTTTGGGGAATTATGCGATGGTCTTTACTTTATTAGATTGCAAAACAATGCTACCTATAGTTCTATGCATGTTTCCGCTGGGTTAAAAAAATGTGTTATGAATGAGGATTCTTCTGTTTTATGGCACCGTAGATTGGGACATATCTCCATTGAAAGAATTAAGCGATTAGTAAATGAATGAGTACTTAGTACTTTGGATTTTACTGATTTTGAGACTTGCGTGGATTGCATTAAAGGTAAGCAAACTAACAAGTCCAAAAGAGGTGCTAAAAGGAGTTCAAGTTTACTAGAAATTATTCATACAGATATTTGTTGTCCGGATATGGACGCAAGTAGTCCAAAATACTTTATCACCTTTATAGATGATTACTCACGATACATGTATCTGTACTTACTTCGTTCTAAGGATGAAGCCTTAGATGCCTTTAAAGTTTTTAAGGTTGAAGTAGAGTTACAATGTGGAAAGAAAATTAAGATTGTGAGATCAGATAGAGGTGGAGAGTACTACGATAGATACACGGAGAATGGACAAGCACCTAGTCCATTTGCTAGATTTCTTCAAGAACATGGGATTGTTGCCCAATATACCATGCCTGGCTCTCTAGATCAGAATGGTGTAGCAGAAAGAAGAAATTGAACCTTGATGGATATGGTGAGAAGTATGAGGAGTAATTCAAAACTTCCTCAGTTCTTGTGGACTGAAGCACTTAAGACGGCTGTGTATATAGTAAATCGGGTCCCAACTAAGGCTGTTTTAAAAACACCTTTTGAGTTATTCATAGGTTGGAAACCTAGTTTGCGACATGTACGCGTTTGGGGATGTCCGTCTGAAGTAAGAATTTATAATCCACAAGAGAAGAAACTAGACTCAAGGACTATTAGTGGGTATTTCATTGGATATGCTGAAAAGTCCAAAGGGTATAGATTCTATTGTCCAAATCATAACACTAGGATTGTGGAATCAAGAAATGCAAAGTTTCTTGAAAATGACTTGATTAGTGGGAGTGATTTAAATCAAAACGTTGATCTTGAACAAGATCACTATGAAGCTCAAACCTCTCAATCAAATGAAAGATTGGTAGTCATTCACGCTCCTTCAGTTCAAAAGCGTATTGAACAACCAATAATTGATGTTCCACAAATTGCTGAAAATGATAATATAGATCAAGTTGTTAACGAGGAGCAACAAGTAAATGTTGAACAACAAGCTTCTCATCAAGATGTTGACACAACATTAAGAAGATCTACTAGAATCAGAAGATCGATAGTTTCTAGTGATTATGAAGTGTATTTACAAGAATCGGATTACAACATTGGAGCCGAAAATGATCCTGAAACGTTTTCACAAGCCATGAGTTCTAAAGAATCAAACCTATGGTATGATGCCATGAAAGACGAGATGGATTCTATGGCATCCAACAAAGTCTGGGATCTCGTTCAGTTGCCTGATGGTGTAAAATCCATTGGATGTAGATGGGTCTTTAAAACCAAGAAAGACTCAAAAGGCAACATTAAGAGACATAAGGCAAGACTTGTTGCCAAAGGATTCACTCAAAGAGAAGGAATTGACTACACAGAGACTTTTTCTCCTGTATCTAAGAAAGATTCCTTCCGAGTAATTATGGCATTAGTAGCTCATTTTGATTTTGAGTTACATCAAATGGATGTGAAAACAACATTCCTTAATGGTGATCTAGAGGAAGAGGTTTACATGAAACAACCTGAAGGATTCTTTTCTAAAGATAATGAGCACTTGGTATGTAAGCTTAATAAATCCATCTATGGATTAAAACAAGCTTCCCGCCAATGGTATCTAAAATTTCACGATGTTATCACTTCATTCGATTTTGAAGAAAATGTCATGGATCAATGTATATACCAAAAGGTCAGTGGGAGTAAGATTTGTTTCCTTGTTTTATATGTGGATGACATTTTGCTTGCAACCAACGACAAGGGTATGCTATATGAAGTGAAACAATTTCTCTCAAATAACTTTGACATGAAGGATATGGGAGAGGCATCTTATGTCATCGGCATTAAGATTCATAGGGAAAGATCTCAGGGCATTTTGGGTTTGTCTCAAGAGACCTATATCAACAAAGTTTTAGAGAGGTTTAATATGAAGAATTGTTCACCAAGTGTAGCTCCCATTATAAAGGGTGACAAACTTGAATTAAGTCAATGTCCAAAAAATGATCTTGAGCGGGAACAGATGAAAAATATTCCATATGCTTCAGCTGTCGGAAGTCTTATGTATGCTCAAGTTTGTACTAGACCTGACATTGCATTTGCAATTGGAGTTTTAGGAAGATATTAGAGTAATCCAGGTGTTGACCACTGGAAAGCTGCAAAGAAAGTAATGAGATATCTTCAAGGAACAAAAGATTTCATGCTCATGTATAGACGAACTGCTAATTTAGAAGTGATTGGCAACTCCGATTCAGACTATGCTGGCTGCGATGATTCACGAAAATCAACGTCTAGTTACATTTTTATGTTAGCTGATGGAGCAGTATCTTGGAGTAGCAAAAAGCAGACCTTGACTGCTACTTCTACTATGGAAGTTGAATTCGTTTCTTGTTTTGAGGCTTCTTCACATGGTGTATGGTTGAAGAGTTTTATATCTGGGCTTAGAGTTGTGGACTCAATTGCTAGGCCATTGAGGTTGTACTGTGATAACTCTGCTGCTGTTTTCATGGCTAAGAATAATAAAAGTGGAAGTCGAAGTAAGCACATCGACATTAAATATCTGGCCATAAGAGAACGTGTTAAAGAAAAGAAAGTGGTTATTGAGCACGTTAGCACTGAGTTGATGATTGCTGATCCTTTAACTAAAGGCATGCCACCAAAGAATTTTAAGGATCATGTAACGCGAATGGGACTTGGTTCCATGATGTGACAATCATTGTAAGTACTTTCATTTTGATAAAACTCTTATTCAGTTTAATGTTTTCTCAATTATTTGTGCACATAATTAATTACTTTGAGAAAACTCATTTAATTGTGACCTAGAATAGACATATGGTTTATTCATTAAAGTTAAGAGATTGCGATGTGAGACTAAATACATCGTAATACATGGGAGATAATACTCATTATTAGAGGAACTATCACCATGATTCATATATTTGGTCTCTTATTACGTTTGATGGTTGAATAAAATGGACCAAGTGGGAGAATGTTAGCCTTATACAGAAGAGAGGTTACATTTTTAATATTATATTATTTAATATTATATCTTTCCCATTTATTTTATTTCTTTTAGTTAATATTATAAAGCAGTTAATATTCTGGAAGTGGTCCATTTTAAAACCGTTTTCAAACGTGTGGGTGTTCCATTATTCCCACAATAATCTCTTTTAACGTTAAAATACTCTGTGATGGTTTTTGGAGTAATATAGACTACAGAAAATTTCATATCAGGTCACTGAGCCTACTCTTTCCTTCATATACATCACCATCGTGTTTTAAGAGCAAGGGTTTAGAAACCAGAAATTAGGCAAGCGTACAACAATGGCTGGAGGTTGGTCTTTCTGCTTCCGCTTTTATTCTTGTAAATCTGAATATGATTAAATGTGCTTGTTTGATATATTTAGATTTATTGAATCTTCAGTATGAATCTGTTACATATTTTTACATTTGGTATCAGAACGTTTTATCCTCTGCCTTTGGTTCACTCCTCTGCGTATTGTGTTTTTAGTTTTATTAATTGTTTTGAAACTGAATCGAAAGAAGAAATTTTTCTGTGAAATTTTCTGTGAAATTTTGATGCTAAAACCCTCACATATTATTGGGTTCATGTTTGTTGGAACCATGCTGGAGGTTGAAGATGATTAAAACGACATTTGTTTTTGCGTTTCATTTTGGGCATCTTTCAGAAAAATATATTCAGTTTTTATTTTTCTTCTTTATCTGTTGTACACATACGTGCACTGGAGATGAAGGTACGCTGCTTGCTTCTGGTATGTATGCTTCTGGTTTTATCTCCTCTGCTTTGTTTTCATTATGCACATAAATATATAGTATTTTCTGTTATGCTATAATATATAATATTTTCTGTTATGCGTATAATATATAATGCCTTTTCTTATTTCTGTTATATGTGTATAATATATATAATATATATAATATATATAGCACTGGTATACAGGCACTGGTATGCGTGGATATTACTGATATGCGTGGATATTATACTAACATTAAATATTAGTATAATAATTTTTAATATTATATATTTATAATATGAATCTTATATTTTATTTAGATTAAATATAAGATTTAAAGATAATTTAATGTCTAGTGATAAATATAATTTTTAATAATTAGAGAGTAGCCACAACATCTTTAATTAATTAAATTGTATTATAAAGATCACTTTATTAAAACATTAATTGTAATTAATTATATAAAGTGTGATGAAATATACCACAGGATTTTTGTTACATTTATTTACATTATTTAGCCGCTTAAAATATACATGCAAAACAAAATGAGATTCTACAAATAAAACAGTTTGATTAGATCGAATCACTTCAAATGCTTTCTCTTAAAAGTAATTGTATCAAAATATAAATAATATTTACACTCTATTCATATTTCACTTCACTTTATTCACATTTTTCTTCACTCACAAAACACACTAACTATAATATATTATCAACAAACAACTCTATATTTCCACTAAACAGATAATGTATCAACCAAGAGTAGATACAATGATATTTATGAAAAAATTGGTAATGGTATGTTAATTAAATAAAATTGGTAATTGGTATAGTTAGTTTAGTGCTAAAAATAAAATAAAAAATTAATATAATTAAGATAACGAAAATATATATTTCAAATTAAGATAATTGAATTTAATAAGCACAAAATTTAATTAAATGAAATTTTTTATTATATAAATAAAAATAATTATACATTATTTTAATTTTTCATCTAATAATTTATTTTTAATATTATATTTTATTAAATATTTTACTTAGAGTTTATCATTTAAAACTTCTTAATTTTGATATTTTAATATTGAACCACCATAAAGTATTTTGTAATATGTCATAAATAATATTTTTACCATTAAAGATAAAAACTAATAAAATATTTTTAATTTTTAGAATTAATAATTATAGTCTATAGAAATTTTATGTCGTTTAAAAATTAATCATTACACCTTTCTTTTTCCATCTTTACAAAATACACAGCTTTAAATTTATGTAAATATTGTCCCATCTCGGTATAATCTCTTTAAATTTTTTGTTACTTTTAAGATATTGATATTGATTTTTATTATATACTAAATAAATAATAAGAACAAAAAAAACATTTTCTGTAATAATTTATTTAATTTTAGAAAATACATTATTGCTTCCTTATATGGGATAATTTTCTTAGCTAAAAGAGTTATCAAGAAATATTGTTTACGAAGAACGCAATGTTTTAAAAATTTAACTGAATATATAAAAGAAATATCAGACATTTAACTTGGTATTATTCTTTCTTTTTATTAATTTATTTATACAGATAAAGTAAAAAGTAAATATATTAATTTTAATAAGATCCGATGAATCAACTAAAACACACAACTCAAAAGATTTTCAATTATCTATGTCAAAGTATTTTCAATGTAATAATTTATCTCCTTTACTTAACGTAAACTGTTGAAAAAAAAACAAAGTGTGTTACTTATTGTTAATGAATGACTGTTTATACATAAACAATTAATATTGCTTAACAATTCTTTTAACAATAAATAATTTATATATGTAAAACCGTTTATATAACTTTTTTACTTAAAACTAGCTAAGTAATATTTCCATTCAACAAAATAATAAACAGTTGAATATGTTTCATAAATATTCGGCAAACTAATTTTGATAGTGATATGCTATTAATAGTTATTAGGATAGATGTTCTGGTACCAATGATCATTATCTATTGCGGAATTCTGACTTATATATAAACCTTAAATGAATGTATATGTGTAAATAATAAATTTAGAAAGATTTTGTAATCTTCTAAAAAATGAATTTATTTAGAAAAAATCTTCTGTAAAACTCGTGTATGTTTAAAAATAATATAGAATGACTTAAAAGTTAAAAAAATTATTAATTTTTAATTATTTGACTATATACGAATATTTATTTTGATAGACACAAATTATAGTGGATAGAATTTATTTAGGTATATTTTGAAATATAGTTATTAGGTTTAATTGCTTCCTTTGTCCCCAGTTTGGTTGAATTGTGTAAAATTCATCCTCATTTTTAAAAAAGTTTCATTGTCGTCCTCACGTGGTGTAAAAGTTTCATTGTCGTCCTCACGTGGTGTAAAAGTGTCAATTGAATCCAAACATAGAAAAAATTTGTGTCAAAGTAGTCATTTTTCCTATATCTCTGTGTCTTCCTTTCATACAATCAAGTACAGATATTCATTTTACCTTATCCAATTTAAGGCTTTTCATAGCTCCAGAGAAGTGACATATGAAAGGAAGACACAGATATATAGGAAAAATGACTACTTTGACACAAATTTTTAAGCAATTAAACCTAGTTATTATTTGGCCAAAATTATTTTTCATTCCTTTTATCTCTATTAGACTTTGACTTTTGCCAACGGAGAAAAAGCAAACAACAAAAAAAACAACCTAAGAAACAGACAATAATATAATAATATTCATAGTTTCAAGTTTCAACCTTTGTCTCAACATGCCAACCTCTTTTCTCTATCCTTCTTCCATTTGTATATTTTCCAAGTCCTTCCATGCATTTTTGGCCTTCGTTTTATGCATTTGTCCGTCACCTTTATACGCCTCTGCTTCACACTGAATTCTGACCCTTCATATCTTTCTACAAAAAAAAAATTCTTCTTTCTTTTCTCCCTCGCTTCTTTTCTCCCGAATATCATCTGGGTATTCCCTGGATTTTTCAGGGGTGCCCTTGTTTTCTTCATCGGAAATTGCTGTGACTGGGTTGCAAACATGGGAGGCTGTTGCAGCCACGAAGTTTCGGTTCGAGGGAAGGTGGAAAGCGAGATAGATGATAGAGAATATGAGTGTGATCATGAAAATCACGAGTCTTATGAACGTGGTGGAGCATTGGTGAGACTAATAGGATCTTCCAAGTGTGTTTCAATGCACACCCAACAGGGCCAGAAAGGTGTGAACCAAGATGCAATGACAGTTTGGGAGGTATGATTGCCCATCTACTTATTTTCATTTTTATTTTTCTCTATTTATTCCATCAATTTTGATGGCTTTTTGTGCTTTTTGATTTTTTTTAATTGCCATTAAAGTTTTCAATCAATTCCTGTGGCCTGGATTGTGCTTGTCTCTTTCGCCGCGAGCTTTTGTTTCATTTCATTAATCATCGACTTTTGGTGAATTGAAAGGATAAGATTCTCATTAGAAAGTTGTTTAATGTGTTAGTAGTAACCCGTTCTTCAGTTGTGTTATTTTTGTTCAACATTTTTGCTCCCTTTTGTTTTTTCATGTTATTCATAGTTTTCTCTGCGTTAACTTTCCTTTATTACCCACGTTCTATGTCTCCTCCTTCTCCACCACTTTTTATTGAACCAAAAACATGAAAATTTGTTGTCGCTGGCCAGATATAGATTTGAAGTGTATAAGAATTTTATCCTTGTCTTCACTTTGTGTTTCATAGCTTTATCCTTTAGTTTCTATGCTTTTTGGTAATTCCTGAGTGTCTCTGTTTTCTCTGTTTGATGATAATTGCCATGATTTAGAAGTAACTCAATTTTAACCATTCTTGATGTTTTTTTTATAAGCCAAATATTAAGATGGTCTATGAAGAAGAAGATAAACGGTTGAAAAGCAACCTGCAAGCACTTTTACAGTTGCATTTGTTCTTCCCCTTGGGTTTGGGGAATTGCTACCAAGATTCCATTTTAATGGTCATTTCAGTACTTGATTGTTTTCTTTGGTTTTATGGTTAATAATGAAAGAATTGAGTTACTCCGTGTCTGTATCCTATTATTGCCTTTATCACAGCATGGTGCTTTTAATAGATAAGACATGTGGCTTGGACTAAGATTTGATATGGAACATTTATTTATAGGACTTCGCAGGAGAAAAGGATGTGATTTTTTGTGGTGTGTTCGATGGCCATGGTCCTCTAGGCCACAAGGTTTCACAATTTATTCGTGACAATCTGCCCTCAAAACTGTCTGCAGCAATCGAAATTTCACAACAGAAAACAATAAAGTTTTATGATGCCACTGATGCAGAAACTGCTAGTTTTGAAGATGGCTACGATGACGGTAACCAGATGTCCCTTGCTTCATGGGAGGGATGCTTTCTGAAATCCTTTGATGAGATGGATGAGCACCTTGCTCGGGAAATTAACACTGACAGCTATTGCAGTGGTTGCACCGCTGTGACTTTAATTAAACAGGTATAACTACTTGTTCACAATAGCATTCCCTACCAGTCAAACACTTTTAAATTATGGAAATAACTATATCCATCACTTTCCCACCTAAAATTCAGGGCGACCAGCTGATAGTTGGCAATTTGGGTGATTCTCGTGCAGTTCTTTGCACAAGGGACAGGGACCAACTCGTTGCTGTTCAACTCACTGTTGACTTGAAACCAGAAATTCCAAGTAGGTCTAGGATTTTCCCTCAATTTCCAAGTCTTTTAATAGACCTTAAAATCTTGAGTTTAAACCATATTTTCTTCAATTTCTCTCAGGTGAAACCTCTAGAATCGTTAACTGTGAAGGAAGAGTGTTTGCAGCAGAAGAAGAACCAGATGTGTACAGAATATGGATGCCTGATGATGACTGCCCTGGACTGGCCATGTCAAGAGCCTTTGGGGACTTTTGCCTCAAAGATTATGGCCTCATATCAGTTCCTGATGTATTTTACAGAAAAATTACCCCACAAGATCAATTTGTGGTTTTGGCAACTGATGGGGTAAGCAACATTACGATGTCACCTTAGTATAATTGATCTCAAATTCCAAGTTCTATTACAAATTACTGGTTGTTGTTTCTCTCGCTTCATATATTTTCCCAATCCAAATGCATATTCAAATAGGTTAACCTGTTCACTTGATTTTTATGATTGTCCCCATTTATAGTTTTATCCTCATAAGAGAGAATTGTAAATTTGAGTCCCTTCACATACATAAAAGTTAATTATCGGTCTCTATTGTTAACATCAGATAATACTTTCTTTCTGACAGTGGTAAATCGCCACAAAAAAACTATTAAGGAACTACAACTTTTGGTTTCCTCATAAAGAGACTAAACCTTGAAATGTGGACAACTGTAGGGCCTAAGTAACAGTTTAACCTATGCTAGTATTTAGTCAAATCATGGAAGCAATGAATTACTTTTACAAACATCAATTGGAATGATCAAAATTTTATATTTTCTATTTTCTACACAGATATGGGATGTGCTCACTAACCATGAAGTAATAAGCATAGTTGCTTCAGCACCAAGGAGGTCCATCGCAGCCAAGTTGTTAGTGAAGCGTGCTGTAAAAGCTTGGAGATACAAATATCCTGGTTCCAAGGTTGATGATTGTGCTGCCATATGTTTGTTTTTGAATGAACAACCTGTTCAATCCAACTCACAATCCCATATGAGTAGACAAAATAGAAAGAGCAGCAAGAACTTGCATCACTCTAAAACCACTAGAAATGAAGACACTGAAACAGTGGATGGCAAGGTTGGGTTGGAAATAGATGAAGAATGGAAAGCTCTTGGAGGGTATTCGAGAGCAAACTCTTTGTCAAAACTTCCACGCCTTGCCAGGGGTATGAGTAAACGGCAATCGTCCAAGTACTATTCACCGCGTTGAAGCTCACTAACGAAGGGCCTTCAAAGAAGTTGATGTATGTTTAGAAGGAAACAAAACGAATATTTTAGGATCATATGAAAAATTTAATGATGAGCTTTGTATGAAAATCTATGTTCAAACATGTTCATTTCACTCGGTCTTTAAAAAGATACCAAACTGCATGACTACCTCAAGATGTAATGGTTGTGCCTTCTCAAAACATTGTCAGGGTGTCCATAAAGTAAATTACATACCATTATGACTGTCACCAATGGAAAGATTTGTCTTCTTCATTTTATAAATTGAATTTGCATTGTGAAGAGTGACTTCTGACGTATAAACTCAAATGGAAGTTGTCTAGGTTCCATATTCTGTCAATGCTCTTAATATCTGCAAAATGGTCTGCAGATTGATTGTTTTTAGCTCATGGTATGACCAGTTCCATGACAAAATCGTTTGGTCTCAAGAGTTAAAGAAAAAACTGAGGGACCTCATTTATTTATTTATTTATTTATTTGCTATGTAAATTAAGGTTGTTGATTCCTTTAGTATATCATGCCCACTAAAGAGTTTAAATTATTGCCCTTTGACCATCCGGAGCAAACAAGGTTCCTCCTCTCTTATCTATAATCTGTCACTTTTCAGAATCATAACTTCAAACTCTGCATTTATTACTACTTTTGTTCTACTTCAAATTCTCTACCACTAGGAACAATTGGAAAAGTGCACCCGACTTTTAAAGGTATAATAATGAACCATTGGAACACCCTGGCTTCATTGCTTGCATTGAATAGGAAGTGTTTAATGCCCTTGGTTAGTGCATCAGTGACCGTTCTTGTTGGTTGCAGCGGTGGTTTCATCAAAGTCTCAGAAGTTTAGCTTTTGCTTATAAATTTTGTCCAGTAACTGATTTTAGACTCTGAAAAAACCTTTCAGTGGATCAAATCACATACAAAAGCAAGTTAGCTCTGAATATAAATTGTCATCATCCCTTACTGAACACAGATCACCTAAGGCAAATTACATTGTAAAATCCTAAGGATTTTTGTAATTAAGGTTAATAAAACAAATACAGAATAATTGAAAATTCCTCGGGATCACTAATCTGCTTACCATGATTTTGGCACTGAGGAATCAGATAATTCTCAAGCTTCCCAAACACTCACTACTCCTAACTTTATTGATACGATCGGAATCATAGTTGATGCTAATCTTGATAAGCTAATAGTGAAGTAATTATAGCATTTCATAGATAAAAAAAGCTGCATATAGAGGGTATGCACCTAATATCAATGTGAATGACCTGAACCCTTACCCTTTACAAGAACAAGTATTACATTACGTTAAATCTAATTCTACAAAGTGCATTGGAAAAGAGAGGGTTGGTGCAAGTGTGGACTAATCTTCATGGTCCCATAAATCCGCCGCACTCTTAAATGGACCATCGCTCTTGTTCACAAAGACCGGTTCACCGTCCAGAACTCTTCTCTGCAATGTATCAGTAACCAAGGAAAGAAAAGAAAGAGTTATAGGATAGAGTGAATGAATGTGTGAAGTAAAGTAAAAGATAAGGTGTATGATTTTTTTGCTACAAGACTAAGATGAAAGACCAAATAATGTCAAAAAAACAAATGTTGAGTGCCTACCTGCTCCTGCATCCTGCTAAGGGCCTTAAAATCTTTTGCTGGAAGTTCCCAATTGAAGACACTGACATTCTCCATGATCCTGTCTGGCTTGACTGATTTGGGGATGACACTTGTCCCTCTCTGGATGGCCCACTTCACCAGCACCTGCCCTGGGTTCTTGTGAGATTTGTTAGCTATCCTATCAACCGTTTGATCTTTGGTCAGATTCGTCCCACTGTTTGATGAGCCCAGTGGAGAGTAAGCCTACAACAGTCAAAATTTTCATTTCAATCATGACCCTTTGTCATAAAAATAAAAAACCAAAAAGAACAAAATTAAGCTAGCAAAGTGCTGATTACAGTGACATGGATGTCATTCTTCTTGCAAACCGCAAGCATCTTATCATTTCTCCATCCAGGATGCATTTCCATCTATAACAAAATAGCAAATATACAAGTTCAGAAAAAAGGAGGTGGTGTTGTTGTACCATTATCCAATGCAATACTCAACGTTTGAGATTTTTCATTGTTCATTCCGGATAACAGAAATTTGAAGTAACAAAAAAATCTGTACTTATATGAGTTCACCTGGCAGACAGAAGGCATTATTTGAGCAATGCTCAGCAGCTTTTCAAGCTTTGCTAGAGTGAAATTGCAGATTCCAATGTCTCTGACAAGCTTTTCCTCCACAAGCTTCTCCATTTCTCTCCACACCCCTTCCATGTCAAACTCTAAAACATCTCCTGGTCCTGGGGGTCTGCTGGCCCCATCTTTTAGACGAAATGGCCAATGAATCTGCTGCAATTTATACATTAGAGTCTGTCTTCTATTACACATACCAAACCACGTGCATCATGAATGGAAGAAAAAGGTACAAAAAAAACATATATTTCAGACATGATAGAAACTCATTACCAAGTAAAGATCAAGGTAGTCAAGTTGGAGTTCTTGAAGGGTATTGTTGAGAGCAGGTCTAACCCTTTCAGGGGTCAAGTCAGTGCACCTAGTAGATATAAAAATTCACCATGAGAGTTTCTTTAAAATGTTTAGATAACATTACTCAAATGAATTTAGAAGGATCAGCCAAAGATTTTGTATACATCTATTTGATTATATTACCATAGTTTGGAGGTGACAAATAGATCCTTCCTTTCCACTCCTGCTTTCATGGCTGCCTGGAGTGCTTGTCCAACCTATAAGTTGATAGATAATTTGAACAAGTATGACTAAAATGGTGATCTAAATCAAGATAAACTACTAGGAAACACCATCATACTTCTTTTTGAACTCCATACTGCGAAGCAGTGTCTATGTGTCTATAACCAGCCTGCAGCCAAAGTTAGATCATATCAGACACAGCTCCACAAAAAGACAAAAACAAACTTGGTTTTCTTTTTCTTAAATGTTTTTCTAGTACCCCAAATAGACAAAAAAAATTGTTTTTAATCTTTCTAAAAAATAAATGATCTTTTTGTTTCTTTTGGACTTCTTAATGTGGGGGTAAAAAAAGCATTATCCAAGTACAATAAAGTCAGAAACTGGAGATCCTCAAAGAGATGTGAAAACTCTGAAGGGGGTATTGAAGTTAAGAAATGCTCTTAAAATCTGAAATTTGTTCCACGAAACTCTCTGTTTTTTTTATAGTATGTTAAAAGTGCAACATACCCTAAAGCTTTAATCATTCATCAATGTACAATGATGACACCCAATGTCCCAGAAAATGCATAAACAGACATAAGAGTGAAAGCAGGGCAGTGTAACTACATCAATAATGGCAGTGAAGACAGAATTGGCTGCCTCTGAACCAGACTTCCATGTCCCCAATCCAACAGCTGGTATGGTATGACCACTCAAAAGTGTAAACGCCTGTGTCTTCGGTTCATGTGGCTTAACAACTTGTGTCATCTTTCAATGTTAGCTAATAAAACTGGTGTTTGTTTGTTTTCACAGATTATTACTATTATACAAGAGACTCTTTCCAAGTACCCGATCACGTAGGAGATGAGTGACACATATGTGACCAATTTGCATGCAAGACACGTTCACAACACTTGAGGCTGCGTGTTCCTTTCTGCCTTCACTGGGCTCACTCTCTTACACGTTTCCAACGTCTTTCTCTCTTTGCTTCTCTTCCTTGACACATGGTTGGGAAACCGAACAACGATACTTAAGTGTCTTTTCTTAGTCGTTACAAAAAACATTATCCTATTTTTAGTTGTTTTTGTCTGCTATCTGGTGTTATAAAAAGAATGCTAAAAACATGTATTCTTTATTTATTTCCAAAAAATTAACTCTCCCAAATTATATATTGTGATTTTTTTTTTCAAAATAATGAGATAATGAATCTGGACCCTGTTGGTGTTCAGCATGAACTGACATGCTATGGAGAAAGTGGAACTGTGTAAGGTATCTGTAAGTATTCTGGTGCTAAATTCAGTGAAAATTTTTAGATAAGTTGACGTATTTATAAGAGTAAATGCGAGCTGAATTCTTATATATTCAGGTTTATATCATTAAAGAGAATAAGTGCTTTCTTTAATAGTAAGGAAAAGGTTCCTTTTAAAATAAATAGGATTGTTATTAATTTAAAACAACGACTTAATAAATAATAAATATAATACAAATATTAATTTTGAAATAAATTTATTTACATTTTATTAGTGTAATTATTTTTTTTTTCATCTAATTTTGGCTCTTGATCAGTTGCATTGTGAAAACTCAAATTTTAACTGCAAAACGATACTAGAAGCACTTTTATATAAACACAAATGATTAGGTTATTTTGAAGAGTGTGAAAGTATTGAAGGTGAAGCATGGAAGGATTAATGATTAAGATAGAAGCGTTAAAACAAAGTGCAAGCATCATTTGATGATAAAGACTAAACATGTAAGGATTGTTTTAAAAATATGTTTAAAGAAAAATAGCTAGATTAAGAATACTTTAAGCCTAAAGATGAAATTAAAAATATGGTAATGCATGAAGTTAATATCAACTTAGGACTTGTAGTGATGATGTCATATGGCAAGACCGAATCAATAATTTGCATTTATATACCGAAAATGATATTTTGAAAACATTTTCCGCCTACAACTTTTGACTACGTGAACTAGATTCCTATGATTAACATTCCTTATAAGCTTCACTTCACTTTCAAATTGGTCATCGATCTTCCCGAATGGGCTTAGAATTATTTTCTTCACTGCAATTGTATGCTTATTTTATTATACTAGTTTAATTTTATCACTTTAAAGTAGCATAACAATGTATTATCAAATGACATTGTACAAGCTTTACATCTTAATTTCTTCTAACTAAAGTATAACTATGCAACTATATTGTTATCCTTTCTTATTATGTTTCTGTCTTCTTTAATTGCTCTTTAATCTTTTAAAACTTCTTTTCTGTAGGAAGTTTAAATATTTTTGCTGATATTTTTGGTATGAATTTGGAAGATCTCGGAATCAAAAATAGTTATTGGATGTTGTAGAGGATAGTAAACCATGATGGCTTTAATTGCAATTTTAGATTCACATGCAACTTCACCAACCTCATAACACTCCTTACACAATATAAAAGGAAACACTAATAAAAAATGTGGTTTTTAACTCATTGTATAGGCTTCGATTATGTGAAAATCGAAGCGTATAACGTTATATACATTGGTTAATCTAAGACCCGATGCATAATAGTGATATTGCACCGGTTAATCTAAGACCCGAGGCCTATACTACTGCACACTGCACTGCAGATCAGACATTTCTGTCTGACATATTTTTGAAAAGGTCCTATTGCCTCAGGTGGCTAGGCAATTGATGCCTATACCTCTGCTACACCTGCTATATTGCCTGTAACTTTACCTGCTACGCTAAACCTAAGGCATCGGTTCATCAGGAACCGAAATCGTTGATGTTGTCCAGCACTTTATACCTCGGGTTGGCCTTTTAACCGGTGCCAAATGATGTAGTAGCTCTATTACTTTTACTGCACTTAACCTATTTGCGTCAAGCAAAAGCTTCTCCTTCCTCCCGCTCTCCTATTCTTCCTCTGCGTAGCTCTTTCTTCTGTGGGTTCCTCCACCACTGCCACTCCTAGGCTCGCCGCGCCACCCTTGTGCTGCCAGTGCTCGCGCCTGCCACTGCTCATTGTCGTTCTTGGCCGCGCCTTCTCCCTTCGTCGTCGCGTCATTGGTGCCCCGCCGCTGCTGCCTACGGTGCTTCCTCCAACGACTCCACTCTTTTGCCGCTGTTGTAGCCTCCGCAACTGCTGCCTCCGCCACTACTCCCTCCATCGTTGCTGCCTCCGCCACTATTGCCTCCACCGGAAATAGAAAAAGGCCAAGCCCAAATGGCCAAATTGTTAGGGTTTCTTTCTTTTCCAGAAATTAGAAACAGGGTTTCTCCCTCCTCCCCCTAAAATCAAAGAGAGTATCTTTCATCCACCGCTCCAGATCGCCAACCCGCTCCAAATCGGTGAGCCCTCAGTCGTCGCCATCGCGGCGCTTGTTGTCAAACTCCTCACCGCGAATTGCCGCCACCCTAGACCGACAATCTTCCTCCAGTCGTCGAAGCCCTTTGTCATCATTGCTTTCGTGCATCTTCATCCTCTTCTTTTTTTTTTGCTGTGTGACACGCATTTGGCTTCTCTGGTTTTGGATATGGATGACGCGGTGTTGCTGATAGAGGGAGGAAGCGGAGGAGGTCGTGGAACTTGGAGAGGCAGACCGCACAGTCGGCGGCGGAGGAAGAGCGGCGCGTGGCGGAAGAGAACGTGAATAGCGGTAGCGTGTCGATGACTGAGGCAGCAACGACGACGGTGGACGAGGAGTGGACAATCTCTAGTGAGATGCGGCGGCTGGAGGAGAATATCGGCGTGGCGGAGGCGGATGCGGAGGAGGAGGAGAAGCGGCGGAGGCAGCAGCGATTGAGGTGGAAGAGGAGGAAGCGGCGATGATGAGAATGCTGGGACTGAGGCTCTGTAACGGAGACAAACGACACGGGGACGAGGCTTGTGGCGGTTTTTTTCTTGTTTCAGAGTTTAGGTTTGTGTTGTTCTTTGAATGAAGAAGGTACTTCACTAGTGGTGGGATTTTTGGGTTTGAGGAATTTGGATGATGCTGAAACATGATTTCTGTGTGCAGGTAATGCTCTTTTTAAGTTCAGGCAGAGAATAGTGAGTGACCCTTTTGGTGCTTTGTCAAATTGGGTGGATGATGATTCATCTTTTGACCCTTGTAATTGGTTTGGAGTTGAGTGCTCAGATAGAAGAGTTGTGGCCTTGTAAGTGCTGATTTTTTTAACCCTTTTTCTCACTAGCAATCATGTAAGGTGATGACCCACTTTGAATAGTTCAATTTCACTTTTTCTTTGAAGAAATGTTTTACACATATTCTCACTCGATTTCTTCTAATTGTAGCTTGTTGGATAACAATGAATTTCTTGTTGGTTTCTCTCCGGAAATTAATAAACTAAGTCTGTTTTTTGAGTGCCAAGTGGGTGAAAATCAGATGTTTGTATTTGATGTTTGTATTTGAATACAATGAAAGAATTCCAGAAATTCAGTATGACTGGCTAAAGAATAAGAAAGAAAAAAGGACCCTACTGCCTTGGTTCAGGCTCCAAGCAAGGCAGTAGAGGGGAAGAAACGACTTCGGTTCATCTGGAACCGAGGTATAATCCTATCATTTTATGCTTCGGTTCTGAACCGAGGCATAAAGTCTACCACTTTTTACCTCGCCTGAATATACTTCAGCTCATAAACCGATGTCTATCAACAAAAATAACTGTTGTCGTTTCTCCTGATTGCAATAGTGAAAATAATACAAAAGAAACAAAAAAAAAAACAATTTAATTCATACATAAATGCATAGAGTAAACAGAGTAAATAAATTATTAAGAAAGGAGACAAGAAAAACCCTGTGAAAAGAAAACAGGAGAAATGAAGTATCAAACTGTAGTGTATTAGGCTCAAATGATCTATACATTAAAACATCATTCTATTAATATTTTTTATTTTAAATAATGCGAGGACCAAGATCTGATATTGAATTTGAAAAATTAGAATGAAGAGAGAAGAAAATTTAAGAATGTAGTTTATTTGTAATTAGTGATATTTTAAAAATGAGTTGACTCAATTTTTTAATTTGTAAATATAAGAATAAGAGTAAAAGACTAACTATCGAAGATAAAATTAAAAAAATAATTATATACACCAAAGAAGTGTATTTTCTTCATGTATTGTTATAGATGTGATATATTTATTTAAATAATATATATATATATATATATATATATATATATATATATATATAATTTGAATGAAAATAATATTAGAAGAACAATATATATTATAAATATATGTAAAACAAATATGTAAATATATTATAGTAACTAATGTAAACACGTTATTACGGCTATGTGTAAATATTTTTTAAATATCTATAAATTATTTAAAATTAAAAAATAATAATTAAAAATGTAAAATTGGAAAAACAAAAAATATATATAGTTAAAGATATAGTTATAATTATATAAATAAAATATAGTTATTTTGTGTATAAATCAAACAATGTTTTAGATTAATATTTAAATTATTTATATCATATGACGAATTTTTTGTTTATTACTAAAAAAATAACACATTTAATTAAAAAAATTATACTCATTATTTTTAATATTTAAAATAAAAAAAAATATATTCATGTTAAAAATAAATACAAATTCAAATTTCGTGATTACAAACGTATTTAATTTTACAAATAATTATAAGAATTCGTAACTTTCAAAATATTATATTAAATTTGAATATATGGGACTAACATGTTAATATCTCAAAGAATAATGACTATGGAATTGTGTGTATAACAATTATTTTATTAATTTTATATGAGAAGATAATTCTATGCACATTAAGTTTTATTGACTTTTTTTACGTCTAAATAAATAACGAACCTCCCTAAGTTTTTTACCATTTAATAACTTCATATGAATAAGATTATGAAAAAAAAAAGATTGAATGTCTCATATACACACTATGCATAAGATTAGGTTGTCTTGAGGCAATTCGCCTTTCACGGAATCATCCCAATTATCATAACTCAATACACACTATTCATTTGCTATTTATTCATCATCATAAGGATACATTAACAAACATAACCAATTAATATGAAATAGTGCATTGGTCTACGTAACAATGTATTTATTAGAACATTCAAAATGACTTAGATGGATAGTAAACATGTTTTTTTCAAATAAGGAATCACATTTGAGAAATATTCTTTTAAATATCATTCTTTAAATAAAAATGACATTTCTCTTCCACCCTCGTTCGCGTGTAAGTCTTTCTCTTAAAAGGATGTGCTACTCATCTAGCATGTGTTTTTTTTTTTTTTGAGTGGAGTTGATTGGAAATAAATGTGAAAGTTGTGTTGTTTGCGTTAAGAGAAAGATAGTAAAATTTGAAGAAAAAAGAAAAGAAAGTTCATAAAATTTAATGAGATGAATGTGATAAATTAAAATAAATGATTTAATTTGTACAATTAATGAGTGATGAGATGAATGTTTTATTTTTTTGCCTTTCAAAGTTTTTAAGAATTTATCTATTATATGATCTTTAATTTTGTATTTTGAATATTATTTATAAGGTTTAATTACTCTATTCTCATTTTAGTGAGAAAATTTTAAGTTGGTTTTTGTTTTTGAAAAGCTTTCAATTGCATTAGAATTTTTTAAAAAATGTTTCAATTAGGTTTTTTTTAAAAAATAACTAATGAGATTGACAGCATGTCACATGGTTTTTTTTTTACTTTTTAATTTTAATTTTTTTTAAAAAAATTGAAAATTTTTTTGTCACATGATCTTTTGTGTGACATGTGACTATATTAGTACCACGTGACTCGACAATAGCACATTGGTGTGCTCCTTTCACCAACTCTTCTTAAATCACTTTTTAGTCACCAAATCAACTCTCATAGCATAAGAATATTCATTGTAGCCCTTCCACTACCTTGACATCTTTAAATACTCATCAAATAGTGGTGGTGACTAGTCTTTCTCTTTTGTTTCTTCCTTTCTTCTTCTACTTTCACTTAGTACTTGGAGCATACACAAGAAATGGAGAATTTGGGGCAGTTTGTGATGCTCAAGCTAGTTGTCTCCTTATGTCCTATAGTTCCTTCACTCTCAGGGTCTACAGGATGCTTTGGAGGCTGCAGTCCTCCTTATGTGAACATCTCCCTGCATACACTTAGACACAACTAGGCTAAAGCCACAAATTAGCCCAAATAAAAGTGAAAATCTATTTACAACAAAAGAGTTAGTTCTATATACAAAATCAAGTATACATAAGTTAAAAACCTCACAAAAGTCTAGTATTGACACGAGTCCCCGGCAACGGCGCCAAAAAACTTGTTAAACTCTTTGGCAAGTGCACCAAATCGTTCAAGTAATAAACCGTGGTAAGACCAGGTATCGTTTTCCCAAGAGACTCGTAATACTAGAAAATTGTGCGATTAACAATTCATTTAGACTCAAGAACAACTCATCATTTAAGAATATGTGCAAAAAGATAAATTCACAAGTAATTACAAGGTTGGACTTTGGTATTGAAGGCACTTGGAAATGGAAAAGACTAGAAATGGTATGAAAGGACATTGTTAAGGTTAGTTTTCACCAATGCACTCTTGTGTATAACCAATTTCATCTCCTCTCTATCAATTTACTAAAGTCAATCCACTAAAAAACTCTAGCCCTAATCCCTTAGGTGAAAGAGCCTAGGTTTTCCTTATCAAACTCCAATCCCTTGGACAATCTAACAAGCAAACCCGCATTAAGAACTAGGATCTAAGACAACATGTGAATCATATCCCATCCCTGGCTCAATGACCCACAAGGACTCTTGTTTCAGTTCAAGATTTCATATCCCATCCCTGGCTCAATGAAACCCCAAAATCAAGTCATGAACGTCCCCATTACATGCAAACTTTAAGATCGGAAACAAGAATACTAGTAATAGATAAAAAAGGCATTTATAAATACAAAACAATCATTCATTACACAAGAGTTCATAGGCTACATCTAACCCTAACAAGATGAATCTGGTTCGCCATTTCCACGGAGAACCCTAAAGCTTACAAACATGGAAGATGGAAGAAGAAGGAGACCCAAAGGAAGAGGAGGAGATGTTCCCACAAGCTCCTCGTGCCCTCCATGAGCTCTAGACGTGAAATCGCGCCTCCAAAGAACCAAAGACCCTTTTTTCTTTCTGCCTCGTGAGTATATATACTGCCCGAATTCTCGCTTAAGCTAAATTATTCTCGCTTAAGCGAGAATTCTTCTTGGAGAAGATAGCCATTCTCGCTTAAGCTAAAATATTATCGCTTAAGCGAAAATGACTTTTAAATCAATGACTTCCTGGATCACCGAGGCTCTTCAATGTAATGGAGGATCTTCCTAACATCGAAATAGATCAAAAAACAAGGGATTAGAGTATTATTTACGTAATGTAGCTCAAAATATAGATAAATACTAAAACTAAATAAAAGAGAGGATTTAAGCAAGTAATAAGCTAAAGAAGAGTTGATTTTGCTACTAAAATGATGCTTAGATAATGGTAAGAATTAGTATTATCAATAACATACAACGAAATATTCATCCTAAGAAGTGCTTAAAAGAGAAGTAAAAGAAAGAGAGAAAAATGTCTGAGCAGAAAAAGAGAAAAATGAGAGAAGAAGAAAATAAATACTCTCGAGCTTCATTGTTATATTGCTTACTGATTGTAAGAAAGAGAGAAACATCTGCGAGTGTTTAGACTGCATTGTATTTTAATCACATCCTCTCTGTGAGAGTAATAGTCTGAACAACTTGTAAGCAATCTTTGATTGAAATTCTGAAAAGAATTAAAACAGTTGTTGAACTCAGTTGAGTTAAGAAAATCTAGGAAAGATTTCTTAGTACTAGGAGTGGTGCGAATACTCATGTACTCTCACATCCTCTCTGTGAGTGTAATAGTCTGAACAACTTGTAATCAATCTTTGATTGCAATTATGAAAAGAATTAAAATAGTTGTTGAACTTAGTTAAGTTAAGAAAATCTAGGCAAGATTGCTTAGTACTAGGAGTGGTGCGACTACTCATGTACTCTAGGGTAATCGGTGGTTATTTGTTGATTGTAGACTAGGAGTGATGAGAATACTCATCCAGTCTAGGGTAACAAGTGGTTATTCGCTGACTGAGAAGATTAGGAGTGGTGCGAATATTGAATTGTAATCTTGTTGAAGATTATAGAGGAGACTAGACGTAGCTTGGTTGGAGTGAAGCCGTATAAAATATCTATGCATTTATCTCTTCTCTTGCTTAAATGCTTCTCTTACAAAACATGCAATTGTGCTTGTATTTCTAAATACAATTACTCTTCAACAAAGGAAGTTCATAAACTCTACAGTGTGCGTTGTAAATAGCATGACAAAAGAAATTATTGTTATAATCTTTTTTTAGGTCAAGCGTATAAGCGTTTAAAAGAAAATCACAAAGCTTGACAACGTGATATATCAGAAGGGTTGTGAAAAGAATTTTTTCATTAACATTGTTCAACCCCCCTTATAGTGTTTTTCAGTTCTAATGTCAAGTCAATTTAAAACAAACACATATTGACACACATATTCCTAACTCTAGACCTGATCATCCGGATACATAGATTATTGTCGAAATATTGAGGAAACCCACACATGTGTGGTGAAAAAACATACCTCAAAGTTTCCATACAAGGTTAGTTCGTCAAACACCTATGGTCAATCTGACCCAAGGGTAAAGACCTTCTACTACTCCTCACCATATAACTACCACACTCTACTTAAGATTGGATAGCTATTGGAGTCAGAAAACATTCCCCCATTTCAAAGCTCTCATACCAATATATTAGACAACCAAATCATAAGGGTCTTCCCCATGAAACCCCATTTTTACATGCTTAAACAAATCATATCCTTATAAATCTTTATTACAATCTCATTCATATATCTTTTAAACATTTCATGTTATACATCAAACCTTCTTAAATCATCATAGTATTAATCAAACTAAAATGCCTAACAATTCATCCTAACTCATCTTTCCTCAGCATTTAACCAAATTTAAATCCAGTAACATTTCAATCACAACATTCATCATAAAATCTTGAGTTTACCACAATATCATTCAAGGTCAACCAACATCGTGAAATCAAACATACTTACACAACAATAATTCACATTAACTAGCAATTCAAGCATAAATATTCAACATCTACAAACTACATATCCTAAATATTACCAATTCAAACTTTATAATTTCACTTAAAATAAGAACTAGCTCCATTTACCTAAAAGAAAACTACCACAAATCAACACAACTCACCAAACATTGCTTAAAGCTCAAGGAATCCTAGAAATGCCTATAGAACATAGAAATGTGATCAAAGAGAGTCCTTAGAACCTCGTATCAACAAGGAACTAGGAAAAAAGACATATGATGCATTCGATAAGGAATCATTATGCATGATCTCAATTTAAGAACGAAAGGAAAAAGTAGTTGCTCTAAACTAGAAACCGATCGATAGATAATGGAGATTACACTATGGTGATCTCCTAAGCACTTCATAATCGTCAAATAGATGATATAAGAGTTAGAATTTGTAGAGATAAGGGGAAGAGAACTCAGAAGATGAGTTTTAGAGAGATGATTGATATTTTAGATAATGAGACGAGTTTAAGAATTTCTATTTATATTAGTAAATTATTTTAAACTAAAATACTCTATCTCATTATTTTAAAACACCTATCTACTCTAATACTCTCTTTTCTAGGTTCTTAAAGGGATAATATTGTTATATTTTTTTTTAAAAAAAAATAGGACTAAATTGAATTAAATAAACATGTATAAGAACTAAATTGAAATCAAGACAATGACACTTAACACTAGAATTGACACGTGACATTGTCTTGTCACATGACTGATAGTGTCACATGTTACATTATAGACTTGACATGTGACAAAAAAATTTCAAAAAAGAAAAATTAATACAAATATGTGCTACCCTAAAAGTAATGGTCAACTTGAATTTTCAGTGAGCTAGGTTTTTATTCTTGTTAAATTTTGACTTCTATTTGCTTTAGATATTAATACAAATATTATTTATCTAAGTTTAAACAATATTTTTGATCATGATGAAATTTGATAAACTTAAATAAATTGTAGTGATTAATTTAGATATAAATTTATAAACTGAAAATTATTGATATTTAAAATAGTTTTTATTATGAATAAAAAATTATAATTAATTTTTAAATTAAATTCGAAATTAATCTCTAACATTAATTATCACAATTTTTTATTAAAAATGTTAGTGTTTAAATTGATTATTAATTAATTAAAGATTTCCTTAGTGATAATAAATGATGTTACATCAGTAATATAAGATATAACATATTAAGCGTAGAAAATAAATTTAATTAAGTTTCAAAATTTTAATATATAATCAATTTTCATTCTGAGTAACGAATGATATTTTTTTATTTAATAATTTCTAAAATTTTGACTAAAATATTTGGAAAGAATATTTATTTATATTTTCTCTATAGTATTATGAGAAGTCATTAAGTAATTATTTGACAATTGTTTCGGTATAGTTGTTGGGACCGAGGTGTGAACCTGATTCACCAAGACCTCCTTCTTACAGTGCCATGATCCTTCTATCTTCCAGTCACACCATGGTTCCTCCGGGAGAGAGGGTTGGGTACCTGCAAAGGCACTTCGACGTCCAAGTTAGAAAAAGGGAATCTTAGAACCTCTTTCATTCAAAATGAATGAAAATGATCTGTTTTTCACCTCTCTTGCCTTACCTGACATCTCTAGGTCCTTTGTTTTTAACCTAAAAGTAAGATTAGCTTTTTACCTGAAAATCCGGTTAAGTGGATCATCTAGTCACCTGAACGTGACCAGTTAAGTGGATAATCTAGTCACCTGAACGTGACCGGTTAAGTGGATAATCTAGTCACCTGAACGTGACCGGTTATCATTGATATTTTGTCGGTTAGTTCCGTATTTTGCGTTTATGAACTTGTAACCACCCATTTATTTGGGTTAACTGATCCAGTCTGAATGAGGCTGATCGAGTGTCTGTTGACTCTTACCTTAACTGGGCTAATTTTAAGTAACGGACGACCGCTGTTTAAGATGATCGCTATTGAGGGCGATTGACGAGTGCCCGACGAATGTCTCGCTGACATTATCTTTCACGATGACACGATCGTTTTATCTTGGAGGTTGACGATCGCTTGTCTGGGAGTCTGGCGATCGCTTATCTTGGAAGTTGACCATCGCTTTGTCATGTACTCGTTAATATCTGTCCTGCATATTATTACTAGCTGACCGGATGAAGGCGACCGTTCCGCTAGTTGTTTGATCTACTGTTGATAATCACTCGTCATTATATATTCTACCATACATAATGCCCCCCGAGTCCGAGTTAACTAGCACTTTTGAAGCGTGCGGTTTAACTATAGGACGTTGAGAGTATGGTCGTTTGAGTAGGGTAATTGCTGCGCACCGTTTTGAGACGCTTTATGGTTTCCCGCTCTCGAGGGTATTTGTAAAGGCATGAAAACGGAGCCATTGGATCGTGCTAATCCTACGGCTTGTAGTGTTTCGCTGTCAGTTTTCCTTCATTAATTGTGAAAGACAGTGTAAAAAAGACCTAGGAAATTACGGTGGCATCATAATCATTTCTGCCTCAATGACGGTTCTGTTTGCCTCGCTTGCTCTCTTGCCTCGCTTCAACCTTAATTTTCTCTCTTACGAATCACTCAGGTAAACCTGAATCTTTTCCATGTACTAATTGTAAGACCCATAAAAAAAAAAATATATATATATATATATATTTATAATAGTAAATTTTAGCATTTTATTAGTAATAATAATTTTAATGGATAGAAAAATGTAAATTTTTGATATAAAATTATAGTAATTCTAGAGGGAGAGCTTCAAATTTTTTGATAACTTATTTAGGAATTTTTTTAGAAAAGTGAATAGTGAATAGTAAATAGTAAATAGTGAATAGTGAATAGTGAATGGTTAAAATATATATATATATATATATATATATATATATATATATATATATATATATATATATATATATATATATATATATATATATATATATATATATATATATTAAAATAAATTGTGGAAGAGAACACTCCACGTAGAGTTAATAATTCAGAAATAAGAATGGTGAATAAAAAAATAATTTTTGAATAGTAAAAGTGAATAGTAAAAGTGAATAGTAAAAATGAATAGTAAAAATGAATAGTAAAATTTTTGGCTATAAATAGCCAAGGGGGGGAGGCTGAAGATTTACACAAAAATTCTAGAGATATTGTGAGAGAAGAGAGTTGGAGGGAAATTTTAGTTGAAGAGGGGAAATTCTGGAAGTTTCCGGAGAACGGTTTGAGAAGAAGAAACTAAGTCTGGAATAGAGGTAAGGGGAGCTAACCTTGAGTATTTCCTTTTGTATTATCTTGAGTCTTGAATATGCTATATTTTGCTTTTGTCTGATCTTAAATCTTGAATATGGAGTATTTTGTTTCTGTATGATCTTGAATTTAAATGAGAGTATGCTTTTGTGTTGATATCCAAGTGTGATAGTTGTAAATTGTGATGTTGAATATGTTATGCCATTTGTATGTTATTAGTTGTTTATTTTTGTATTTTGGAAGGATTAGAAATTGTCTAACCGGCTCTGCCAGATTCAATTTCTTGTTTCCCCAAACATTTTATTGTGTTCCTTATTTATTTTTATTGTAATTTGGAAGGATTAGAAATTGTCTAACCGGCTCTGCCAGATTCAATTTCTTGATTCCCCAAATTTTTTTTTTATTTCTTTCCTTACTTATTTCATTACATTTTTGGAAGGATTAGAAGTTGTCTAACCGGCTCTGCCAGATTCAACTTCTTGTTTCCCCAAACTATTTATTGCTTTACTTATTTATTTTATTGCAATTTTTGGAAGGATTAGAAGTTGTCTAACCGGCTCTGCCAGATTCAACTTCTTATTTCCCCAGACATGTACTGTTCTTGTTATTTAATTATATTGTATTGTTGGATGGATTAGAAGTTGTCTAACCGGCTCTGCCAGATTCAACTTCTTATTTCCCCAGACATGTATTGTTCTTGTTATTTAATTATATTGTATTGTTGGATGGATTAGAAGTTGTCTAACCGGCTCTGCCAGATTCAACTTCTTGTTTCCCCATAAAATTTTATATTAAGATTATTTTTATGATTATCAAATATTGTATTCTTCTATGACCATTTATAGTAATATTTTATTATTGTTAATTGTTTATAATTATCTTGTATGAATTCTATTATGGATGTTTATTGTGATGAATTTATTGAATGAGTTTGTTGGCTGAAATTGATCTTGTTGGAAGGTTTGGAGGAAGGATTCTGTAATAACTTGTATATGGGTATTAAATATACAGATACTGTTTGAGGTTGTTGTGAGAGGAAGTAAAATATTAAAATTAGGCATTTTAGATTTAGAGCATAAGAGAACAAGGTAGATAAATTAAATAAATAAATTGTAAATTATTAAGGGCCTCCCTTTGTTGGTAGGATAGAGGAACCTTAAAAACCTGAGTTGGCACATCCCTGATCATAGAGCAGCCCTGGCCTGGTCCAGTCAATTGTGACTAGTCATATGTGCTGGCGTCGAAGGTGAGTTTGATGCGTTCAGACATCTGGGTCCTCTCCGGTGACCAATTGCGGTAATGAAAGATCTCTAATAGGATGAAAATAAAATAAAATAAGTCAATTATAGATGCATAAAGTTATCATGGTAAAAACTTCATATATATTTTATTTGTCGTTACATTGAGCTCAGACTTTAATATGTAGTTGCTAAGATATGTTGAAATGTTTTGGCTGATCTATGAATCTTTGATTGGTGAAAATATGTTGAGTTATACTCGTTATGGTCAAAATGAGTTTATAATATGAAGTATGATATCTGGCAATATGTTTAATTTATTGACACCAAATTAGGTTATTGTCAAATTATGATTAGAGAATGGACATGATTGAGTTATGTGGAGAAGAGGTTATGAATTGTTGATTTGATTAAATGTTGGAGTAGATAAGAGGGTATGAAACGTTGATTTAATGAAATGTTGGAGTGGATATAAGAAATCATTGCTTATGAAATGATGTTTCCTACGGGAAGTAATATGTTCGGTTTATACCATGAGAGCTTGATATGAGCAAAGTAACACCTGAGGTTTATGAAAGCAGGCAGCAAGTGGTCTGACCATAAGGCTTTGACATAAATATGTGGTTCATAAGTTTTATAGAAGCAGGCAGAGAGGGGTCTGACCATAAGGCTTCAGAAAGTAAAACCTAGTATATAAGTGAGGCTTAAGGAAGCAGGCAGAGAGCGGTCTGACCATAAGGCTTCATGAGTAAGCATGGTACACTTGTAAGATTTATGAAAATAAGAAAGATGATTTTGATAATGATGAATTAATGACATCGGAATAATGATATTTTATTAATTGCAGAAATACATTATTATAATATTTTTATTACAAGTTTAATGATTTTTTGATATGGTTGACTTACCCTTATTTGTTTGTACTATGATCATATAACTCATGTTATATGTGATTAGATAATGTTGCAGATGCGGTTGAACAAGCTTAGAGATGAGAGAGATGCGGTGAAAAACTTTCAGGGATTTTTGTAAAAAGAATAAATTTGTATTGGGAAGATTATGTTGTGTAAAACTTATAAGTTGAAATTTCAATGGTGAAGACTATATTGTTTAAAGTTTGTAAGTTTGGTATTGTACTTTGGAATAATTGAAATAAAGTTTGATTGTTTATAAGAGATATCAAATTAATTTAGTCTCTACTATCTGTAATACCCTTTAAAATATTTGGGTGTTACACTAATTTCTTTATTGTTGTCGTGAGAATGAGAGGGTTTTTCACAGGAGAGAGAGCGTCGCCCGGGATTTCTTTTATTTCTATTCTTCTCTGTTTTATGATATGTATGTTAGGTTACCTCTGAGTGTTTTCCAGATGGAGGTATTAAAAACCCTAAACGTTGCTCCCACCTAACTTCATCCCAATAGCTGGGCGTATATGCAGGCGTTTGCTGTCGTGTGTCAGGTTTTGGCCATTAGGCCCACTGCACCATTGTTTTTGCATTTCTATAGATGTTGTCCTGTTGCTAAAAGGGGTTGGGTGTCCTTAATATCTGAACCTGGTAACGCCCTCTTGGAACTGTACTCACAGTCGATTATTGAGTCCGGGCGGGCATTCTTTTTTTATGAAGATAGGATTCCCAAGTTTCCCTTGTATTGGACACAAAATCCACTAAAGTTTACGTCATGGCCAGAGGATAAGATGACCATTGGAGAGCTGGAGGCTTTGAGTGTGTTGACGGCACTGCCTCGCCCCTTTTCTTCCCGTCGAGTCATAAATTGTCTTGAGCATGTTGACTACAACTCAAGGGTGTTCGGTATGTTTCTCATGTTTTTGCTTTTGTATATTACTTGATTATGGTTGATCGTTTGGGATGAACTTATATTTGCAGAGATCATGGGAAGAAAAGGACCAGTTCATAATTGGTTCAAAGCCATTGATAGTGGAAAAATGGTTACCGGGCGTCCAGGGCCATCGGCAAGGGCCGCTCAATCCGTTCAACCTTCTCTACCTCCTCCCAATGTGCGATCGTCCTCCCCTGACGAAGTGGCGATCGTTGAGGAGCAGCCACTGATAAGAAAAAGGAGGGGTAAGGCTAACGGTAGAACATGTGCTCCCTCCAAGAAAATGAAGGAGGTTGAAGAGGAGATGAGTCGTCCTCTTCCTGGCGGAGTCTGGGATCCGTCTTTCAATCTTAGTCATAAGATTGATTTCAATTTGGATGACTCTGAAAAGAAGGTCGTGGAGAGCATGACCGAACAACAAATGACTGATGCAATGCTGGAGTTGGCATCTCGAACAACTATGGTCGCCTGGCACATGGCGTATGCATTCGATAAGGGTGTTGTGAGAGTAAAGCTGGAAAAGGTGCGGACCCAGCTGAAGGAACTGACGGATGTCCACTCTAATTGCGAACAGAGGCAAAGACAGTCTGAGCAGTTTTTGTGTGAGGCCCAAGAGTTGTTGAATAATGTTCGGTCAGTCGGTCTTACCCTGAAGAAAGAACGGGACGAGCTCCAGATAGAGCGGGATCAGATGGCGTCGGAGTTGGAGCAGTCAAAGAAAACTGTGGCTGCTTTGACTAAAGAAAGGGACGCTCTACTTGTTGCGGCTGCCGAGGAGAAAGAAATAAGAAAAGAGATGGGCGAAGCCATAGTCGTGGAACACACTAGAGGTTTCAAGAAGGCTTTGAGGCAAGTCGCGCATCTCCTTCAGGTGTCCACTGAGGGAGTGGCATTTGATCTGAGGAAGGATGTATACGAGAGTCAAATGTTGCCCTTAGATGAGATTCCTGATGATGCTTTCTTGGATGCTGAAGGAGGTGATGATGCTGGAGTGGATGCTGCTGAGGAACCCAACGCCGAAGCTACTGGAGGATCCGTTGTCGGATCTCCAAATGTTGTAATAGATTAGGTTGTATAATGTTGGCGGGGTTATGAACATTTGACGTCTATTTGTTGATCTGTAAAATTTAACTTTTGTTTGTTTGTGAATTGACTTGGAAATACGTTATATGTTGAATACCTGTGAAGTGGAATGTTTGTGGTCGTTTGTTATCACTATTCTGTGAATAGTAGACTGTCCTCATACTGGTGTGAGGTAGACGTTGTTAAGACCAGTGCATGATCTTCTAGATTAAATTTGCTAGGTGTTCTAGGGTGAACATCTACTAGTGGGAGTGTATCCCTTTGACTAATACTCCTGGGAGTTCTAGGGTGAACATCTACTAGGAGGAGTGTATCCCTATGAGCCATGATCTGGATGTTCTAGGGTGAACATCTATCAGACCGAACGTCTTGTAATGTTGTCCTTGAGATTTAGAAGCGTGCGTCCGATTGTCATAGGAGAGACCTGTTGGTCTGTTTGTTGAGAATAAAGTAAACAAGGAATCAACAAACATTTATCATTGTTAGGCAGATAAGAATTTTTTCATAAACATGAATGATAAATTTTAACTGAAATAATGTTTAAGATGAGTAGTGTTCCACGTGTTGGGAATGGTTTGCCCGCTGAGAAGTTCGAGGTGATAAGCTCCATTCATCAAGTCCTCTATTATGCAGAACAGTCTTTCCCAGTTCGTTGCGAGTTTTCCATGCGCTCGATTCTTTCTTGCTTCTCCTCGTTTTCGCCATACAAGATCGCCATTTTTCAAAAGCTCTAGGCTTGACTTTAGTGTTGTATCTGCGGGAAAGCATTCTCTTTTGAGCTGTTGCACGAATTGTGGCGACTTCTCGTCGCTCGGGTAGGATGTCGAGGTTCATCTGTAGTTGCTCATCGTTAAGGGTCATGTTGGTGATGCCTCGCCTAAGTAATGGTTCCCCGACTTCGATTGGGAGCATGGCGTCCGTGCCGTATGTCAAATTAAATGGAGTATCTCCTGTGGGTCCATGTGGGGTGCATCTGTACGCCCACAGGACTTCTGGTAGTTCCTCCACCCATAGACCTTTAGCCTCGCCAAGTCATTTTTTCAATTCTGTGAGCAGGGCTTTGTTTGCAACCTCGGCTTGTCTGTTAGTTTGTGGGTGTTCTACCGAGCTGGTCACATGTTTAATTCCTAGGTTTTTAAGGAAATCTTCTAACATTTTCTCAATGAATTGCCTGCCATTGTGTGTGATGATTGTTTGTGGCAGACCGAACCGACATATCAGGTGCTAGATGAATTTTTGTACTCGTTGGGCGCTAATTATGGCTAGTGGTTCGGCTTCTATCCATTAAGTGAAGTAGTCGATAGCCACCAGGAGGAATTTGTTCTGGGCTTTTGCGATTGGTAACGGTCCGATTATGTCTATTCCTCATTGGGCGAACGACCATGGGGAAATGATACCGTGCAATTCTTTAGGAGGGATGCAGAAGTCATGACCGTGCGCTTGACATGAGAGACATTTCTTGACGAATGTCTCATAATCTCAGTCGATCGTTGGCCAGTAGTATCCTACACGTAGTACGCGCGCTCTGAGTGTGCGCTTTCCTGAGTGGAAACCGCAAACCCCGGTATGGAGTTCACGCAGAACGTAATCCGCTTCGTCTGACGATATACACTTCAACAAGGGTGTGGTGTGGCCACGCCTGTATAGGTCGTCACCTATGTGTAGAAAACGAGCGATGCGTTTTGAGTCACTTGTAGCGATTTTTTCTCCTCGCTCATGCTTCATCATCAAGTCCTGTATATTCTGTCTCCAATCAGCTTCGTTTGTTGAGATGTCGGTGGCGAAAGTTTCCACGACTGGATGATCAAGTGTCATTTTGATGACGGAAGATAATTGTGTTTTCTCTCTCGAATGCTTTAACTTGGACAAGAGATCTGCTCTTGCATTTTGTTCCCTAGGCACATGAATGATGCTAATATTGACAAAATCTTTGAGGAGGGTGTTCGCTTTATGAAAATAGCGCAGTAATTGGTTGTCTTTAAATTGGTAGGTTCCGTTCATATGTCCGACCACCAATTGCGAATCCATCCTGCATTCTAACCGAGCGAGTGCTAATTCTTTGGCCAAGATCAAACCAGCAATCAAAGCTTCATATTCTGCTTGGTTGTTGCTGGCTCGGAATCAGAATGTGATGGCTTGTTCGATGATTAGGCCATTCGGTCCTTCTAGCACTATACCAGCTCCCCTCCCCCCCCCCCTCTTTGTCCGAGGATCCGTCCACGTTAAGGAGTCATATGGGCTCCGAGTTGTCGGGTATGGGTGTTATTTCGGCTGCAAAGTCTACCAGGTGTTGTCCTTTGATGGATCCCCGAGGTTCAAACTGTAGTCCGAACTCAAAAAGTTCCATAGACCATGACACCATCCTTCCTACCAGGTCGGGTTTTCTAAGGATCTTGGCGATTGGGTGATTAGTTCGGACGACCACTTGATGGCTTTGGAAATATGGTCGAAGTCGGCGTGATGCCGTGAGCAGGGCCAAGGCTACTTTTTCGATTTGGGAATATCGCTCCTCCGTCCCCTATAGCGTTCTGCTAACAAAATATACCAGTTTAAGGATTGGGGTTTCCTGTATCAAAGCGGCACTTACAATGTGATGGGATGCTGCGATATACAGCTACAAGTCAAATCCTGCTATCGGTCGCGCCATGATCGGAGGGCTGGTGAGAATCTGTTTAATAGCACCGAAGGCTTTTTCACACTCCTCATCCCAGTGCCGGATAGTGCTCTTCTTCATGTTCTTCAGAATAGGTCTGATGTGTTCGGCCAACCTTGGAATGAAGCGTGATAACGCTGTCATTCGGTCAACCAGACGTTGTACCTCTTTCAGGTTTTGTGGGCTCTGCATTTCCAGTATATCTTTACATTTGTTCGGGTTGGCCTAGATTCCCCTGCATGTTAGCATAAAACCCAAAAACTTTCATACCGGGACACCGAAGGTACATTTGGCTGGGTTGAATCTCATGTTATATCGTCGTATCTGGAGGAAAACTTCCACCAAATCTTTGAGGTGTTGTTCCATAGATTGACTTCTGATGACCATGTCATCTACTTAGACGTCCATGCATTTGCCGATTTGATGGTAGAAGACTTTGTCCATTAGACGTTGGTAGGTGGCTCCTGCATTCTTCAGACCGAACGACATTACTTTATAATAGTAATTTGCACGTTCGGTAATGAAGGCTGTTTTATTCTAATCTGGTTCATACATGGGGATTTGATTGTATCCCGAATATGCATCAAGGAAGCTTAGTACGGTATGTCCTGAAACCCCATCCACCAACCGATCAATGCTCGGAAGGGGATACGAGTCTTTGGGGCATGCTTTGTTAAGGTCGGTGAAGTCCACGCACATTCTCCATTGGTTGTTAGGCTTTTTTACCATGACCACGTTCGACAACCACGTTGTGTAAGTCACCTCTTTGATGAACCGGGCGTTCATTAGTTTGTTGACTTCTGTTTGTATGGCCTCCCGTTTTTCCTCCCCGAATCGTCGTTTCTTTTGCGCAAGCGGACGTGCTTCCTTGAAGATTGACAGCTTATGTGTCATCACTCCCGGACGGATCCCTGGCATATCCGCAGCCACCCATGCAAATAGGTCGACATTGGTTTTTAGTATCTTCGTCACGTTATGTTCATCTTGGGGCTCCAAACTTCCTCCTATTGTTGTGGTTTTCGAAGCGTCTGCTCCCAACTGGAATGTTTTGACATCACCTTGTGGATGTAAACGCTCGTTTATATTGGTTATGGGATCCAAGTCAATCGCAACTGTTTCGGCTCCTCTGGCTCTTCTTAGTGGCATGAAAGGAGTGACCTTTAAACTGGCAACATAACATTGTCGAGTCGTTCGCTGATCGGCCCTTACTGTACACACGGTGCCTCTTTCTGTTGGGAAATTCATAGCTAGATGAGGGGTGGATACGATGGCTCCGAAAGCGTTCAAGCAGGGTCGTCCTAGTAAGGCGTTATGTGAAGTGTTCGCCTCTACCAGTAAGAACCTGACTCTGAGCTCTCTCGCCTCCCTGCTTGTTCCGAGTCGAGTTCTTAGGTCGAGGTATCCTCGAGTATCGACTCTTTCCCCTGCAAAGCCTACAATCTGCTCATTGAAAGGGGTTATCACGTCTTCGGATAAGTCCATTTTCTGGAATGTGGTCTAGTACAAGATATTGACTGAGCTGCCTTGATCGACAAGCACTTTCCTGACATCGTAACGGGCTATCTCGGTAGTGATGACCATGGGATCATCGTGATCCGGGTCAGGAGCGTGGAAATCTGCATCCGTGAAAGTAATGTTGGGCATAGACCTAGGTTGTCGATTTATCATGTGCACCGCTTCTAAATTTCTCAGGTGTCGCTTCCGGGCGGAGGATGATGTTCCTCCTCCTGCGAAGCTTCCAGATATGGTGTCGATTCGTCCTCTGACCAACCTCTCTCTTTCTAGGTGTGGGGGTCGGCTCCGGGATCGTCGTCTGAAGGCATCCATTGACCGTCGTTGTTGTAGGTCGTCCCTTGGAGGCGATCGTTCGGGACTTCGTCGAAAGGTTTCTTTCCTGCTGGGAGTTGTTGTCCCGGTGGATGTTCTCTCCTTTATATATTTTTGGAGATATCCCACACGGATGAGTCTTTCTATTTCATATTTTACAATGTTACACTCTTCGGTGTCATGACCAAGGTTTAGATGAAGACGACATGACTTACTGCCATCAGCATTCTTTGGAGTGGCCTTCTGCCGAACGGTGAGGAGTTATGTGTGTAGCGTCTCTTCGAGGACCTTTGCTCTGGGTGCGTTAAGGGAGGTATAACGATCGTATTTAGGTATCCACCCCGATTCTTTCCGAGGAGGTCTATCAGCTTTATATTCGTTAGACGATCGTTTCATGTCCTTCTTGGTACGGCTGATAGGATTTTCTTCTTGTTGCCTTCTTCTGGAATTTCTGAGGTCCTCAATGCGTATGAATTTCGCGATCGTTGACTGGAGTTCTTCCATAGACTTTGGAGGATCTGCATACAACTGTTCAATGAAATACCCTGGCCTTAAGCATGAAGGTAAATTGTTTATTATGAACGTATGGTTCACGTCTTTCACGCGTCTGGCCGTCTCATTGTATCTTTGCATGAAAGCTTTCAGGGTTTCATCTTTCTCCTGTTTAGTGTTTATGAGTTCAGCCAGAGTTATTTCCGGTTTTTTATTGGTAGCATACTGCTTTCGGAAAAGAACTTCTACGGTAGCGAAACAATCCACTGAATTTTAAGGGAGGGTGTGATACCATTCTAGTGCCTAATCTTTCAGGGATAACGAAAATGCTCGACATATGACTGGATCGTTATCTGTGTAGAACACCATGGCATCTATAAAGTTGCGGAGATGGTTGTCCGGATCTGTTGAGCCATCGTATCTTTCTAACGTTAGAGGGGGTTTTTCTGGCATATTAGCTTGCATGATGGCTTCTGTAAATGGAAGTAAGTTGGTGAGCCGCAGAGAAGTGGGCCCCTTCCTTCCTCCTCCGATAGGCTCGGATGATCCTCCATGATGGCTTGCTTCATTATTGTTCTGTCTGTTGGAGGCAGATATCTCCGGCGGAATGCGTTGCGCTCTCAACACCGCAAGTTCCTCTGTTTGTTTACACTGGATTTCATGTTGTTCTTGTATAGTCTTTGCCTGGGCTTCTATCTACGCCTGAAGCTTTTTGATTAAGTCTCGAGTGTTACTTTCTTCCATGGCTTTTGTGGTCTTTCTTGGGTACGCTAAATCTCGGCCCCACGGTGGGCGCCAAAATGTTTCGGTATAGTTATGGGGACCGAGATGCGAACTTGATTCACCAAGACCTCCTTCTTACAGTGCCATGATCCTTCTATCTTCCAGTCACACCGTGGTTCCTCCGGGAGAGAGGGTTGAGTACCTGCAAAGGCACTCCGACGCCCAAGTCAGAAAAAGGGAATCTTAGAACCTTTTTCGTTCAAAATGAATGAAAATGATCTATTTTCCACCTCTCTTGCCTTACTTGACCTCTCTAGGTCCTTTGTTTTTAACCTAAAAGTAAGATTAGCTTTTTACCTGAAAATCCGGTTAAGTGGATCATCTAGTTACCTGAACGTGACCAGTTAAGTGGATAATCTAGTCACCTGAACGTGACCGGTTATCATTGATATTTTGTCGGTTAGTTCCGTATTTTGCGTTTATGCACTTGTAACCGCCCATTTATTTGGGTTAACTGATCCAGTCTGAATGAGGCTGATCGAGCGTCTGTTGACTCTTATCTTAACTGGGCTAATTTTAAGTAACGGACGACCGTTGTTTAAGATGATCGCTATTGAGGGCGATTGACGAGTGCCCGACGAATGTCTCGCTGGCATTATCTTTCACGATGACACGATCGTTTTGTCTTGGAGGTTGACGATCGCTTGTCTGGGAGTCTGAAGATCGCTTGTCTGGGGTCTGACGATAGCTTATCTTAGAAGTTGACGATCGCTTTGTCATGTACTCGTTAATATTTGTCCTGCATATTATTACTAGCTGACCGGATGAACACAACCGTTCTGCTAATTGTTTGATCTAATGTTGATAATCGCTCGTCATTATATATTCTACCGTACAACAACGAAAAACCGAAAATTATCTGTAAGTTGTGTTTTACAATAAAAACATGCGACTATAAACCAATTTTCTTAAACCTAATTTATAATTGTACTTTTGTACAAACATTTGTTTTAACCAAAGAAAAAGGTACTATTACGGAGGTTGAGTATGTGGACTGAAACAAAAGTAGGGTCAGCAGTCATCAGAAAATCAATGCCGGTCCTCATATATCTATAAATCTGAACAAGCAAGTGCTGCTACAGTTTCGTAACTAAGAAATATTCTTCTAAATACAGTAACTCAATAAACCTACACACTCTTTCCTACTATTTTTCTTACTATAAGACGGAAAATTCAACATCTTAACCCTTCAAATTCCCACTTCTCACTAGAAAATCCACATTCTACAACTCTATTCAATCTTCCGCTGGTTTTTCACTGCCTAAAATCGTACATGCCCATCACTCATTTTTAAAGTACTTCAAGCCTCTTTATTGTTTGGAAATGTTTTAATAAATCTATCAAAAAGGCTTAAAAAGAAAAAGGACTTGATTCATAGTGCTTCTGGAAAAGCAGTTCGCATGTGGGGGTACTATCTACAATATTTTCTGAAACATTTCCACAAAATATTTACTTTTAACAGTACATAGTGGGGCAAAATACTTAAAATATTCTGAATCTGATTTTTAAATCGCAATCTTTAAAAAAAACACCATTTTAAAAACTTATTTCCTATAATTGCAATTGATAGTTTTAAAAAAAATCTGATTATGTAATACCAAACCATTGCAGAATGCAGACATCACCATCAATGCATAAGTCAAGGAAAGATGCTGCATAATTGAATTTCAACATCCAGAGCCCGTGAAGTCTTCATTAGTCTTTGATCACGTTCACATGCAGGGACCATATATCATATCAAATCAAATCCATTCATAGCAGGTAACACTCAATTCAATTCTCTTCTGTGACCAAACTAAAGTACTTTTACTTTCCTCACACATGCCACTAAATAACAATGCCGCTGACAAAAGTCATCACAGTCACGACCAAATACTAAAATTGTATAAGCAAACCAACTTGCTTTTTCTTATGTACCAAATCATCATGCTCTACCACGTTTCTTCCATTCTTTTTACATTATACTAATACAATACTAAGTTAACACCTTTAACTTGGCTCCACCAAGTACAGAATCATAACCCAAAAGAGTTAAAAACTTAGAGAATTCATTAACTGCATCAGTAAAAGATTACATTTTGTGTAGTTGGTACAATTATTTGGGGCTTAATTGAAGCTCTGAAGATGATGTGTTGTTGCATTTGCGCACAAAATAGCGATAAGCAGCAACTTTTTTCTTCCTTGAGGCAGAGTTATCAACAGAGAGTACCATTTTGCCAGCTTCTTTTGATGTGAAAGAGTTGTGGATTGCTTCTTCTGTGGCCATAATCTTCCTTGCCTCATCAACTGCTAAGGTGTAGCTACCTTCTGCAATTGGGACAAATTCAGCACTGTATTCCAGGTCCCAGCCTCCCACCACTATATCCCATGTAATTGTTGCACCACTCTATCACCCAATAACAACAAGTTAACAACAAATCTATGATCTTTTCCATATGTACCACAACACAAGCATTTCAAGAGTTCAACCACAATCATACACACACAGTGTAAAACAACTTTACATTTTCTTTCGATCACAACTTAAGATAATGACAGTGTAAATATCTTTGTAATACTGATACATTTTGATTAAATTCAATTCTTTAGCTTGACAATTCTCATAAGGGTAAATGAAAGGAATGAAGTTAAGAAAATTGTAACCTCAATTCCTTCTATTTGTATGTTCACTTTCTCTCCCCCTTTAACTGTGAACTCAGAAGCAGGTTTTGGGGGACCATTTTCCAAATCGCTGGATCGACTCAATCCACCATACCGAACAGGAATATTCTCGGGCCTTATAAATCTGAACAAAAGACAATAACCCCATCTTAAACTACAAAAGCAAGAGATATTGTGGGGTAAGAAGCATTTTGTGTGGTACAAGTCTGGTTTAACACAAAGGGTAACAAGGAAAGACAACTTCAACACAAAATAAAAAATCATGAATAAAACAAAACTTGACACAAAATTGTAAGGAAGATAAAAGTTGAGAGCCAACTTGAAATCTTTCTATGAATAAGTTTTAAAAGAAAGAAGGCGTTCCCGAATCAAACTTTCAATAAAAATTTACTTGTAGAGTGTCTCTGCAGCATTTCCCTCCTTAGAGATCAAAAACTTGCTCTTGGTTCTTTGGGTCAGAAACGGACTGAACATTGAATACAACAAGCTGAAGTACCATGGCACATTGATGAAAATCTGAAACCAAGAAAGTAGTGAAATTCACATCACACCAAAACTAAAAGGTGTAGATGACATCACAAAAATAACAAGCAAAGAACAAATGATCAGTTTGAACTAAACTTCTGTACTAAATTAAAACTAACTTGAAAAAATTAAAGAATTTCAGCAAAACTTAATACATACATTTTTCTTTCCAAGATTTTAAATAGCAGTAGCAGTTTCATCCTGTTCTTTAACAATACAAAAAAAAATGCAATCTACGCAGTCACATTGTGGTACAATCCTTGACATTGCCCATAATTGCATTCATGAAGCAGCTTTAAGATCTCGGTTTCTGTTCTTTTACATAAAAGTTTTATTTATTCTAATTTTTGTTTGCATGTTACAAAACTGAATTATCCACTGGCTTCTTGTTGTTCAATATCAAGTTGTAAGAAACCTCATTAGCTACATTTAATAAAGTCTCCACTTTCAATCACATTTTCTAGTCGACAACACTCCTGGAACAAAGAACTTGGTTGATAAAATACAAAACCACTCTAACCAACACAGAGATGGTAAGCTTACTAACACTTATCGATTTCCAGCTAAAACCAACAATATAACATAACAATGTACCTTGCGAGCTACCATTTCAGGATAGTTATCTTGGAAGAGAGAGAGTATCTGGTTAGAAGCGACCCTGAGTTCTCTCTTGGGCATGTCCTTGAGGTCAGTGACCTGAATGAGCGAGTTGACCCCACCGGGTTTGAAGTGAAGCATCTTAACCCCTCTCTCCAGAACCTGAACCCTCCACCTTAAGAACCTCTTCAGCTTCTCCTCATCCCCGAACACTCTCTCATACATCTCCTTATCCTTGAACACCCCATAGGCATTGTAGCAAACAGGGTGCCCCTCTCTATCGTACCCGTGAGTGTATGCCACCACTCCTTCGAGCTCCTTGAATCCCAGTTCCTCCTCCACAATGTTGTCAGCTCCGAACTCGGTCCTCCACGCGAGGCACTTGAGGAGCATGTTAAGGGCGTCGTGGACCCTGAAGTCCCTCGCTCGGAGGAACTTCAGGAGAAGCACGTCGCCTCTGTCGCCGCCGTCGACCAGGGGCACGCCCCACATCGAAACGGGGTTGGAGGAGTCCGAGGAGGCGAGGAGTTTGTCCCTGAGGTCTTGAAGGGCCTTTTTCTCGGAGGGTTTGAGGTGGGAGACGAAGTAGGTGTCTTCTTTGAAAGAGGGGGCTGTCATGAAGGAGGTGAATGTTGTTCTCTTTGAAGGCTTTGGAGAAGCTTCTGTAAGGTCCTGGAAAGGTGTGGAAGAGGGTGTGGTGTCCATTGACGGAGAGTGGGGATGACCCAGATGGAGTTTTTGCATGGGAATGTGGAATGTGGGTTGGTTTTGTGGTAAAGGACACAGCTTTTGTACAAGGGAGAGGGATGGAAGGGAAGGGAAATGAGGACACAGAAAAGAAACAGGTTTCTTATATGCTGTTAAAGTGGTTTTTTTGGTTGCTGACCTTGTTTTTTTAACTCGATCTTCTTTTTGTGTGGGAGTTGAAGGTGTGAAAGCAAATTTGAAAGCAGGTGGAGAGAGTGAAGGCACGCGCTGGTTTGAAGCGAGAGTGAAGTGTTTCGAGATTCAAGTTTTAAGTTTCAAGTTTCAAGTTTCAAGTTTCAAGTTTTCAACTTCAACCGAGTGCAGTTGGAAAGTGATTGGGGGCAGACACCGCTTTGTCATGCATGCTAATTGAACAATTAGTAAATAAATCTTTTTTTTATTAAAATATGCTAATAATATAAAATGAAACATTATTTGTTTAGTTGTTTCTCTTAAGAAAAGACCTTAAAACATTTGACAAACAATTTCAGGTAAAGATAAACCAATATATATATATATATATATATATATATATATATATATATATATATATATATATATATATATATATATATATATATATATATATATATATATATATATATATATATATATATATATATATATATATATATATATATATATATATATATATATATATATATATATATATATATATATATATATATATATCTTGCGGAGGACAATGACAATTGTAACGAAGAGTTTATCAAACACTAACATTCATAGGAACGAATGCTACATGTTAACGAGTTTATCAAATACTCAAAATTCGTCAAAATTCAAAAAGACAGCAAACTAATTGTTAAAATTATTTGATCATCGTTATCACAAGCTTTTAAATTAAGAAAATGCCTACAATAAACACGTGTTTGTCTAGAAATTCTCCTCACGTAAATGAACTTGCTGCTGTTTATAGCGTGCTTCTATTTCCAGAAAATCAGGAGCAAATGTTATAGTGAAAATAATAATTTGATAGGCCATAGATAATTAGTTAATAAAAACATAAAGATATTACATATAAACTAACAAAAAACCATGAATGTCTTTTACGATATAAGCTTTTGCCCTAGGGCATAGGTAACCCACTGTATTTGACTTTTTGTTCTTTTTAAACATTAAAATCATTTGAACTAAATAAAAACATCCAACAAATACCGCGTTACAATGCCATAGCCCACAAGCTTTGCAGACATTGTTTGATCGAGGGACAGAACTATATTTGTCGTATGTTCGAGGGAACAACTTTTGTCTGCATATGCATATGCATATAGTTTGGATGAAATGCATGCATGTATGCTATGGCATGAATAATCAATTTATCTGATGCAGAACATTAAATTAAAAAAAGATTTGACAGAGCATAAATCACTTTCAAGTGAATTTCTTTACCAAAGATATTGATACAGTGACTAAGAAATATTAAAACTTGAAAGTGATTGCACAGATGTTTGTGCATGTATTGTCAAATATCGAACGCTGCATGTGAAACTATTGCACATCCAAGAGTGGTCACGTATTGAGCAGCAAATAATATATGTGGCCAACATTGTCTCCATTGTGACGCTGATTGAGCTTCATAATCATGCATGCATGAACAAGCAGCTTCTTGATATATAGGTCTTCTAATTTAGTTCAAGGCCACTGTTTGTGCTGGAAACTGAGCCACTCTTGGCATGACCAAAAGTATGAATAAGGTCTTGCAGGCTTTGGATTTTGCTCGCTCCAAAGCAAGAAACATTGTAATTATTACTCAGACAGCGAATCTCTCTACAGTTTCCAGTGTGGGAAGCTGAGAATATAGCGTGGTCCAGTGTCTGTGACCGTGACCATGGCTCACGCCAGGGAAATTAACTGTGATGAGTTGAAAATTTTTGGAATCACACCAATGGAAAACAGAAATCCTTTTCTATACAAATTCACTCAAGTCTATATATATATATATATATATATATATATATATATATATATATATATATATATATATATATATATATATATATATATATATATATAAAAATTAACCCTAGTTTGTAAGTGTGTGCTATGAAGCTTGCCTGACATATCATGTGTCCTCATCTCCAACACGAATAGGGCACATACATACATTCCACACATATAGGTCAAGTGTCTAATTCTAAAGTTTGTCTAACATTATTTTTGCAATGTTAATAAGGACAAGGTGAATGATTTTATGAAAACCATAAACATATTGTATAATTTTTTATATGATTATAGAAATAAATAATAAATCTTATACTATTTTTCACTTTTTCAATATTAGATAAATAAATTAAATCCATTTTCATATTAAATGACAATATAGTTAAATTGTTATATTTGACTAACTTTTATTTATAGATTATTTTAAGTATATAAATATTGATTGTTTAATTAAAAATTTACAATGATATAATATATAGACTCGTGTCTTCATTATATTTTGAAAACTACAAATATTTGTTTTGTTGTGTCATGTATACTCTAGATTATGGTTAATGGTAAATGAGATTAAGCTTTCTGAAATTTTACTGAATAGTTGTTAACAAAAGATGAAAAGAAAGAGTGGTGTGTTTTATTTTGGTTGGTGTTGTAGAGATAAAGGAAGATAGAAGAAATAATTGAGAGAGTTGCCTAAAGGAAAAGGCATAGGAAGATAGGAGTAATGGGTTTTATTGTGGGGTGGTAAGAGTGCCGTGAGACTGGAGAGTACTGGTACTGGCTTATTCAGACACAACCTGTTGGATACTCTTATACCAAGTTCCAAGACAAGCATTTTGTGTCCCCATCATAGCCACTAAACTTAGAAACATGTAGCAAGAAGGACTACTACTACTACTAATACACCTTCTGCAGAATCACATACTCTGGTTTGAAATGTCTGAAGCATTGAAAGGTCAGGAATATCTCAAATTCCTGAACATGGCTAGAAGCTAAAGTGGAAGTACACAGCCCTTTGTAATGGGTTAAATGATTTGGTTTCCAAGTTTTTAGAAGCAAAGTAATAATTTTGCAATGTGCAAGTCTTGAAGTGCAGAATGTTGGTGATAAAAAAGTGAAAAAGGAAGTTTTGGTACTGAAGCTGATGATCAGCTTTAGAGTTCAAATGCTTTTCAAGCAAGTGTGAACATTTGCCTAGACTCTCTTCACTGTCACACCTAGCTAATAATACATGGATATATAAAGATTGTTTGGTTGAAGTGATTGAAAACAAACAAAAACGATACAAAACACGTATATTGATCTCTGTTTTATCTTGCCTGGATGATTTAATAGAAAGAAAGATTGGTAACTTGTGAAATTGGGATTAAGGTAAATAATTTGCTTTATGAACTAAAAAACATCTATGAGAAACGAAAGCCAATGTTTTTATCAATTAAGGTTATAAATATTGGTAAAAAAAAAACAGAGGAAAGGGATAAAAGATAGTCTAAAATGATATAACTTTCTTCACGTGAATACATCAATGTCTTCTTAATTAGTTTTTAAAGCTAAATTCTTTTTATTAGAGCAGTATAATGATTAATGTGTTCAACAAAGGGTAAATTGTTTTTTTTTTTATCGCAAATGGTTCTTTTAATAATTTTTTTGTAAATATAAAAATTTCTTAAAACAATTTAAACAAATTTAAAGATTAAGGAAGAGAGAAAATTGTGCAGGTAATTTTTATACGGGTTCGAATCACACAGATCCTACATCCACTTGTTAATCTCAACCGAGAATTAACGTTTTACTAGCATAAACCAACAAATTGTTACAATCACAAAGAAAATAAATAAGTTGAAGGTTAGAACACTTCTCTTGTTATCACAAAAGATGAAACTCACTTCTCCTGAAACCCACAAGGGATGAACACCTCCTCCGAATGCTTCACGAAAGATAACTACCTCCCTTGAATCTTCATAAAGGATGAACAACTCCTTTGAATCTTCACAAAGGATGACAAACTTTCAACTCAACAATATATACAACACTCAATCACACTCTTAGTGAAAGTTTTCGCTCTATGCCAACACGTCAAGTTCTCAAAGCCACAACATAAGGGTTACATAAACCCTAGAAACCATACACTGCAGATAAGAGTTTCGAAATACACTTATTTTGTATGTTGTATTTTAAAATGAGAGTCTCAATCTAATTTATAAAGATCTCACTCAAGAATACCTCTAAAAATTCATTGTCAGCTAATTAACGTGTGATAATCGATTATCCACTTACGGTAATCGATTATGCATTTAATGAATGCGCAACTGTCAAAAACTTGCTTAAAATTTTTCATAATTGCTCGTGATGATCAATTATGATGATTATTGATAATCGATTATTATAAGTTGATAATCGATTATCTTGAGTATAAAATGAGGTTTTCTTATTCAAAATGAATTTTAACGCAACTTAAGGAAAACAATACATAGAATTAAAGATAAATCACATCCTATACATAAATATACTAAATTACAAAAGCTTTAACACAAGACAAGTCTTCATGAAGATCTTCTTGCAACAAGAGCACTTTAGACTTAATTTTGGACATCATCAAAACTTCTGCACTTCATCTTTATGCTAACAATCCCCCCCTTTTTCATGATGATCAAAAACTCCTTTGGTTTAAAGCTTTTTGTAACATGTACTAGTATGTAATTCATACATAACTTAAAGAAAATGGATTAGTAGACAAGAGTTAAATAAGATTAAGCCTTTAAACATACTGCTCCCCCTTTTTTATCATTATTAAAAAGAGCTATGTATGATTAAATAATTTCTCCCCCTAAATTTGAGAACTCCCCTTGATATAAGCCAAAAAAATAAGACAAGATAAACATTAAGGCAAATTTTTATTAAGGGAATTAAAACAAAACATAACATAACATGAAGATTTATGAAAACAATAAAAAAAGTGCAACAAGCAATACCCTCAAGCAATTTCTAGGATCCCCAAGTCCCTCCTAAGCTCACAAAATCTCTCTTTGGGTAATGCTTTGGAAAAAATATCGACTAATTGGTGCTTGGTATCAACATAATCTATCTCACAATCCCCTTTTGGATATGGTCTCTAAGAAAGTGCTTGGTATCAACATAATCTATCTCACAATATACTCAGCTCTATGGTGGAAAGGGTTATAGAAGCTTGTTTCTTCGAATGTCAAGAAATTAAGGAACTACCCAAGAGGTGACATGACTAATGCTTTTTCTATCTATCTTACAATCGTCATAGTCTGCATCAGAAAACCCTACAAGACTCCACAAGGATACACAACCCAAAAGACATAGTCCCCTTAAGGTACTTAAGGACACGTTTAATTGCGGTAAGGTGAGACTCTTTAGGACTAGCTTGGTACCTATCACAAACACATACACTTTCCATGATATCTGGTCTACTAGCAAAAAGATATAACAATGAACATATCATGCCTTTATACAGAGTTTGGTTTACGGGCGAACCTGATTCATCCTTGTCGAGATAACATGATGTTGCTATAGGAGTTTATGCCTCCTTAGCTTTATATATCCATTTCAAATTTCTTTAGTATTTTCCTACAATATTTGGTTTGAGAAAGAAACGTATCTTCTTTCGTTTTCTTGATTTGTAAACCAAGAAAGAATGTTAATTCACCCATCATTGACAATTCAAACTTACCCTGGATAGTCTTAGCAAAATCCTCACAAAGAGATTTATTAGTTGATCCAAATATAATATCATCAACATATACGTGGGTAAGTAGAATATGTTTTCCTACTTTTTTTTATAAACAATGTGGAATCAACTTTACCTTTATTAAATTTATTTTCTAGAAGAAAATTGCTAAAATTTAGGTGCTTGTTTTAAACTGTAAAGAGCTTTCTTTAACTTAAAGATATGATTTGGTTATTTATAATCTTCAAAATCCGGTGGTTGTTCAACAAATACATCTTCTTTTAGATAACCATTTAGGAAAACACTTTAACATCCATTTGATATAATTTAAATTTCATAATAAATGCATAAGCAAGAAGAGGGCGTATTGCCTCTAAACTAGCAATATGAGCATATGTTTCATCATAATCAATACCTTCTTCTTGATTATATCCTTTATCAACAAGCCTAGCTTTATTCTTGATGATCTTTCCATCTTCATCCAGTTTGTTTCTGAACACTCATGTAGTTCCTATCACTAGATGAGTGCTTTCTCTGGGGACTAACTCCCACACTTGATTCCTTTCAAATTGGTTGAGTTCTTCTTGCATTGCTACACACCATTGATCATCTTCTAGAGCTTCCTTGACGTTCTTAGGTTCTAACTGTGAAACAAAAACACAGTCATGTAATAATTTGCTAAGCTTATACGAGTACTTACCCCTTTTGAGATATCTCCAATAATATTGTCTAATGATAATCCTTAGGGTTGTTGCCATGTCTTAGCTAAATCTTCAAGTTGATTATTTGTCTCATCAATTGTTGTCTCCTGCAAGTCTTTTTCTTCACCTACATCTGATTCACTTGACTCAAAAGGTCTTTCCTCGAGGTCCACAATTTCATCAAAGATAACGTGCATAGATTCTTCAATTTCAAACTCCGATTAAAAACTCTATATTCTTTACTAGTTAAAGAATAACCAAGAAATATAACTTTATCGGATTTTGAATCAAATTAACCCAAATTTTGTTTTCCATTATTTGAAACAAAATATTTGCATACAAATATTCTTCAATGAGAAACATTAGGCTTTATTCCTTTAAATAATTCATAAGGAGTACATTTTAAAATAGGATGAATTCTATTTAAAACATAGCATGCAATACTCACAACATTAGTCCAAAAATGTTTTGGAATTTTAGATTCATTTAATTTTACATGGACTACATCAATGTCTTTTTAATTAGTTTTTAAAGCTACAATTCTTTTTTTCCTCTAATTCTTATACAAAATTTAATTAAGTTTCTAATTTTTAGTTGATTCAATTTATTTTTCTAATTTTTTGAAAATGATTCAATTGGATTTTTTTGTTAATTGGATATTAGATTTTATACATTAAATCACCTCACTTTAAAAGCCCAAATATTTAACTTAATTTTAATTTTTAAGTTAAGGAATTTGGTAAGTAAATTCTAACGAAAATCAAACATTAATATAATAAGAAAAGAATTTAATAGGATTATTTTAAAAAATTAGAAGAATATATAATTAAATAAAAATTAAAGATCTAATTAAATTTTATATAAGGATGATAAAAAAAATATGTTAGTTTTTTTTTATAAATAAAAAAATCAACCATGATTACTTTCATTCTAGAAAAAAAAACAATTATCCAAACGTACTCAAAAGAAATTTGGATGCGTGGTTGATTTGTTCGAATGTGAATATAATATTAGATAAATAAAATTAGATAATAATAATAATGAAGTTCAAATAGAATATTCAAATTTTGTGAATATTTCCAAAAAATGATGTTTTAATATTTATATTTTCATTTTTTTTATACGATGATTTTTTTAATATAATAGTAAGTTATATAAATTTATAATTCCTTATAAAAACAATTATTAAGATCACATACTAGATTTCTTTTACTAAAATATAATATTATTTAATCCATTCATTCAAAATAAAAATTAAAATATTTTTTAAAAAAGTTACTCAATATGAATCAAATCCAAACAATTCACCTAAATTAATCCACAGACCGAACAACTCATGTCCTATAAATAATTATATTTTCGTTTCAATTGCTTAGAGTAAGACTGAAAATAAGATCTAAATTTTTGTCTCAATTGCTCAGAGAAGGCAGGTTCACTTTTACCGCACCTGCACTTTGTTGTTGTGGGATGGAACATCATACCTCAAATATTCCTATGCAAATCTTTCTACCTCTCACTCTTCAACTACATACATCTAAAAAATTCTTCACCAAAATTGTTTAAAAAAGAAATCTCATTTTTATGTTAAAAAAATAATCAGAATCCTATTGTACCCTTTTTTTCGTACATAATAATTGTCACTAGTTATTTCAAGTAGTTAATGGATAGAACTTGCGGTAGAAGATTTCATCTTATGGCTTCATTGTTGGAGCTTGTCTATGTGCCTTTTGTTCATAAACTAGTGTTTGATATATGCCATGCAATGCTGACTGTGTATAAATCTGTTCTCCTTTCTTTTCTTTCGGTTAAGTCACTGCCCTTTCAGTAGCTTCATACATCACAAAATTTATCTCAGACTCGTAATTTTTTTCATCTCTGTTAAAGATCAAATATCATCGTACCACGCTGAAGCACGGCTTAATAACCCAGTTTCGTGTTTATATGGAGAAAATCCAGAATTTTACCATTGGTCCTCCTAGTTTAATGCTCCTCATTGATATTGTGCAAACTTCAAAGCTCCTTTTATGCATGCTTTAGACGCTTTGAATCAAACCATAAACCTTTGTTGATATTTTAAAGCACAAACCAAATTTCATCTACTTCAATCCTGACTTCATGTCATGCCTCATAAAATGCTGACATGGTAGGATCTTCAGAATGGATGTCCTTCCCCACTTTGCCATTTAACTTGTCAAGTATTCTCCATGTCACAGAATCAGGACTGAGACCATTCTTTTTCATCTCTCTGACAATCTGGTAAGCTTCACTTTTCAGACCAAGATTGCACGCACAGTTGATCAGAATATTATAACTAAATATATTCGGAGAGACCCCAGAATCTACTAATTCATACAAAAAATGGCAAGCCTCGTCAAAATTGCCAGAGCGGCAAAACCCTTTCAGAATTGCTGCGTAAACAAAATTATCATGAACCCCTGAAGGCCATATAACATTGTGCCAAAATCTCTTTGCTTCTTCTACTTGATCAGATTCACATAGACCTTCTACCACAACTGTATATGTGGTACTATCTGCCCTAATGCCATCATTTAGCATGTCATCAAGAACCATCAATGCATCATTTGGTCGCTTTAGTTTGAACAAACCTCGGAGAAGAGCATTATAAGTCACAACACTAGGCCTTATACCATTTTCAGGCATCAGCTTATGAAACAGATCTAGAGCTTCATTGATTCTTGCAGCATCCAACATACCAGAAATCAAAGTAGTGAAGGTCACAACATCAGGTGCAGCAAATTTTCCTATTAACATGTCATGCAATACCTTTGATGCTTCATCAACCCTACCCATCTTGCAAAAACCATTGATCACCGTGTTGAGGGTGATCACGTCAGCATGACACTGGGTCTCAAACATAAACACAAGTACATTCAAAAGCTCTGTCGGGTTGTTCACAAGACAAAGAGCTCTCAAGTAAATGTTGTAAATCCTAGTCTTGTCAACACCTTTCTTACTCAGCATGAGTTGCAAAACTTCCCTCGCCTTGTCCACATCAAACACTTGGCAAAGAGCTTCCACGAGTACCTTATAAGTATGCTCAGATAACACAAACCCAAATTCAGCTCCTTCCTCTAACAACTGATAAGCCCTCATACAATCACCATCCCTGCTAAGCCCATGAATGACATAATTATACGACACCTCACTTGGAACAAACCCTCTTTTCCTCATTACGTAAACAATCCTAGCTGCCCCATTATGCCTCCCAACTCTGCAAAGAGAATCCACCATCTGTCCATAAGCAAGCTCCTCAGAAAAACCACTCCCGAACGGCAACTCCTCGGCAATCCTAAACACTTCACCAAAAAACCCCTCCCTGCACAAAGAATCAACCAAATTTGCAAATGCCGCGGTCTTCACAGAATCTTCAGCTTCCGCACTCATCATCTCCCACAACTTGCACATCAACTCCCTCCCACCTTCCAGGTCTCTCTCTCGAAGAGCGCCGCGAATCAAAACACTACAAGTCACCGAATTCGGCTCCACGCCACTCTCAAGCATTTCATCGAACACCTTGCGCGCGTCCCTAAGACCACGAACCAAGCAGTACCCATTAATCAAAGTGGTGAAAGAGACAACATTTGGGCAATGGCCACGACTCTTCATGTCAAAAAACAGCCTGTGAGCGTCCTGGGGTTGATGGGCACCGCAAAACTGGTCCATCAGACGGTTGTAGTTGACCAAAGAGGGAACGAAACCGGGCTTGGAAGCGATGATGGATTGGATGAGGCGCCACGTGGCGTGAGGTGTTCGAGAAGCGAGCATGCGAGCGAGGAGGACATTGCAGGTGCGCTCATCGGGGAGGGAGCCGGAAGCGAGGGAGAGGGAGAAGCGATATTGCGCTTCGGAGAAACGGCGAGAGTCGCAGAGGGAGTGAATAGTGGTAGCGATGTTGTGTTTTGAGGGTGCATTTTGGGACTGGTGAAATGAAAGAGACGGAGAGAGGTTTGAGAATTGAAGGGAGAATGGAATGAGTTTGGGCCTGCGGAGAATTGGCGCGAAGATTATGTGCATTGTTGCAGCAGCGAGTGAAGCTGAACCAGCTGGGTTGCAGACATGTCAGCACAATTCAAAGGAAATTCCAAACTAATGACTTCTTCAAAAATCATCCCTTCCCTCTTTGCTCTTTAGACGTCACAAAGTTTCTCACCTTTTGATTCACATTTCAAGATTTGAAATTCAACTACACACCAAAATGGATCTCAAATAGTCATGTTTTATGATCTGATCTCCACAAATAAACTATTACAGTGTAATTCAAGTTTCAAAATTAAAACGGTTGAAGAATGAAATTCATTTTTATATATTCTCGTGATATTATTTTGTTAAGACGCGGAATTTAAACTAACTCTGGTGTGAAACTAAAGATTAATAAATAATCGGATAATAAGTGAATCAGTGATAAACAACAAATATTGTTAAAATGAATATAGTTAAAACGAATATAGTAAAAATGATTATAGTAAAAACGATGTATACAACAAATATTGTTAAAATGAATAAAGTAAAAACGATGTATAAACACATAAAATTCTCTATTTATAATAAAAGAAATATGAACTAAATTTAAAATATAAATAAAAAATAATAATAAATTAATTATAATTAAAAATAAAAATAATATATTTAACTGTTTTCAAAAATCTTTAAACGAATATTAGAATAATATTTGTATGGTAAGATATTTGAGTCAATCGACTAGCAACCTAGACGATCACTAAGGATAAATAAAGCATACAACAGCGACTTGTCTTTTGACCATTCCTGAACGATCGTCCATCCATTAGGTAGAGCGATCGTTCGTCATATCATATGCTTGCCATTGCCGCTTCCGACATCAATCAGTCAACGACCGTCTCTTAGCGATCGTCTGCTGATTGAACTAAATGGTTAACATTAGTTCGTAGAGTCACGTCAATCCAGTCAAAGGTCAGAAAGAAGACGTTCGATCAATTTTAGTCAAAATGGATGAACAAGCGGTTAGAAATATCTAGCCATAATATCGCCAATCTCGGAATCAACTAACCCAGTATCATCGCAAAACTCGGAATCAACTAACCCAATATCAAGCACGACCTAACGGTTGTGTTTTCCAAGTGGTCAGGTTCTCCAACCAACCGAATTTTTAGGTAAACGGTTTATTTTATTGTTAGGTTAAATATGAAAAACCAGAGAGAAAAAAGGCACGTTTTCCTGAGAAAGATTGAGGAGGAGAATATTGATTTTCTTTTACTTTTGAACCAAAAAGGTTTTATCATTCCCTTTTTTTCTGACTTGAGCGTCGGAGTGCCTTTCGAGGTACCCAGCCCCTTTTCCCCCAAAGAGTTCTACACCGGAAGAAGACTTAAAGATAATTACATTGCTGGAAGGAGAAGAAGTGCCTCAACTATTATACCGAAACAATATCAATAACTAAATTAAATTGCTAAACATTTCATCTACTTTACAAATATATAATCTTACACATATAAAGAAATTAAGTTCTGAAAAGTTTAAATTAACAAAATCATTCTAAATTAATTCATTAGTTTTAGAAGTTATGATAATCTTATTTAATTAATCAATCCTTTCATAAATTAAACAAAATCCTTACATGACTGTTAAGAACTTTCAACCATCAAAAGTTTTAACTTTGTTTTCAATAATCAAAACTAAATAATGATTTGAAATAGAGATTTTTCAAAAAGTATATATATATATATATATATATATATATATATATATATATATATATATATATATATATATATATATATATATATATATATATATATATATATATAAAGAAAAGTTTAACATATTATGTCTATTGGAGACCTATTGTTTATAGAGAAAAAAAAATCAAAGTGTACAAGCACTCCATCCTACAAATTCTACATAGTTTTCACCAACCTTGTATATAATTTTTCTTTTTTTTTCTTTCTTTCTACATTTATTTATACTTAAAAAAGGTAAAGAATTTTTAATAATTCTTCCAACGTTACAAAATCCACTCAACGTATTAAGTTTTCTTAGTGCTAAGAATTCTATTTCGATGGGTGCTTTAAGATTTGTTCAACAAATTGAGTTTTTTGTTTTTTTTCATGTTTGCTCAATAAATTGTGTGTTATGCAAATGTGTCTCTCTACTACTAATTTTCTCAACACTTTCAAACTTTCAGTGATGTGTACAACTATAGAACACCATTTCTCTATTTCCAATTTGGCTAAATGCTTTTAAAAATTGCATAGGAAAATACTAGTATCAAGGACAACCATCTATTCTCTTCATTAAATATTGACATGTGACTCAACGAATGAGTTTCCTATGTCTTTCCCTTGTTAAAATCCTTCTTAATTTGCATTCAAACATTATAATTCTATCAATTAATACTGTACTAGTAATTTGTATAAGACTATATATTCACGTGAAATAAGAGTCGAAAAAAAATATAAACAAAAAACTTTAACACTTGTTAATTAATTCTCTCAACTTGTAACTTTGTTGGAACATTAGTTGGGTCATAAGAAATAACTTCTAAATTTGATATGATATTTCAAATGTAGCAACTCAAATTCATTATAATATGAATTCATTAACTATTAAATAATCATACAGTCTTTGTGATAATAATATTGTGGAAGAACTTATTCATCCTACACTTCTTAAAGCTAGACCACATTATGTAACACCCAAAATAAAACATCTCACACACTAATAATTTCATAAATAATATAATTATTGTACATTTATTTTACAAACATCTCTCCAACATTATAAAAAGTGCATGCTGAAAATATATTATGTGCTTTCAAACATCACGAAACTCACTTAAATTTTTTTTTTCTTTTTAAACTATTCTTCATTTTTTTGATGTTTCACTTGTATAGATTCAGACGTCGTTTCCTCATTTGCTCCAGTATAACATATACGTTATATGATCATAGCAAAAATAAGATTTTCCGACACAAACAAACAAGTAAGGGTGAGCTACCATGCAAAATTCCAAGAAAGGCATAACATTATTATTATACGTAAGATACAATTATTATACTAGACTCTATTATCTGGATATAATGTTGATGGAAGTCTCGGGTGGTCATGCACTTGTGATGACCTCTACTCCTCTTACAACATAATCTTGGCCAAATACAATATATCATATCACCCACAAGGTTAGTCCGTTAACATCTATGACCATAATTGAACATAGACTAGGACCTCCTACCACTCTCACCACATAACACATCCTTCTCTATTTGAGATTGGATAATTATTAGAGTATTAGGATAACCACTAACAACAGGACCCTCAACGTCAACATATACACAAATACCATACCATTATAGAGTCTTTCCTCGAGACTCATACTATATTCCAATGCATAATTTCATATCCAACATCATAAAATACATTCATCACAGAAATCATACAAAATGAATATATCACAAAACAAATTAACAATAATAAAATATTACTATAAATGGTCACTAGAGAATAATCAAATGTTTGACGAATCAAACTCACCATAAACGCTAGTACATATGACTAGTCACAACTTACTGAATCAGACTAGGGCTGCTCTATGATCAAGGATGTACAACCTTCGATTTTTAAGATTCCTCTATCCTACCATAAAAAAAAATAACCTTAATATAAACGTTATGGGGAACTAAGAAGTTGAATCTGGCATAGTCGGTTAGACATCTTCTTATCCTTCCAGTAAGATGAAATAAAAATAGATAAAAACAATAAAAATTATGGGGAAAACAAGAAGTTGAATCTGGCATAACTGGTTAGACAACTTCTCATCCTTCCAAAAAGATGTAATAAAAACAGATAAAATAATAAAAGTTTTGGGGAAACAAGCAGTTGAATCATCGTAGATCCGGTTAGACAACTTCTCATCCTTCCAAAAAGATACAATAAAAATAGATAAAAACAATAAAAGTTCTGGGGAAATAAGAAGTTGAATCTGGCAGAGCCGGTTAGACAACTTCTCATCCTTCCAAAAAGATGCAATAAAAATAGATAAAAACAATAAAAATTATGGGAAAACAAGAAGTTGAATATGGTAGAGCCGGTTAGACAACTTCTTATCCTTCTAGAAAATTGCAATATAAATAGATAAAAACAATAAAAGTTCCGGGGAAACAAGATGTTGAATCTGGCAAAGCCGGTTAGACAATTCTCATCCTTCCAGAAAGATGTAACAGAAATAACTAAACGTTCTGAGAAATAATAACGTAAACACAGCAAAACAGAATCAAAATCACGTTTTACAACTATCAATAGACTTGGATCTCATCATAGAAGCATGTTCATATTTAAAATTCAAGATCATACAAAAACAAAAGACTTCATATTCAAGATTTAAGATCACACAAAAGCAAAAGATTTCATATTCAAGGTTCAAGATCATACAAAAACAAAAGGACTCCATATTCAAGATTTAAGATCAGACAAAAGCAAAAGATTGCATATTCAAGATTCAGGATAATACAAAAACAAAAGACTCAAGATTAGCTCCCTTTACCTCTATTCCAGACTTAATCTCCGGCTTAGAATTTGTTTCCCGAAAACTTCCAAAATTTTCCTTTTGCAACTAGAATTCCCTCTAACTCTCTCTTCTCTCAAAATTTTCTCAATTTTTGGTGCGATTTCGGTCTTCCCCCATGCTTGCTATTTATAGGCTAAGATTTGGCACTATTTGATTTTTTTTTAATAATATTTTATTAAAAATACTATTTTATTAAAAATAATATTTTATTAAAAATAATATTTTGACTTCACCAACGAAAGTGTCTTGCTCCTCATTCCACTTCTGAAAGGTTCTTTGTCATTTTGCAATCATTTAAATTTTTTTAATTAATTTTTTCTTTTTTACAAAACCTTCTAAACTAAAATTTTCAAAATTTTAAATTCCTTCTTCTAAAATTACTATAATCCATTATCATAAATTTTTAATTTTTTTTATCATGATTTTCTCAATAATTATATTTTCTACCTTTAAAATTATTACTACTAAAAATGCTACTGTATATTAAAAATGGATAATTTTAATGGACTTTACATTCTCTCCTAACAACAAAAATTTTCGACCTCGAAAATTCGACACTTCACAAAAATAGATGGAGATAAGAATGCTTTACATAAGCTTCTAGTTCCCATGTAGAGTCACCTGTTTTCCTTTCTCAAACCACTCTAACTAAGTTGATAATCTTCCCTCTAAGCTCTTTTGTTTTAGTGTCTTCTATACAAATAGGTTGTACTTCTACGAAGAGATCCTCTTTGATTTGAATCTCTTATACTTCTAGAATGTGAGAAGGACTGGGCACATATTTTCTTAGTTGAGAAACGTGAAAAACTGAATGGAGATTGGCTAACTGAGGGGGTAACGCCATCTCTTAAGCGACTGGCCCAATTATTCTCAAAATTTGATATGGACCAATGAACTTAGGAGAAAGTTTCTTCGAACGAAGATCCCTTCCTACACCCGTGGTTGAAGTCACCCACAAAAAGACATGATCTCCAACTACAAACTCTAGCGGTCTTCTCCTTTGATGAGCATATGACTTTTGTCGACTCTACGAAGCCTTCATTCTTTCTCGTATCAACTTTACTTTGTCCATGGTCTGTTGTAGTAATTCAGGTCCTATCAAAGCCTTTTCACCGTTCTGGTACCAGCATAAAGGAGTTCGACATCGTCTTTCATACAGAGCCTCGTAAGGTGTCATTCCAATACTAGCATGAAAGCTATTGTTGTAGGTGAATTCCACTAGAGGAAGTACTTCATCCCAACTACCTAGATGATCCAATACACAAGTTCTCAGTAGGTCTTCTAACGATTGGATGGTTCTTTTAGATTGTCCATCGGTTTGGGGATGATACGCGAAACTCATTCGTAACTTGCTGCCCATAGCTTCCTATAGAGTTTGCCAGAATGTAGAAGTGAATCTTGGGTCTCGATCTGACACAATGCTTGAAGGGACGTCGTGCAATCTTACTATCTATTTTATGTACAATTGTGCCAACTTAACCATTGACATTCTCAGATTTATTGCTAAAAAGTGAGCACTTTTTTTCAATCGATCAATGATGACCCAGACAGCATCGTTACCTCTCACTGTCCGAGTCAAATGGGTAACAAAATCCATAACAATGTTATGCCATTTCCATTCTGGTATGTCTAATTGTTGTAGCATTCCTCCAAGTCTCTAATGTTCCACTTTTACCTATGACAAGTTAAACAAGCCGTTACAAATTGTGCTACTTCCTTCTTCATTCCAGGCCACCAAAAGAACTCCTTGAGATCTTGGTACATTTTAGTCATACTGGGATGTATGCTAAAATGACTCTTGTGTCCTTCTTCAAGGATTAGTCTCTTTATCTCTGCATTGTCTGGTACACATACTTTACTTCTAAACCATAATACACCATCAGATCCTAGCCTAAATTCTTTAGCCTGTTCTGTATCGATCATTTCTGTTATCTTTTTCAGGCCAAGGTCCAACAACTGCTTCTCTTTAACTAAATTGAGAAAGTCGCTACATATAGTCAGACTACTACATCTAACGAAATCTGCTCCAAACTCCATTTGTAGCTTCAGATCTATGAACTTCTCCACCAACTCTTGTTCTTTGATCATCATATGAGAAACATGCACTGCCTTTCTACTTAAAGCATCAACTACCACGTTTGCCTTTCCCGGATGATATAGGAGTTCAAAATCATAATCCTTCAAGAATTCCATCCACCATCTTTGCCTCATATTCAGCTCCTATTGGTCAAATAAGTACTTCAAGCATTTGTGATCGTTGAATACTTGAAATTGAGCACCATAAAGATAGTGTCGCCAAATCTTCAAGGAAAACACCATCACTGCCAATTCCAGATCATGAATAGGATAATTCTTCTCATGAACCTTTAATTGTCATGAAGCGTACGCCACCACCTTTCTTTCTTGCATGAGCACACAACCTAATTCCTGATGAGAAGCATCATAATAAACCTCAAACTTTTTACTTGGGTTAAGCATTACCAAAACCGGTGCATTGGTCAACCATTGCTTCAGCTCCAGGAAACTCTTCTCACACTTATCTGTCTAGATAAAGGGTTGATCTTTGCGAGTTAGTTGTGTTAAAGGAGCTACTATTCTAGAGAAACTTTCTATAAACCTTCTATAGTAGCCAGCTAAACCCACAAAACTCCTTATTTTTGTTACAATCTTTGGTCTTTCCCATTGCAACACTACTTCAACTTTGGTTGCGATCCACCGCTATGCCTTGAGATGATATAACATGTCCTAAGAATTTCACCTCTTGCATCCAAAACTCGCATTTTGACATCTTTGCATACAATTTCTGTTAGCAAATTAATGAAGATGAAGTTTTGATGATGTCCAAATCAAGTCAAGAACAAACAAGACTCATGAAGAATGATCTTTGAAGGCTTGTAATCTTTTGTAATAATTGTATGAACATAGGAAAATTAGTAGTTTTATGTATGCATTCAAAAGTGATGTAAAAATAAGCCATAAGCAAAATTCTGTGCAGTGCTAATCGATTAACAAGAGGTGCTAATCGATTAGCGTTAATCGATTAACAGAGGGTGTTAATCGATTGTTCCAGAGAGCCATGGAGAAGCGAGACAGTGCAATGCTAATCGATTAACAGAGGGTGTTAATCGATTAGTGTTAATCGATTAACAAGGCCTGTTAATTGATTAACATAGTGAACGTTTGAAAAACTAGCCGTTTTTAGAGCCGTTGAAGTATCCGTTGGGTTGTTAATCGATTAACCACTGTAGCTAATCGATTAACACTGTCAGAAAGGTTGAAAACGAAAAATGGAGGAGCCTTTGGATGAGTCTATAAATAGACTCTCATTTCCTCTCAAGGAAAACTACTACTCTTCCCTTGTGCTCAAATACTCTAAAACTCTTGAGAATTGTGTGCTCTTGCTCAGCTAAGGAAACTCTGTCTGTAGAGTTGGTGAAATACTGCTACGGTGATAGAGGAATAGCTAGTTCATCCTTGGTGCATCTAAGGAAGTGTTTGGAAGAGGAATTCATCCTTCGTGAAGTATTCGGAGGAAGTGTTTCATCCTTTGTGAAGATTCAAAGGAGGTGTTGTTTCATCTCTTGTGGCTTCAAGAGAGGTGTTTTCTAAACTTTTACAAATTGTATCTGTGTGATTGTAGTTTGTAATAGTTTTGTGATTAGTGAAGTGTTTATCTTGTTTTGAGATAAGCGACTGGACGTAGGATTGGTAAGATCCGAACCAGGATAAAATCATCTGTGCAAATTTCTCTCAACCTTACTCTACTTTATTGTCTTTATTATCTGCTAAGTAAGTTTAATTGAGTAGAAATTTTTAAGGCACACGTTTTTAGTAAGAACCAATTCACCCCCCCTCTTGGTTTGTTATTCCACGCTAACCATTCCGCTGCAGCCGCTCTGACAATTGGTATCAGAGCTTGCTTTGATAGTCATTCAAATGGCAGGATCACATCAAACCTTTGCAGAGGGTGCTTCTATCAATAGACCACCACTATTCACAGGTGAAAATTACGCATTCTGGAAGGTTAGAATGCAAATTTTTATGGAATCTATTGATATAGATATTTGGGATGCTATTGTATCTAGTCCTTTTGTTCCAATTAACAATATGCAGGAACCAAAGCCCCGTGACCAATGGACTGCTGAAGATAAGAAAAAATTTGGTAATGATGTAAAAGCTCGTAATATTATTTCATCTGCTTTAACTGTTGACGAGTTTTACAGGATTTCCATTTGTAAAACTGCACAAGAAATGTGGGAAGTACTTAAAGTAACCCATGAAGGAACAGATGAGGTAAAGAGAGCTAGAAAGAATACTTTAATCCAGGAATATGAAATGTTCAGGATGAAGCAAGGAGAAACAATAGTAGATGTTCAGAAACGCTTCACCAACATAGTAAATCATCTTATTGGATTAGGTAAGTCTTTCGATACTGATGAGCTTAATATAAAAATTTTGAAATCTTTAGACAGGTCTTGGCAACCAAAAGTGACTGCAATTTCTGAGTCACAAAATCTCAACACAATGACAATGGCTGCATTATTTGGAAAGTTGAGAGAGCATGAACTTGATCTCGGAAGACTAGATGAAGAAGAAGCAAAAACTAAGAAAAAGACTCTAGCCTTCAAATCTGAGGTAGAAAAGAGCAAAAGCAAAATGGAAGATGAAGACTCAGAAGAAGATGAAAATTTGAGTTTACTCATCAAGAGGTTCAATAGGTTCATGAAATCAAAAGGCAAAGGGAGATTCAGAAATGAAAAGAGAGAAAATCAAGGATCTTCCTCAAACTATAGATGCTATGGTTGCGGAGAAAAAGGACATTTAAAAGCAGACTGCCCAAATCAAAAGAAGGGTGAAGAAAGGAAAGAAAAGAAGTTCTTCAAGAAAAAGAAAGCATACATCGCATGGGACGATGACAACGAATCAATTTCTGACTCGAGCAGTTCTGATGAAGAAGCAAACATATGTCTAATGGCGGATGACGATGACTCTGGAAGCCAAGTAAGTACATCTAACGATTCAGATAATTCTAGTCAATATGATAGTGAAACTGAATTGCATGATACTTATGCTGCTTTATTAGTAGAATCCGAAAAATTAGATATAGCTCATAAGAAATTGAAAAAGGATTTCAAAGAGTTAAAATTAAATTTTGAAAATATTCTTGAAGAAAATAAAAATTTGAAAATTACTTCTGAAAATTTCTCTAAAATTAATGATAATTTGAAAACTGAATTTACAAATTTATCTGAAGAAAACAGGAGTTTGAAAAATAAATTTTTATATCAAGCGGAAGAAATCAGAAATTTAAAAAGTAAAGTTTTATATTATGAAAAAGAAAAATATGTTGCTAATAATGAATGTGAATCTTGTATAAAATTCAAATATTTTTCTGAAAATACAACCACTGGAGAATGTAGTAAAAATAATGAAAATAAGGTTGTTAAAAATAAGTATGTTCCTAAAAATAAACATAATCATAGAACCCGTAGAACTTGGGTAGAAAAAGGAACAACTTATAGGAACACAAATGTTGCATCATGCTTTTATTGTATGAAAAAGGGTCATACATCTAACAAATGTAAAATTAAGCATTATGGTGTTCCAAGTGGTAGATATGCTTGGGTTGTAAAATGATTTTAATCTTCTTAAATCTAACCCAAAGGACCCATACAAAGTAGTTGGGTACCTAAATAGCTTGTTCTTTTTATGTTGTAGGAATTATCAAAACCAAGGAAGTATATGTGGTGTCTTGACAGTGGATGTTCAAAACACATGACCGGAGATAAAAAGAAATTTACAAGCTTCCGGAAAAAGGAACGAGGCTTTGTCACCTATGGTGATAACAACAAAGGAAAAATCCTTGGAATTGGAGATATTGGAAGTGAAGATACCTTGATGATCAAAGACGTGCTATATGTGGAAGGATTAAAGCATAACTTAATTAGCATTAGTCAATTATGCGATAAAGGATTCAAGGTAACCTTCGAACAAAATTCTTGCACTATTTATAAAAATGATTCTTCTGAAATTGCTTTGAAAGGAATTAGGCATAACAATATTTATTTGATTGATTTAGAAAATGCATCAAATAGGAATATTTCATGTTTAGTAGTAAAAGAAGAAAATCCATGGTTATGGCATAAAAGAGCTGCACATATTCATATGCAACAATTGAATAAACTCATTTCTAAAGACTTAGTAATTGGTCTACCAAAACTAAAATATGTGAAAAATAAATTGTGTGATGCATGTCAAAAGGGAAAACAAGTGAAATCATCTTTTCATTCGAAAAATATTGTTTCTAGTTTAAAACCCTTAGAACTTTTGCACATGGATTTATTTGGTCCCTCTAGGATAAAAAGTTTTGGAGGAAATTATTATGCTTTAGTTATTGTGGATGATTATTCAAGATATACTTGGACTTTCTTTCTTACTCTTAAAAGTGAAGCTTTCAAAGAATTTAAAAAGTTTGCAAATTTAGTTCAAAATGAAAAGGACTTGAAAATAAAGGCTATTAGAAGTGACCATGGAGGTGAATTTCAAAATGAATCTTTTGAAACTTTTTGTAAAGAATATGGCATTTCTCATAATTTTTCTGCACCTAGAACTCCTCAACAAAATGGAGTTGAAGAAAGAAAGAATAGATCCTTAGAGGAACTTGCTAGAACTATGTTAAATGAATATAGTGTTCCTAAACAATTTTGGGCTGATGCTGTGAGTACTGCATGTTATGTATTGAACAGAATGCTTATTAGGCCAATTTTGAAATGTACTCCTTATGAACTTTTTAAAGGTAGAAAACCAAATGTTTCACATTTAAGAATTTTTGGATGCAAATGTTTTGTCTTAAATAATGGAAAACAAAATTTAGGAAAATTTGATTCCAAATCCGATGAAGCTATTTTTCTAGGATATTCTCTTACTAGCAAAGCTTATAGAGTTTTTAATCGGAAAACACTTGACATAGAAGAATCTATGCATGTTGTCTTTGATGAAATTGTGGACCTTGAGGTAAAACCTCTTGAGTCAGATGAATTAGATGCAGGTGAAAATGAAGACTTGCAAAAGACAACAAATGAAGAGAAAATGAATAGTCCTCAAGATGATGAAGATCTAAACAAAATATGGCAACAACCTAGAGGATTATCATTGGACAACATCATTGGCGACATATCAAAAGGGGTAAACACTAGAAGAAATTTAGTAAATTTTTGTATGAATGTAGCTTTTATGTCGCAAATAGAACCTAAGAACATTAAGGAAGCTCTTCAAGATGAACAATGGTGTATAGCAATGCAAGAAGAACTCAACCAGTTTGAAAGAAATCAAGTTTGGGAATTGATTCCTAGAGAAGATACTCATCAAGTAATTGGAACAAAATGCGTATTCAGAAACAAACTGGATGAAGATGGAAACATCACCAAGAATAAAGCTAGGCTTGTGGCTCAAGGATATAGTCAAGAAGAAGGTATAGATTATGATGAGACATATGCTCCAGTTGCCAGGTTAGAGGCAATACGCCTACTTCTTGCTTATGCATCTATAATGAAATTTAAATTATTTCAAATGGATGTTAAAAGTGCATTTCTAAATGGTTTTATAAAAGAAGATGTGTATGTTGAACAACCACCCGGTTTTGAAGATTTTAAATTTCCAAATCACATCTATAAGTTAAAGAAAGCACTTTATGGTTTAAAACAAGCACCTAGATCTTGGTATGAAAGACTTAGCAATTTTCTTTTAGAAAATGATTTTAATAGAGGAAAAGTTGATTCCACTTTGTTTATTAAAAGAGTCGGAAAACATATTTTGATTATTCAAGTATATGTTGATGATATTATTTTTGGATCAACAAATAAATCTCTTTGTGAAGAATTTGCTAAGACTATGCAGGGTGAATTTGAAATGTCTATGATGGGAGAATTAACATTCTTCCTCGGTCTTCAAATTAAGCAAATGAAAGAAGGTACGTTCATTTCTCAAACTAAGTATTGTAGAGAAATTCTTAAGAAGTTTGAAATGGACAAAGCAAAGGAAGCATCTACACCTATGGGAACCTCTTGCTATCTTGACAAAGATGAGTCAGGTAAGGAGGTAAATCAAACTAAATATAGATGTATGATAGGTTCTTTGCTATATCTCACTGCTAGTAGACCAGATATTATGCAGAGTGTTTGCGTGTGTGCTAGGTATCAATCTAGTCCTAGAGAATCTCATCTTACAGCAGTTAAAAGAATATTGAAATATCTTAATGGAATTGCATCCTTTGGTTTATGGTATCCATCTGGAACGGAACCTAGTCTTGTAGGATTTTCCGATGCAGATTATGGAGGTTGTAAGATAGATAGAAAAAGCACTAGTGGAACATGTCATCTTCTAGGTAGTTCCTTAGTTTCTTGGCATTCTAAGAAACAAGCCTGTGTAGCTTTATCTACCACTGAGGCTGAATATATTGCTGCGGGAAATTGCTGTGCGCAAATTTTATGGATGAAACAGCAATTAGAAGATTATGACATTCATTTAGATCATATACCACTTAAGTGTGATAATACAAGTGTTATAAACCTTACAAAGAATCCCGTAATGCACTCTAGAACCAAGCACATTGAGATTAGGCATCACTTTCTTAGAGATCATGTGCAAAAAGGAGATTGTGAAATAGAATATATTGATACCCAACATCAATTAGCTGATATTTTCACCAAAGCATTGCCTAAAGATAGATTCTATGAGCTTAGAAGAGACTTAGGGATATTGAAAACATGTTAAAAATTGAAAATAAGAACAATTTGCTGATTTTCGAAAATCAGCGTCAGTTAATCGATTAACAGAGGGTGTTAATCGATTAACGTTAATCGATTAACAGGTCCTGTTAATCGATTAGCATACGTACCAGGCAGTAAATTCTGCCCAAAAATAGCCGTTGTAACGGCTATAAACGGTAACTTTTTAAATTTGAACGTTGGGGGGGTCATTTTCAGCCTATTTAAACCCATACCATCCCTCATTTTTACCCACTCACTTTACCCATCCCTCTACAACTCAAATTCACTTCATTTCTTCTCTCAAAATTCAAATCTCTTGCTCTCATGGCTGAACCATCAAGAAGAAGAAGAAGAAGAAGCTATGGATCGGAAAGCACACCTATTGCACGTGGTCCAAATATTCAAGGGTGGATTTCCGATGATGGAAAGCATGAAGAATATCTACAAATGTGGAAAGAACGCAAGATTCTTCGTCAAAAATTTGTAAATCTCAATTGGTTTACCACACATCAATTTCAATTTTCTCAGCAATTGATTGAGCAAGGTGTCCAGCATCTACTGCAACTTCAAGGGAGTTACTATCCGGATTTGGTAAGAGTATTCTACTACAATCTAAAATCCCAAAATGGTATTATTTACACTCGTGTAAAAGGGATAGATATCATTCTGGATAATGACATTTGGACAAATGTTGCTCATCTTCCCATCTTAGAAAATACCATGCATGTGCCAAATGACTTTGGTGATTTTAACAAAATTTTGGCATATCGCTCTTTCATGCGCAACCCTCAACAACCTCTACCAAATAGGAGATATCTTCTTGTAGGAAATCTTAGAATGGAGGAAAGGGTTCTTCATTATCTTATTGTATGGTTGCTTTGTCCAAGAGGCTCAAATTTAGCATAATGCTTTGAAATCGATCTCATGCTCATGTCTGCCATTACTCAAAATATCAAAATCAATTGGGCAGATCTCATCTCCGACACTATTGTCCGGGCAAAGAGGTATGATAGAAGTCATCTTCCATATCCCCTCCTTATTTCCTTAATCTGTGTTTATAAAGGAGTTGATGTTACGGGAGAGAAATCTCTCACCGTCTTAAGAAATCATGAAATTGAGGAATCAGCATTGCATCAAATGGGGTTTATACGACAAGGAAATATGTTTGTCCGTGCTGAAGATGATATTGCACAAGAAGAGGACGCATCAGCTGAAGAAGATGAAGATATTCCTATGCCTCATCCAACAAATGTTGCTGGCCCATCCCATCCTCCACAAGAATATAGTCTAGAAAGTATATCTAGACAAATTGAAGAAATGGCCTCTATGCAACAAAGAAGGATGGATGATATGATGGCTTATCACACTCTTCGCTATGATGAAATTAATAATCATCTTAAGGAGATTGATGACAAACTTGCAAAACTCTATGTTCCCGATAGTGATGATGAGTCTTAGGCAATTTATGTTTTTATGTTTTTCTTAGTATGTGAACTTTATATTTCCTTGTATGCTTGCCTATTTGCATTCAATAAAAAGTATGTTGTTTTTTTCTTATTATTTCTGTGCATATATGCTTTTATTAAGGCGGAGTATAATTTCTAATACATTTAGGGGGAGAAATTATTCATCACTTTTTAATAATGATCAAAAAGGGGGAGAAATATTTAAAGCCTTAAACTTATTTCTAAGTACACTAACAATTATTTCTTCCTTAAGTTGTGTTTCAAATACAGATTATTACCAAAAGCTTTAAATCAAGAAAGTTTTGATCATCATCAAAAAGGGGGAGATTGTTAGCAAATTAATGAAGATGAAGTTTTGATGATGTCCAAATCAAGTCAAGAACAAACAAGACTCATGAAGAATGATCTTTGAAGGCTTGTAATCTTTTGTAATAATTGTATGAAGATAGGAAAATTAGTAGTTTTATGTATGCATTCAAAAGTGATGTAAAAATAAGCCATAAGCAAAATTATGTGCAGTGCTAATCGATTAACAAGAGGTGCTAATCGATTAGCGTTAATCGATTAACAGAGGGTGTTAATCGATTGTTCCAGAGAGCCATGGAGAAGCGAGACAGTGCAGTGCTAATCGATTAACAGAGGGTGTTAATCGATTAGTGTTAATCGATTAACAAGGCCTGTTAATCGATTAACATAGTGAACGTTTGAAAAACTAGCCGTTTTTAGAGCCGTTGAAGTATCCGTTGGGTTGTTAATCGATTAACCACTGTAGCTAATCGATTAACACTATCAGAAAGGTTGAAAACGAAAAATGGAGGAGCCTTTGGATGAGTCTATAAATAGACTCTCATTTCCTCTCAAGGAAAACTACTACTCTTCCCTTGTGCTCAAATACTCTGAAACTCTTGAGAATTGTGTGCTCTTGCTCAGCTAAGGAAACTCTGTCTGTAGAGTTGGTGAAATACTGCTACGGTGATAGAGGAATAGCTGGTTCATCCTTGGTGCATCTAAGGAAGTGTTTGGAAGAGGAATTCATCCTTCGTGAAGTATTCGGAGGAAGTGTTTCATCCTTTGTGAAGATTCAAAGGAGGTGTTGTTTCATCTCTTGTGGCTTCAAGAGAGGTGTTTTCTAAACTTTTACAAATTGTATCTGTGTGATTGTAGTTTGTAATAGTTTTGTGATTAGTGAAGTGTTTATCTTGTTTTGAGATAAGCGACTGGACGTAGGATTGGTAAGATCCGAACCAGGATAAAATCATCTGTGCAAATTTCTCTCAACCTTACTCTACTTTATTGTCTTTATTATCTGCTAAGTAAGTTTAATTGAGTAGAAATTTTTAAGGCACACGTTTTTAGTAAGAACCAATTCACCCCCCCTCTTGGTTTGTTATTCCACGCTAACCATTCCGCTGCAGCCGCTCTGACAATTTCTTCTCCCTCAAGATCCCAAGTACGACCCTTAAGTGTTCGACATGTTCTTCTCGAGTCTCAGAATAGATAAGTATGTCATCTATAAAGACTACGACAAACTTTTCATCCTTCCAAAAAGATGCAATAAAAATAGATAAAAACAATAAAAATTATGGGAAAACAAGAAGTTGAATATGACAGAGCCAGTTAGACAACTTCTTATCCTTCTAGAAAATTGCAATATATATAGATAAAAACAATAAAAGTTCTGGGGAAACAAGAAGTTGAATTTGGCAAAGCCGGTTAGACAATTCTCATCCTTCCAGAAAGATGTAACAGAAATAACTAAACGTTCTGAGAAATAATAACGTAAACACAGCAGAACAGAATCAAAATCACGTTTTACAACTATCAATAGACTTGGATCTCATCATAGAAGCATGTTCATATTCAAAATTCAAGATCATACAAAAACAAAAGACTTCATATTCAAGATTTAAGATCAAACAAAAGCAAAAGATTTCATATTCAAGGTTCAAGATCATACAAAAACAAAAGGACTCCATATTCAAGATTTAAGATCAGACAAAAGCAAAAGATTGCATATTCAAGATTCAGGATAATACAAAAACAAAAGACTCAAGATTAGTTCCCCTTACCTCTTTTCTAGACTTAATCTCCTGCTTAGAAATTGTTCCCCGAAAACTTCCAACATTTCTCTTTTTCAACTAGAATTCCCTCCAACTCTCTCTTCTCTCAAAATTTTCTCAATTTTTGGTGCCATTTCAGTCTTCCCCCATGCTTGCTATTTATAGGCTATGATTTGGCACTATTTTTTTTTAATAATATTTTATTAAAAATACTATTTTATTTTGACTTCACCATCGAAAGTGTCTTGCTCCCCATTCCACTTCTGAAAGGTTCTTTGTCATTTTGCAATCATTTAAATTTTTTTTAATTAATTTTTTCTTTTTTACAAAACGTTCTAAACTAAAATTTTCAAAATTTTAAATTCCTTCTTCTAAAATTACTATAATCCATTATCATAAATTATTAATTTTTTTTATCATAATTTTCTCATTAATTATATTTTCTACCTTTAAAATTATTACTACTAAAAATGCTACTATTTATTAAAAATTGATAATTTTAATGGACTTTAGACATTATGTTTCAAAAAAAAATTCATAAATTTAAAATAAATTCATAAGTCCTTCAAAACATAAAATAAGAACTTAATACACTTTAAAATAAATTAAATAGATTCTCTAAGATATTTCTATATTAATCCTTCAGTCTTCCATACCACAGCTGTGAGTTCCTACCACTGCTCTCTTATATAAAAATAATGAATCGTCGTATTAGAAAGAAAACAAGAGATACATAAATGCAAGGGTAAAACGTAAAAAATTGATGAGAAATAATATATTAGAAAATAGTAACATATCAAACTAAAGATGAATAATATCAAAGTATATTTGATAGAAAATAAGTTCTTAAGTCATTTTGTCTCATTTCTTGATATATTATTATACAAATACTCACTAAGTGAACATTCTCTTTAAAAATCAACATAAAAACTCACATAATGCATTTAAAAGAATAAGCTTAATATGAAAACATTAATGACATATGATAAGGATTATCAAAAACAAATCTTTGGTAAAAATCAATCATTAACTTAGTCCTTCTCATTTTTCCATTTATATCACTCTATTACTTCAGTCCAATAACTCATTCAATAATACATTTCATTACATGACCCAACCCAAAAACACAAATAGTTCTCATTCATCAATTCAAATCAGCCCACATAGCTCAACTCAATGGCTTAAATGAACATCATTCAAAAGTGGCTCAACAACAAAATAAATATAGACTATCCTTCCGAAAGACGAGTGTATTGAATGGACTCCTAAGACTCTACATCTGTCATACTTACCATCATTTCATTCTTTTCTATAACTTGTTATCAAATTGAATTCATGTATCTCATCTAGTCATGATAGGGTTAACCTCACTAGTTCCCTGAGTATAATTTTCTTTCATATCATATCGTTTGGCCTCCTTTGACTCTCACCACCTAATTATCTTTCTCTATATGAGTTAGGATCGTCTCATATAACAAATTCCCTTCAATACACTTTGATTGACCTTAAATTAATATTTCTTCTTTGGAAATAACAAATTTAAACTATTATATCACAACTAAAATTCCTCAAACAAGCATACATCGATGGATGCAACTCAATCCAATCATCATTCAAATTGAGGTATGAAATCATCATAGATTTCTTTAACATAAAATCTTTAAAATTTCAAAACTTTCTTGAAAAACTCACTTATATAATGGATTAAACTTGACATGTAATCAATTACCAAAGAATGTAACATGTGTATTCATGTTCCATATTAACTCATCAATCAAACATAATTTCAAAATCACAAATTCTAACTATGTAACCCAAATCAAACAATGCCAAAATAAATTCATAAACCTTTTAACAACCTCAATACACTTCATATTCCTTAATAATTCAATTCTTCGTATCTTCATATTCAAAATTTTCTATGCTTCTACCCTCTTTAAGCCTTACCCTTCATATAATAATAAATTCATAAGAATAGTCATTTCACTACATCAAAGACACTCAAACAATCAAACCCAAAGAAATTGCTTAGTCATGTAATCACAAAAATCACATTCAATCAATAAAGTTTCTTACGAATCTAATTATTCAATCACTACTTTCATACTAATTTCACAACACAACAACATCAACCATTACTTAACATATCCAACCCGGTAATTTCACCCCCACTTAGGAACTTCATAGTACAAACCCAAAAATCTCCTCCTCTCACAAATTCTTAACTTTCTCTAGACCAAGGAAAATATCACCACTACAAATATTATTCATTAAACTTATATTTCTCTTAAGAAATTCTCATCTTTGTAGCAACATTCAAACACAACAATCATACCATCAATTAATATCTTTTAAAAAATAAAACATTTGATTTAAATAATGAAATTAGTTTCATTCGCTTGATAAAGTTTGTCTAAGTCTACTCTACTTTCCTAAACAATGTCACACTCAAAAAATTACTCTATTTACAAAATCAAAGGTCTAATAATGTTCAAGGCAAAATTTTAGGATCATAAATAGAGAGGGAACCCAGATTGCTCTTAAAGAGTAGGTAGAATTTTCAAACTCACCATTAAGAGAAATTGACTGAAGGTTTTTGTAGAATTTTTCACGTAGATTAATTCAGTAATGTTGATTCTTCATAAAGAATGGAAGTTGATTCATAATTTTGGAAGAGAAAGGAAGGTGTTTTGGGGAAAAATAGGTTTACATAGAAGAAAAGGGTTTTTTTGAAGAAAAAAAAATGTATTTCATAACATAAAAAGATAAGAGACAAATAGATAATAAGATATACATGTATTTCATAACATAAAAAGATAAGAGACAAATAGATAATTATTCTCTTCAAAAGTAACTCTTGTGCTTATAAAATTATAGGTCACCAAGTTAGTGTTTGGCTGGATTATTCTCTTTCTTATTTGAGTGGTTTGGTTTCACTCCTTTTGAACAAAATAAAAAATTGATTCACTTTTCAAATTTGGGAGATTTTATATAAACATATCATATTCTTGATGAAAAACTAAGGATGATCATCTTTCAATTAATCTCAATCCATAACAAAAGATTTTTTGAATTATCAATAGCTTCAATATTAGTTTTTGTCCACTAAAGAAAATAAGATTATCCCTAATCCGTGAAATTTTTGTTGAGAAAATTATTTTAAAAATGCTACAAAAATGGATAATCTCCTTCAAAAAGATAATGAACAAAGAATTTGTAGAAAAGATTCATTTAACGAAGTGTATGTTCATGTAGAAACAACTTTCTTACACTTTTAAGTAAAAGAGTTATACTTAACTATAAGTTATAACTCTTTACTTTATAGTAAGTATTTGATGTAATAAAATTAAAAAAATCAATAATTGAGAGTATCTTGAATTAAAGTGTCAAATTTATGTTAAAGTTTGTACAAATTCTTAAAGTAAAATAAAATTGATTTAATTTTACATGGGAGTGAAAAAACAAGTGAATTCACCGTCAACAATTTGATAATTTCAAATAATATTCATTAAGTTATCTTAATTCACTTTAAGAAGATTACACATGAACGGAGACAAGTTCTGACACGTTCAACCAACTCCTTCTTTTACTTTTTTTTTATAAAATATTAAAATTAAAATTAAAAAATTATGATTTAAATAATTTTGTAACTTAAATCAACACTTATAAAGTTAATTTTAATCATTAATTATAATTCAATAATTTAATACATAAAAGTAATATTTTTCTTAATTGATCAAATTAAAAACATTAATTAATAAGATGAAATTTAAAATACATTCAATATTTTATCTAACCTATGTATCTACACTTAAGTAGTAAACTCTATCGTGGCAAACTCCTAGGTTTATCTTCATTGCAAAAAGTTAGATGTTTGAAAATGCAAAAAAAGAAATGATAACTACTTTTAATTGGAGAAACACTCATAATGAGTTGAGTTGCACGATCAACCACCACAAGCTGCCAATACACTTCCATTCTGTCACCTTTTGCCGCCAATTAATTATTAAAATAATAGAATAAAAAATTAAATTTATCAACAGTAAATATATAAATATATATATATATATACAAATATTCAATTATAAACCATTTTTGTAAATTTTTACAGTAACTATCTTCAAAATAATACTATAAATTGATTTACATAAAATAAAAGAAAACTGTTAAACTAAAAGTATAAGTTATAACTAAAATGAAAATTATTTTTATTTTATAAATAATATATATACACACAAATAAAAAATATTCTTTTGTATTATTGTCATCACATCAACCACTAAATTATGATTTGACACCTACATTTTTTTTCTTATTTTTTATAATCTTATAGTTAAAAAAACCATTATATTCAATTAATAAAAATAAATATAAAAACCTAAAAATTAAAATATTACTATTTATAGTTGTTAGATTGTAAAATGAAATATCCACGTTTCAAAAATATTAAGACTTATACACATCACTTTTCTTTTACAGTCATTTAACAACCTTCGTTACTATTATTTTAAATTTTTTTATATCATTTAACCAAATATTTATTCTTTATTATATATATTTCTTTTGTTAAAATAAATAATAAAAATATTATTATTTTCAGTTATAATATAAGTAATTCTTTATTTTTCTCTAACACTATATACACCTATCCGCACTCAACACAAAATATGAACATCCTACAATTGTATCATATGATTCTGGACGGCTTCAAACAAAAACATAGGATAGATGGCACGTCCCAATCACCCATATCGAACGGTCGTGACAGGTAGGTCTCCTGACGCGATTAAGTTAAAACACTGATTAGAGGATTGGACTCTGGATTGGACCGTGATTAAGGTCATGCTAATTCTAGGCCCATTACCAAAACTATAAATACAGGTCAAAGATAAGAGGTAGGCAGATTTATTAATTACGTATTTATTATAACACTTAAACAACCGATCGGATCATTAGTGACTTAAGCATCACCTTTGACAGGTACCCTCCTAGGCGAACAAGACGAACGGACTTTGAACAACGGAGAAAAGAATCTCACGAAGACCAAACGGAGACAACATAAGGCGTGCATATTTAGGTGACTCGACCCCATACAGGAACAACAACTATTTTTATAAAATTTCCAAATTTCTTTTGCTAAATAAGTAGATTTCTATCGTTTTGCTAACCTCGTTAAATGCAGGGTGCTGAATTTCTTCGTTAACTGATAAGTAAATGTCTATAAATCAATAATTGACCAGAAGCAGAAAACAAGAAATAAATATTTAGACATAAAATTTTGACTAAATATTTAAATATAAAAAGAAACTAAAAAGGTAAAATGTCAAACAGAGTGATGATTTTATTTTTAAAGGTTTTTCTATTTTAACTTTTTGAGTTGTAACTTAGATGACACTTGTTTACTTAAATTACGATTCATACAAATAATATCTTTGATATGATATATATCAATAATGCAGAAGATAAACAGTATACTCAACAATGGCATCCCTGGTGGTGGGCGAGAACCAGTGAGTTCTGAGCTGAGCATAACCCCTAGCAAAACGAAAGAGGCCACTTCCACCGATCACAGGCATCTCCCTCTTCTCGTTGAAAACAGGGTTCCTTCCAAGAATGGTGAAGCTGCTGCCATTGTACTTCCCTTCAGTGATGGCGAAGTTCATGGCCATCAGCAAGGTAACATCACTCTGCGACGTCGAAGCATAGAACCCCTGTGCCTTCCCCACCAACTGAGAGTTCAATTGGGGTTCCAATGTCAAAGGGTTCTCTATCATGTTCACCGCTCCAAACGACGTCGTTGAGTTCTTCAACCCTGATGAAACTACTTCGATGGAAGAAGGGTTGCGTCCACTCACCACGTCGTGCCAATACAACCTGAAATGACTAAACTTTTCTTGGTTTTCGTCCAAACCAAACATTTTGCGGTCCAAGGTACGCACGAAATCATCATGGGTGTCTTGTTGTGTGGTGAAGATGAAGGGAGTGAAGAGGAGAAAGAAGAAGAAAAGTTTGGTGAACATGGTTGTGTTGATGAGGTCACAAGAAGAATGGATTTGCTAATGGGAAGAGAAGAGTCCTTATAATGATCACACATCAACCTTGGAAGCGGGTGGCATAATCATTCATCGATGGACACTTCTATGACCATGGTAATTTTTTTATCGTTTTTCATGAGGGTAAAACTTCTCAAATGTTGGATTTTTTTCAAAGCAACCAAGCTCATGTAATTATTCATGAAAAATAATGTGCAAAATAATGAGTTTTTAGTAAACATTAAAAGTTATTTAATGAAAATATATTTAAAATTTAGAGATTTTTTTTTATAATTTTATTTATAAAAATGATACACTTATAATACAATATTCAATTTTTTCTAGATTATTCCAAAAACTGGGATAATTTATTTTCATTTAAGTAATAATCACAATTTTATTTTAGAGTGCAATTATGGTACAGTATAGTGATTTGTTCGGCTTTCAGTTTTGAAAAAATATCTGAAAAAGTTTCTAAAACAATCTAGTATAAAGTAAATATATTTTTATTTATTTATTTACTATAAATAGTTTAATTTCATGCATTATTAATATGTCAATGTCACAATAAAGCTACTTTAAAATTGAATTTTAGAATACTTTTCATGCATTAAATTGGTAGAGAAAAATATTACTTTAAATATGATTGAATGGTAGTAAATTGGTAGGAAAAGAATTAGGGAGCTGGTTTACGAAGATAATATGGTAAGTTTTATCTTTCAATTGAATTAAGGCGATATTAATAGTGAAGTTAGAGGTGAATTTACTTTAATTAAATATGTTGATATATTTAGAAAAAGTGACTACAGGATAGTTTTAATTTTTTTTATTTCTTATAGAAGTTTTGGATTTATATTTATGTTGAGTTACAAGACCATTTATAGAAGTTTTGGATTTATATTTATATTTATTTTAGAACATGTTTAGATAGAAAAATTTTAAAAGTTTTCGTTGAAGAGTAATATTGTAGTTCATTCTATTCAAATAAGAAACTGATAACATAATTTCTTTGTCAACAATAACTTTATTATGTTCACAGGATCCTGCATGACAACCTTTCTTATATCTCAACTTTTTGACAAATAAAAAATCGAATTATAGAACTTAATTATATTAAACTTTGATTAAGTACAACTGGTCAATTGTGTCACTCCTCACCATTTCTTTGATTTCTTTATAAATAACTTCAGTCAAAACATTCATATTATTTAGAATTAGTTATATTTTTTCTACCAATCTTGTAATTCTTCTACTAAAGATTTTATTATGAAGTTACTTTCTTATTTTATATTTGTATCACAACAATTTATGATATTTTCTTGGTCGAACAAGTTATGATACATTAAATGAAGATTTTTCAAAATTTATTATTATTCCTTTCTCCTCAAATTTGCTAAAAACATCGCATTATAGGTTCAGTCTATGAAGATATTAAATATCAAAATAAAAATAAAAGAGTGAACTTTATATATATATATATATATATATATATATATATATATATATATATATATATATATATATATATATATATATATATATATATATATATATATATATATATATATATATATATATGGGTTTGTTAATTTACGTAAGATTTTTTTAGTTGGTATATTCTAAGTGTACCAAGTTTTAATAGACCAAAAAATCTCCATTCAAAAAAAAACCTACTTTAAACCTAAGGGTATTTTAATAATTTTAATATTTAATTTAAAATAAAAAAAATAAAAGTTAGTTATTTACAATTCATGACTTAATAACTACCTTTTATTTTTTTATTTTAAAAAAACTAATAACTACTACTACACGTGGCAGCAATCATGAATGATAAATAACTACGTGGCAGCAATCATGGATGATAGGCAGCAATCATGGATGATAAATAGCTAAGTGACAACAATCATGGATGATAGGGTTTAGGGTTTAAGTTTTTTTTTAAATAAAAAAATAAAAGGTAATTATTAAGTCATGGATTGTAAATAACTAACTTTTATTTTTTTTATTTTAAGTTAAATATTAAAATTATTAAAATACCATTGGGTTTAAAGTATGTTTTTCTTTAAATGGAGATTTTTTTGTCCATTAAAACTTGGTACACTTTGCTAAAATGTACCAACTAAAAAAACCTTACACGTAAATTAGCAAACTCATATATATATATATATATATATATATATATATATATATATATATATATATATATATATATATATATATATATATATATATATACTAATATGATCTATAAATAAATATAGTACCATATTAATTTTATTTTACTTTTTAGCTTACTAGCTTTTAAAATCACGAAAGTATCACTACTGCATAAAGGCATTTAGACGTATGTTATTTTGGGCTTTTAACGTCTGATCTCCGTCTGACGTCTATATGGGTGACGTTAATGAGACGTCGGACCCAATAGGTCGACGTCTGACACTATAGATCAGACGTCTAAAACGTTGCCATATTTGATTGGATCTTTTTCCGCTTGAGGCCTTTCTGGTTGCTCCTGACTTATGGTGATTCGAGTTTACAACTTTATATTTTAGTCGAAGAGAATGTATTGTACGTTTTTTTTTGTATTGGATGATTTTAAAAACGTAGTGGAGAGAATTGGAGGACTGCAAAACGCAATAAATCGCCGCCCAAGAACGCCGCCCAAGGACATGAGCAAAACTGCACCAAAACCCAACGAAAACGCATTTTAATCGGTTCAAATGAAAGATAATGCATCAAAGAGTGATGTAATCGGAGTAAAATTAATTTAAAATGGTGCAAAAGTGAGAAAACGAACCTGAAAAGTGTAACTCGTAGGAAGAAAACGCGAGGAAGATGATGAACATTAAGTACGCGTAATTGTTGCCTCGCGTTCGCGATGTTTTAATGCAGCCATATAGAAGTCGGTTTCCCCCACATCAGACGTCTATATGGTTGTAGAAGTCGGATTGACGGGATCAGACGTCTAAACGGAGTTAAAAAGTAACTTTTTAGATTTAAAAAATGAGTATATAGAAGTCGGTTCCCCCACATCGAACGTCTATATGGCTGTAGAAGTCGGATTGGCGTGATCTGACGTCTAAATGGAGTTAAAAAGTGACTTTTTAGATTTAAAAAATGAGTATATAGAAGTCGGTTCCCCCCACATCGGACGTCTATATGGCTGTAGAAGTCGGATTGGCGGGATCGGACGTCTAAATGGAGTTAAAAAGTGACTATTTAGTTTTAAAAAATGAGTATATAGAAGTCGGTTCCCCCACATCGAACGTCTATATGGCTGTAGAAGTCGGATTGGCGTGATCTGACGTCTAAATGGAGTTAAAAAGTGACTTTTTAGATTTAAAAAATGAGTATATAGAAGTCGGTTCCCCCACATCGGACATCTATATGGCTGTAGAAGTCGGATTGGCAGGATCGGACGTCTAAATGGAGTTAAAAAGTGACTTTTTAGATTTAAAAAATGAGTATATAGAAGTCGGTTGCCCCGCATCAGACGTCTATATGGCTGTAGAAGTCGAATTGACGGGATCTGACGTTTAAATAGAGCCAAAAAGTGACTTTTTAGATTTCAAAAATGAGTATATAGAAGTTTGTTCCCCACATCAATGGCTTTAGACGTCTGTTCTGGAGGGAACAAACATCTATATGATTGTTTTATTTACATAAGATGTCACTGGTCATTTTTATGTTGGATATTCAAGGGTCGGACATCTGAAAGGTGACGTTAAAGGTCTTTTCTGCACTAGTGTATTTTATAATAGAGTAACGGTTTTAGATTAGGCTATGCTTCGATAATTAGGATTGAAAAGTGGATAGTTTGTTTTTATGATAATAAAAGATAGTGAAAAATATTACATGCAGTAGTTAAAAGATAAAAATATATATTTTAACAGTTGAAATTTACTCTCCTCTTATTTAAATTGAATGAACTGAAATTTAAAATAGTGCAGATTTACATGAAACCGTTATCTTATTTTAAATTGATATGTTAAGGTGAAACAAGAATATATGATTTTAGTGTTTATTTCAGGGTTCAAGTTATTCAAAATTAAACAACCAATTTAAATGATTATTTATGTTTGAAATTAATTATTGAATAAATGATTGATTCAATACAATAAATATTGATATGTTCATTTTTTATAAAATAAAATAAAATTACAATTAATATAAAAACTTTAATTTCATTTGAATTTCATTGTAATTGAATAAATATTTAATTTATTTAATAGTTGTTACATGTTTTTCTTAAGGAAAAAAAAATCAAATTTGATATATAAATTTTGAAAAAATCACTCAGAATTTTAAAGTTATAAAATAAAAAACAAATTTTTTTAAAATTAATGACATATTAATATTCATCTTTTCTTTAATAAATATATATCACATTTATTAAACATCAACCATGTATTTTATTGCCTTAATTATTTATAAAACTTAAATAAAGTTAATGAAATTAAAGTTTATATATTAAAATTGTAAGGACCAAAAACTACCTGATGTGCTGATCAAATATTGGAATTTTTTTGAAGGGTTTTCTTTCATTCGAAGAAAAAAAAAGTGACTCGATATAACATATACTACCTTGCTAACCTAAAGCTCTTTAATCATCGCCCTCTCGATCACCTCATAAATCATTTTGATGTGTTTCTATTCACCTTCTTACCAATTATGGAAATGATTCTAAATTAATTTAAGTACAGTGTTTCTCCCTAGTGACAATTCTACAATAGTTTTGCTTATTCTACATAAATCACAAATATTAGTAAGAGAAAAACTTAGAAAAAAAATATTAATGTAAAATCCGTATTTAGTGATACTTAATGTACTATATGGTCATTTTATTAGCTAGTATATCAATCAGTTAGAAATATTAAATAGACCGATAAATTGAATAACTTAAACAATAAGTTGTTGTAATTAAAATAATGCTAATTCAAAACTATTTCAAAATCTGTAAATACGAAATAGATTGATTACATGTAATACGTATGTATTATTAAATTTATCAATTTTTTTACTGACATCAAAATATTTTTTTTTTATAGATAATCAAACCAAACAGAATGAAAGACGAGCAATAACTAAATTAAACTGTCCTCAGTACCGCAAACCTAAACATTTAGCAATATAGAAGATCTTATGAAATTATTATTAAATATTTGATTTAGAGTAAATTTCAACTGCTAAAATATAATTTGTCTTTGAAGAGTCTCTTCCTATTCTGTGCAATTTTAAATTCAATTTATTTTTAGTGTTCTAAATATATCCTTGAAGTAGCTTTCTATGTGAAGTGTAAAGTTGGATCTTCCGTGACTTTATGTCTAAACCTAACCTAACAATATTTGGGTCCCAGCACTTCATTTTCATATCTCTAAGGTTTTACGTTTTAGTTTTCATGTGATCTTCAATTATATACTTTTGATTTACTCATTAGGGTGCAATAAATGTCAAATATTTATTAACTTTTTTGATTGCTGATATTTACTCAGCACTTACTCACAATATTAAATAAATAAAAAATCATTCCACTCTTAATTCAGTTTGTGTCAGACCATGTTAGCGTTTATTTATCATGTTTTAATCATAGGATTTATTTTTTTTTCTATATTTCTTTTCAATATGTAAATTTGTTTAACGCGTATTTTCCTCCTTTAACAATTTTGACGATAATCGTACTTATTTTCTAATAAAAAGAGGATAATTGTTTTTAGTAAACTTTTAATAAAAGTGATTTTTCATTGATTTTATTTTATTATTTTGATAAATAACTAAGTATTTGTAATTTCACCATCAACTGTTAATGACTGCACAGTGTCTCAGAAGTAAATTAAAAATAATAATTTTCATAAGAATTATAATATGAACTAAATTTAAGTCAGTTTTAACTTGTTTATAAATTTGACTATTTTTAAATAAATTTTCATTAAAAATTTATTTTTTAGTATTGATGAGTCAATATTATCTTTACTTCACTTAATTTATTATACTACATTTAATCGAGGAATTATACTTGAATGTTCGTTATTTTCCTAATTTTGTTAATTGTGCTTAATTTTTGACTAGTAATTCATATTTTAATTAATTTGAATTATTTTAGGCTAATTATTGTCATTATTAATTGCAAAAGAATTTTTGGAAGTATATTTTGGAACAACGAGCTGCCACGTCATTCTTCACTTGCCACATAAGCATTTTGTTTAGAATTAAATTGTAATTTCGTTTCAGTGGACTTTTGGACATAATTAGTATTTGGACCATTTTTGGTCATATTTGGAGAGAGACCCAATTGTAATTTTTGACCTAGTTTTGTGGCAAAGGGAGGCACACCCTAACTTTCTCCCTCGTTCTCTCTTTTATGTTTTTTGGTCTTATGGAATAGTAGAACAATTCCTCCTTAGAGGCTTCTTGGGTATACTTTACATTTTGCAATTTAATGGAAGTTTGTTTTGGATTTCAATTTCCTTTCTCCTTTCTTGTTTAAATTTCATTCCAGCTTTTACCTTTGGGAGCCACTTTCGCTTTTTGTTTGAAGCTTTTATTTTTGTTCTTCCATTTTTGTTCTTCCATTTTTGTTCTTCCATTTTTGTTCTAGTACAATGCATTTTCGTTTCTGTCCAGATTGCCTTGTTGTGTTAATGTTCTAATTTGTTTTTCATTTTAGGATTAGGGTTCTCGTTCATGGGTTGTTGTTTCTGCTATTGGGTTCGTTTTTGAATGTTCCAATTCGGTTTTGATTCTGTTTGGGTTTCGTTTTCATTGTGTGAATTTAGTTTGTGCATTTGAAGTGCGTGTTTCAAGTTGTTGTTCGTTTTCCCTTACTGTTCCAATTCTATGTTTGCGTTTTTAATGCTTGGTTCTGTTTTGAAGTGTTAATGGAAGTTTAATCGATTTGGTTTGGTCATTAGCGATGCTGCAACGTTTTCCTTGAGATTTATGGGTATTAAATGTAAATTTGTTGGAGATTAGAACACACTTAATGGTCTAATGTGGGTTAATTATCGCTTAGTTAATTAATCTGTTCAGTGTAGGATTGATTAAATGTGCAATTCGTTTACTTAATTCGATTTTAGGAAAACCCAATTAATCTTTACTTAGTTGATTGATTGATGTTGGAATAGGGTGAGAGTAGTGATTAATTGATTGTTAATCGAGGATTGGAAATTTTGTAAGTGAGCTAATGTCCAAATTGTCTTTGAATTATGTGAATTTCGTGTTTTGGTTTGTTAATTCTAGTTGCAAAACGGTCCACATAACCCCTCCCCCCCACTACGTGTTCTATCTCATTCCTTGAACCACATTTGGTCCTTGAGAGACGACCTAGGGGTCAATTCTCCTAGTATACTGCACTTTATTTGCACATTAATTTGATTTGGTACGACCTCGATTATTTAATTTTATTGTCAGTTAGATTTATATAGTTGTTATATTTGTATAGTCATTGTTTCCATATTTTAGGAAGAAAATAAAAAGTAATATAATTAAATTTTAAAGATACTTTTAATTAGGTTTTTATTAAAAAAAATTAAATATAAAAGTATTAAAAAAAATTATATTTTTCAATATTCAATCTTGTTAAGAAGTGGATTTTAAACTTAACTTAAAGTCGGAAAATAGGTTTGTAAGGTGCACTCCTGCTAATATAGGCTCAAACCTAACTCAACCTCACAAAACCCGCTTGTAAGGTGACGTTTACACTCACTACTATACTCTAAATTGGTCTTATCTCTAATCGATGTGAAACTTCCAACAAATCTTTATAATTAATATAATCTCTATTATTAATTAATATGCTATTTTGACTCAAACACACTATTACAAATTTAAAAAAAAATAAAACTCCAAAGCTTTATTTATTTTTATTAAAAATCATTGATTGGTATTATTGATTTAATTTTTGTTTTAATATTTAGTTTAAAAATGAAACTATATCATTTGTTAAAAAGATAATTAAGATTAATATTTTTATGATTGTTGTTTAAGTTTGTAAATGTTGTATTTAAGATATAAAATCAATTGCTCACATCATTTCACTAAACGAACAAAATCAAACTAGAGGTACTAAATTAAAAATTATAAAACTTTTCAATACTTTATAAAACACACATTTGTAATATAAATTTAATTAAAAATACTCCAATTGTTATTAATTTAATTTTATTTGATTTTCAATTTTCATGTAAAGATATGTAAAGAACGATGATTCAAAATCATAGTTATGTCATTTGAATTAAGGATAAAATTTGTAACATCCCAAAATATAGCATATGTTATATAATAGTCATTACACGATTAATACAAAAGACTAGTTAGAGAAGGGATTATAAAGTATAATTTACAGTCATCCAAAATAACCATAAATTTAAAACTTTATATACAATATAGTTATAACAAAACTATATGCAAGAATGGTCATCTCAACCACAAAATAGAAGCAAAGCTAAAACAGATAACTCTACTATTGTTGTCTCGGAACATCTGAAAAATCTCCACCTATAGCTTACTCCACTAACATCTTATCACCCTCTGCTCACACCCATCAGATGATCATCGCTAAACCAAACCAAGCAAAACATAACAACAAACAAAAACAACAAGAAAATAGTAAGCTAGATTACAAAACAAGTCAAAGGTAATTTATAACGTATCATACAAGAATCATACATACATATATCAACCCAACCATCTTAATATGCAAAGACATAAACCAACTGTCTGGACTTAGAATGAATATTGAGCTATGGCGGGTTGTGCACTTGTGGTGGCCTCTATTGCTTTGCAAAGCCATTGCAAATGGGTTTCACCCTACCACCCACACAAGGTTAATCCGTTACCGTGTCATAGGCCTCCAGGAAGCACCTAGACTAGGACCTCCTACTATTCCAACCACATGTTTCAATCTTCTCTACTTGAGAATGAAAGATCAATAGAATGTAGGATAACTCCCAATGTTGAGTTCCCTGCATTCGTTCTAAAATACTTGAAGCCATACCGAAAGAGTTCCTCCATGGAACCCATGTTACCAACCACGAAACCATTTGAGACCGTACCCATATACATATACTTCCACATTGAATCCCAACATATATTATTAATGATAATATAATACCATAAATACTTTAACACCATTCTCATAATCAAAACATAGCTCAAGGTTATCCGAAAACAAATATAGAAAGAATAAAAATAGGTCCTGGACTAGTCGCTCAATGCACCAAGCTCGATGGGCGACCATATAAACAATGAATCAGGCTCCCTCAGTACTCGCTTAGTGACTAGTCTCATTGTGCGAACAGAGAAACAGTGAGTTAAGTTCCCTCACCTCTCGCCCAGCGGCCACTCTCGCTATGCGACAACAGAACAGTGAGCCAAGATCCCTCACCTCTTGCTCAGCGATCACTCTCGTTTAGTGAGTCTGCATAATTCTATAGCACCAAAACTAGAGGATTTACACCCCTTAACCACTCTTGACTTATTCCAAATATCTTTCCCAACTTCTAATACTCCTTAATCGTATTATAGACTTAAATGTACCTAAATAAATGTATCTAAATCATCCTAAACACATTTTTAACTCGTTGACAACAAGATTTCAAACTAAAATTTATCAAAACCTCACGTTAGAGACTCAACTTTAATTCCACTAGTTATAGCTCATTTTCAAACAACTTAGGGACTCTAACAAGTCCCAAATGACTTACTAACACTTCTCACACTGACCATTTAAGCACAGAACCCATAATTCAAACTTTCACCTGTTAAAACGCCCATTTATTTGTACTTACATCTTCTAAAACCATCACCTTGATCCATACCAAGTTCCCTATCAGATTTATACTGACTAATGTTACTAACAAATCTCAGATGACATATAAATAGACTTGAAATATCAGATTTCTACACCCAAACACTATCTCACCCAATTGCACATCAAAACCCCCATTTTAACTACCAAAACTCCTATATTTTCAACTCCTTATCTCATAAACTTTACATCATACATTCCAAACAGAATTGCAACATACTAACATCCAATTCCAGAACAAATTATCATCCAATTCCAGAACAAGTTATCATCCAATATACCTCACAATAGCATTTCATCACAAAATACCCAAATACACCTAATTAAATAATTTAAGACTAGCATAAAACATAAATTTCACCCAATTAGTTTAATACTCATATAAACATCAAACTTACACCACAAACATCAATTAAGAAAACTCTAGCTCTCCTTACCTTAGAAAAACCCTACAGCTCCAAAATCCCCAATCGTTGCTTCCCCGCAAAGAGCTTCTAGAAAGACCTACAAATCACCGATTGGTGATTGGAGATAGACCTTAGAACCTAAATTCAACCAAGAATCAAGGAAGAGAAATTCTTGATATATGCAAAATAGATTCTGTTTGCATGACCATGAACCTAAAATACCAAAGAAAAGAGTACAAACTTATTTGTTCTAAACAACAAATTGATTGGGTAAATAGGTAGACCTTAACGCCATAATCGTCTAAGCTCCTCCTGATCATCAAACAGATGATCAAGGAGTTAGAACACTTAGACAAATGTGAGAGAAAACAAAGAGAAAAAGTTCTAGAAAGATAAAGTGTTTAAAGTAATGAGATGAGTTTAGAAAATTTCTATTAATATTATAAAATTATTTTATAATAAAGTATTTGGTCTCATTATTTTAATACACCTACCAACTTTAATATTTTATTTTCTAGGTTCTAACAAAATTAAACAATAAAGTTTTAATTAAAAAATACAAAATTTTAATATTTAATATAATGATTTTTCTAATAAATAATCCATTAAAAAGTATCTAAATTTATAAAAGAATAAAATTTAATTGAATCATTAATTAACTTTTATTTCTATGTTATTATAAAATTATAAAATTTCAACGATAAAACAAAAGGACTGAAAGAAAAAAAACTATTCTTTTTTTTTGCATCAGCAGAATATAAATAAATTCATAGATTTTGAACTTTATGTGTGAGAAAACTTGCAGAGAAAGTGACAGAATGTCAAAAAGACACCTCACTGCATAAATTGTTGAAAACGATTTATTTTAATTTAATATTTGACACATATAATATGATTTTGTTTCTAATTTTCATTTTCATTATCATTAACTTCGACGTCTGAATTATACTTATACTTCAAAAATTTATTATAACAAAAAAAGAAATAAAAAAAAACTAAACAAAAATAAAGCATAAAAAATTACATAAAATTTACAATAAAAATCACACTCTACAAAACACAGAACATACCTATTATGAAGAAAATATCTAAATAAATACTTAAAAATAAAAAATTAAATCATTTTTATTATTTTTTATAAATAAAATTAAAATTTAATTACTTTATAAAATAATTATTTTACTCATTAAAAACATGGGAATTACTTAAAAAAAAAACCAACGTCGTCTTTCTAGACATCTTTATCTAAAACTTTAAAAGACCACTTATTAATCTGGAAAACCATGACATATTAAAGTATAATTACTCTTCGATCAAAATCTAAAAATCCTCACTCATAATTGGTCTCAATACACAACATAAATAGAGATTTGCATCTTTGAAAAAAATTAGAGCTGTCAAAACGAGTCACCCGGCACGACCCGACCCGACCCACCACGGGTTGGTCACTTAGTGAGTCAACCCAATCCGGCTCATTTATTAGCGAGCCAGAAAAATTTGAACCCGACTCAACCCACTACGGGTTGGTGGGTAAACGAGTTGGCTCACTGGCTCACTTAATTACAATTTTTTTTAAATAAAAAAAATTACAAACTTTCTATAATACAAATCTAAACAAATTTCACTCCTAAATTTCACTTTCAACATGGGTGTTTAATTAATTTTGAAAATAAAAAACTTAAATAATTTTTTCAAGCAAAAACAAAATAATAAATATTTTTTTATAAAATTAAAATTAATTTTTAATAAAATAAAATTAGGTAGGTGGATTGGTGGGCCAACCCAGCCCACCACGGGTTCAACCCACATGAACCGGGTTTAAACGAGCTGGGTTAAAATCTGATCCACATAAAAAAAATACAATTTTTTCTAACCCAATCCGACTCAAATCCGTGGTGGACCGAATTAGCTCGCAGATTGTGACCCATTTTGACAACTCTAAAAAAAAATTAAAAATTACTCACATATTTATTTCCTTCAGCTTCTTTTAAAATCACTAACACATATAACTAACTATGACAATCATTAACTGCACCGTCAATATCCACTTTAAGTCAAATAATAGATTAAACTTATTATATTAATTCAATAAATGAAACTACCTACTTGTATAGTTTGAATGTTGAAGTTTTTTAACATAAAAAATCAAATATATTATTATTCATATGTTTATATACATCAATTTCTTAATTTATAAAATAATATTAGTAAAAATAATTGAATTATGAAATCTATTTATCCTTCGATAAAAAGAAACCTTCAATCTAAAAGACTAAAAGGAAAAATTACAAATCTTAAAAAGTACTCTATTCAACCATTCTTAGAACCGAAGAACAATAAAATATTAAAAAACAAAATGAAAAAAATAAAATTCAATCTTATTCTCATAAAAAAATACATAGAACATAACTTACTTTCATTATTTTCTGAACATTTAAATCAATAAATAAACCATCATACAACAACTTTTTTTAAAAAAAATTAACTAATAACACACCATCCAATTAATTTAAATTCTCTCAATCCACACATTTTATATTAGAAAACCAAAAGTTTTTAACAACTTTTAAAAAAAAATATACTCATATCTTTCTTAATCCAATTAGATACATCATATTTTTATTAAGCATAAGAAAATTAAGATAAGTTGACAGGAAGGAAAGTTCTGAATTCTCATTTCATACTATTGAGTATCTTTCTTTCAAAATTAAACGCTTAAATAGTTTAAAGGTCTGTCAAAATTAAGTAAAATTCTCACACTGACGTTGGATGTTTAAATAAGCACGACCACAGGAGAAATAAAAGAATATGCAAAGTATAAAATAAATGTACGAAAAGTGCATACAGAAAAAGTGATTAAATGGAAAGTTAATTTGGATCACATGATGTAACCTTACAAATAGGGCAAGGATAGACCCTAACAATCCTTCATTTCACCCGTGAAGGAAAACAGTGACTTCATGTATATCTATTTTGTTATCTTATTTTAAATTTATTTTTTACATTTAATTACTCGTTTATTTTTTATATTTGCAAACAAACTATATTTTTATTTCTATATTAGAAAAACTATCTAATTTAGTCTGTTTAGTATTATTTTAATGTGATATACCTTTCTAGAATCGAATACATACGAAGTGAAATCGTTTACAGCCTTCTATGGTGTAACTGACAAGTTAAAATTATGGAAATTGTTGAGGATAAAAGTGACATTTACACTTAAATCGTCTCAAAATAAACCTATCATTGCATATTCAAAAGTTCATATATCGCGTAACATAACCACAAAGTAATTCCACTAACTGAGCTATACATCAATTTTGTTAACTTTACAATTTTTTATTATTTTAAATCTAATTTTCTTGGGTCATACACACCATTTTCATTCTCCAAAATAAAAGAATAAAAGCCATTAACTATTTTATTGAGCTAGGAAAGAATAAAATCAATAAAACACAATAAAAACATTGACAATTAATGTTTTGAACGTTGCAATACGTTTCTCTTTTTACAATAATCTAACATTATTACAACAATTATTTCTTCTGAATATCGAGTAGTATTAAATTGCTACAACCCTTCGGAAAATCCTAATCTCTTGTACTAGTAGAAAGGTTTCGAACCTGGGTAGAGTGATATGGTAACCAATTTATGTATTGAACCAGACAAACTCCAACGCAGACCAATAAAACAGTGAACGTCGCATACATATATAACCAATCATAGCCAAAATCTTCTTCCAATCACAATGCACGTTAATTGCATTCAGCTTACAGCCATAAGAAAGAAAAGCCACCCAATTATATAATCACAGCATCATATTTCACGGAATCAAAGACAAGGCTCAGCACCCCTTACACATACAACTATAAATAACATGCAACTTTAAAAGAGACTCTACATATAAACTCACATAATGCACACAATGAGCTTCATATATTCATAATAGAGACTAAATAAGATGTAAAACAATTTAAACATAGATTAGTAAACCAAAGACAGCTATACACACGAGACTCCTCCAAAGACAACTATACACACCACCGAGCTCTATGCCAAGCTCTTAGGAGTTGAAAAGACGTCCTCGGCCAGATATTAGGAGCTCGGCATGGATAATTTTAAACTCGATCGGCTTGATATGCTCGAGGTGATTTCAATTCTTGTCATGTTCAGTTTCAATTTCTATTCTTCCTGTTTTTGTTTTATTACTCATCTTTATATTTCATGTTTGCTGGACTTTATTTTGATTATTGCTTTCGTAAGTAAATCGGCCTTGAATTAGTTTTGGTTTCAAGAGAAATTTTCATTCTAGTTTTAATGCTTTCATATTTTCTGTTTTCCATTTTCACACATCACAATCTCCCAATTCTTGTTCTGTGAAAAATATTACTCAATGTGCTAAATTAAAATGTACTGTTCCATGGATTCATACCACGGGGATATTTAGTTTTATTTAAGGACGCTTCTACAACTAAAAGCCCTCTATCAAGGTATAAAACTAAAAAGGAGAAAGGGTCCGATTACTCGGTACCATGTAAATCACATTTTCCGACTTCTTGACTTACATTTACAAGAAATTTAAAAAAAAAAACTTTCCATTACAAGTAAGAGAAGTTATCAATAATCTAAGCAAGAAAAATTTGATCTAGGCAAAGTTTATATGATGTTTCAGCATTGACAAGCATTTTAAGACCAGCTTTAAGCTCTGCTATGCCTTCCCCAAAACAGCACATACAGGAAAGATGGGAACACCCTGTACCCTTCTCTTTAACTCCTTACATACTTCACTTGCACTCACTTGCACCCTCCTCGTCAATCTTATTTGCAATTATCAAGGATAGTCGATTGGACAAACCGTCTTTGATGGCAACTCCTTTACGAACTTTCCATCCAAAGAAGTATATCAACTTAACACTAAGACTAAGAAAGGGAAGTTGAATAAGGACTTTTAAACAAAAGGATCTTTTATTTCTAAGTCTTAGAATGTTTACTTTACTAAATACATTTACATTGTTTTGTAGGACAAAAATAAGGCTTGGAAACCATCGCCAATCAACCAAAGAAGCTTGGTGAGCTAAGGAAAGCAAAGGAAGCAAAAAAAGAAGCCAACCAAACAAGCGCTGCTACTCACCAACGTCCAATTTTTAAGCACGTTTTAAATGCTTTTCTTGTATGGAACGTGTAAATCATGCTTGGCAGCATTTCCAGCACATGTATCTTGCCATTTTCGTAGGTTGCTAGGCACTTCAGAGTCATCTCTTCTATAAAAGAGAGACTCTCCTCTTTGTAATTTCAACTTGAATGTAATAGAGAAATGCTGTTGATTTTCTTCCAACCACTCTGACTTCGAGTTCACTTGCTTGTGCCACTTTAGCACCATCTTCCTCTAGCTTCCTTCCCTCTTGGAAGGCCTCCTGAGCTGGAGAAACTTCACACACACCTCCATACTTCACAAAACAATTCATCAAACACCTACCTGCGTTGTTTCCACCATCCATCTCTTCATTCCGCTGCCACCTAAGTCTTGAAGATTGGAGCTGCTTCCATCATTTGGCATCAGAATTGAAAAATGAGTAGTTGAGTTGCTTGAAATCTGGTTTCAAAACACTGTCACGTTTCTCCATCAAGTTTTGCACCGTGCTTGTAGTCTTAGTGATGGGACTGTCGCAGCCCATACAAATTTGATGTGCAAATAAGAATGCAGTATAGACTAGGAAGTGACTCCTAGGTCGTCTCTCAAGGACCAAATGTGATTCAGGACTTAGGTCAAACATGCAGTGGGGGGGGGGGGTTGAAAGTGTTTTTTTGACTAGAAATGAACTAAATTAAAGCATGAAATTAAACACAAGAGACTTAATTAAAAATGCTGAAAGATAAGTGGGAAGCATTAAGACCAAATGATCTTAAAGTGAGACCGAACGGTTGTAAAGCGGAGACTGAACGGTCCGTAAAGAAAGGAAATGGAAGTGCAGGAAATTTGGAAACGGAATGGTAAAAGCAACTTAAACAGCAAAGGAAAAGGCCGAACGGTCTCTAACAATGAAGCATGTTAGAGACCGAACTGTATTAATTTAAAATCGAACGGTATATAAAAATTGCATAAACAGTAAATGTGCAGAATCAAAAAGCAGCGTAGCAGAAATAAAATTGCAGAAACAGACTGCTGGAAAATTAAACGCGTAGAATGCAGAAAACGTAAATGCAGCTGAATGTAAATGCACCAAATGAACTTAAACATAAAACGAAAATCCAGAAACGCAAAACGTGAATGGAAACAATGCTTGCAAATTAGATGAACAGTAACTTGTAGAACAATAAAATGCAACAGTGAAGAAGACAATGAATAGTAAAATGAAAATGAAAAGTGGATGCAACAATGATTTCAACTCTTAATTTGCACTGTAAACAAGATTCAATACATGGAAAGGAAAAAGAAACAAAACCTAAACCTCCCCAGAAGGGAAGATGCTCCCCAGAACTCATTGGCGGCGGAAGACTTCTAGTGAATTTTGCTTTTAGGGTTTTATACAAACCAAAAGAAAAAAATGCCCTTCTAGAGGGTTTGTCCTACAAAATGACCTAAAATTGGGCCCAAAGTCCTAAAGTTTGACCCATTGACATTCTAAAACGAAATTAAACTATACTATCAAGCCTCTTGAAATCCCAGAGTATGCTTCCAACACTGCATTTGATCCTGCAACTGACCACTGCATTTGACCGTTCGGTCATTCAGGGGTTAGATTGCTCGGTAGAGACGTTCGTCTATTTGGTTCAAGGTGCTCGATCAAGACGTTCGGTTCAATCAGTGTTCGGCAGGTTCGCTCTCTATGACCGCTCGGTGCAAGAATTGTCAAAGACCGTTCGGTTCAGTAGAGCTCGACTTCCACAGACCGTTCGATCAAGAACAAACCGTTCAGTCAAACACAGACCGTTCGGTCAAGAATAGACCGTTCAGTCAAGCACAGACCGTTAGGTCAAGAACAGACCGTTCAGTCAAGCACAGACCGTTCAGTCAAGCACAAACTGTTCGGTCAAGCCATTGTGTGTAATAAGTTCTCTACCTTTCAAACAGTGATTGTCCTACAAAATAATAATTGAAAGAATTAAGCCCAAATAATTCAAATTAATTAAAATAAGAATTAGTCTTGAAATTAAGCCCAAATAGTGAAAATGAGACAATAATTGATAATTAAGCACAATTCACTAACAAAGTATGGTGCGGGAAGCTAAGTGTATAGTAAAAAATGGTGACTCATCACTTAGTTTGGTCTTAGGTCCTTTAATATCTCCTAGCTAATTTTCTGCAGCTAGATCTAGACATTTAGGATTTCTTTGAGTTTTTAATTGAACCAGCCAGCTTTCAATCCACTGCTTTCTCAATTCTGCAACAGTTTTTAGTGCATTTTTCTGCAACCGTGTTTTGATGAATCTGATTATTTTGGTGCATTCTTACCATTTGAGCAAGTTTATTTTACCATTTTAAACTTGTGTGCACTGTTCATTTGGTCAATTTTGAGCATATATGCAAAATCACCATCCAAACCATCAAATTTGCTTGAAATTGGAAGTGGATCAGTGATTTTCTGGTGTAGTCTTTTCCTTTGTTGTTTAAGTGTTTACACACATCCAATTTGATGATATAAACTTGTTTGAGGTGTCAATTAAGCCTTAGACACACTGCCATTCATTTTGGCCACTGCAAGCACCATTTTCCAGTATATTTTCTGGTGCAAAATTCACCTTTTGGTGCTGTTTGATATTGTCCATACTTAGATTTTCAATTCTGGATTGGCAAAAGTTGGTGTAGTGTTTCCAAACAAAATGACATGATTAATACACTGTAATGCAATCATAAAAAGCCATTAAAACCATGCAATCCAGTTTTGAAAGGCCAAAGATCAGAAAACACAAAATCTGCACTTCATTTGGGCATTTTATCAAACAGTTTCACTTTTTAATCAAACAGTTTTACTGCACTTTGTTTTGATCTGTGTTTTTTATTTTTCTTGATTGTTTAATCTACTCTAGAGCCTATCCTAGGTTCCTTTTATGTTCTTTGTTCTATTGTAAACACATTTTCATGTATTTTTTTGAATCATTGTATCACTCAACCTTTGTAGTTTAATTACTTTTTACATTTGAAACTTAAGAGCCTTGGGAAAATGCTTTTCAAGCAATTCCAAGTGCACCTTTAAACATTGTAATAGTCTAGTTTCTGCATCTTAGTGTGAAAGTGTGTCAAGGGGCTCCAAGTGTCACTTGCACTTTCACTAAGGGTCGTCTCTCATTCTACTTTCCATTTGCATTACTTTACCTTCCTTTGCTTGATTGACTTATATGTTTTAAGTTTCCGTGATACCTAGGAGCGTGTTTCATTTAGCTAAACCTTTGTTTGGTTTCTAGGTGCATTTCATTTAGCTAAACCTTTGATTGCATTATTTGGACTGTTGTCAGTCAATTCTCGCTAAGCGCAAGCCATAATTCGCAATGCTACGAGGAAGAAATTCGCACAACGCACTATCACTATGTGCTATGCCAATGTCATAAGTTGAAGAGCAATAGCTGAGAAATTCGCTCAGCGCTTGCACACTTGTGTGCTGAGCGAATTAATTAAATGATGTTGGCTTAAAAGACGTGACAGAAAGACAAAAACTATCTTCTGACACAAACAAAGCACGAAAAATACTGGAGAACTTCAGGAGACGATCAGCAGACATTTCAAGGCATCAAGACTTCGCTTTCTGCAAGGAATTGCTGTAAAGAGTATGTTTTAGATGTCTAGGAGAGGCTAGTTTTTCCATTCATTGGAATTGGTTGTATGACTATACATTAATGTAATTTTCCTGTGCAATATATGTTTGTGTTGTTGTGCTTTTCTTAACTTGCTTATGATTATACGGAACTATAGTTTTATTTAAACGTTCTTTTGTACTGGGAAGTATTTTTGGAACATAAACGTAAGAAAAACAACTAAAAGTAATGATGCTAGGAATAGCTGATGTTCTTTTGGTCATTCTTAACATCTGGAGTTAATGCAAAGTTATCTGTTAAATTAATTAAGGGATTAATAATTTAATAGATAATTTTAGAACTTGCTTTAAGGAATTAAATCAAGATACGTTGATGTGAATGCTTGAATATATAACGTATGTTGTTCAGGATGTTACTATAGTGGTAGACTAACACCAATTCCAATGATCTTTTATCCAATTTTACATTCTTAAATTTTTACGTTCTTAATTTTATGCCATTTTCCAAAGGTAAAATAAAATGTTATCATCAGTAAATTGATTTTGATAAACAAGCTTGATTAAATAACGTGACTCAAATTTCCTTTGGAAAACGATACTCTAAACTTATTTCATTAACGATTTGGTATACTTGCCAAACAGTTATCAAGTTTTTGAAGTCATTGCCGAAAAATTTGATTGATATTGTTATTTCAATTGTTTGATTGTTTATCAATTTCAATTTTGTTCCATTATTTGTATATATCCATTGTTTTTAATTTTTGTAGATAGGTTGTATCTCCCGATTGAGATGGAACATAAGGCATATTGGGCATTAAAATTCTTTAACTTTGATTCTTCTCTTTGTGCAGGTAAAAGAAAGCTTCAATTGCAAGAGTTGGAGGAAATGAGGTTGACTACATATGATTCATCAAAAAGATATAAAGAAAGGGTTAATATGTACCATGACAAGAAGTTGATCAAGAGAGAGTTTCAATCTAGACAACAGGTACTGTTGTTCAATTCCAAATTCAAACTGTTTCCAGGTAAGTTAAAATCTAAATGGTCTGGTCCTTTTGTTATTAAGGCAGTCAAGCCTTATGGTGCTGTAGAATTGATGGATCCAAATTATGAGGATCAAAATAGAAGCTGGATTGTGAATGGTCAAAGATTAAAACATTATTTGGGTGGTGAGGTTGAACGCCTCACCACAATTATTCATTTATCTGAACCATGAATTTTCTAGGTCAGGCTAGTGACGATAAAGAAGCGCTTGCTAGGAGGCACCCTAGAAAATGTATGTTTCTCTGTGTGTTTATTTGTTTTTGTTTCTGTATTGTTGAGTTTGAGTGTGAAGAGGAAGTGTTAAAGAAGCCTGAGTGTGATTCTGTGACGCTCCAGTCGCTCAACGCACATCTGTGATGCGCTCAACAACATGAGTACTTTAGGCAACAGTGTTTTGATCGCACAACACAATCCATGCGCTAAGCGTGAGAAAATGGTGATTGGTCTCTGTAATGACATTCGCATAGCGCACCACTAGCGCTAAGCGATTCAAACTTCTAGTTTCTTTATGTAATGTTATTCGCATAGTGTATTGGAAACGCGAAGCGAGCAAAATCACTGCAGCAAAATGAGAGAAAATGAGCCACTAATTCGCACAACGCACACCTTGCACTAAGCGACCAAAAGTTTGGGGAGCCCCATTGTCTCAAAAGTTTCGTTGTGCGAAGCCTTGCGCAGAGCGTGCAAAAATGTGAGAGGTGGTTCTGTTTTACTAGTCTCGCTATGCGCATAGCAAAGGTGCCCTCAGCGAGAGTAGTTGGAAGAATAATATTAAAAAAATGAAAAGTGGTCAAAAAAAGAAACATTAAAAAATTAAAAATGGTCATTCGCTCAGCGCATAATTGACGTGCGCTCAACGACTGACCCCAATATTAAAAAAATAATAAAATATTCGAAAAGTTCAGAAAAAGAAGAAGGGCATTTAATACGAGCTGTTTCGCACAACACACAGGACTGGTGCGCTTAGCGAAACTACTCATTTTTCAAATTTTAACTTCCTTCTTTTTTTTTTAAATTTTATCACTCCTCATTCATTGTTTTTACCCTAGCCGTGCTCTCCCTTCAATTTCGCAAAGCGCTACCACTTCTTCTTCTCCCATTGCTCCCAAATTCTTTCTTAGTTCTTCATTCCTAGCACAGCCAAACTCCATTGTGCTCACAATTGTGTCTTTGCACTCCATTCTTTATTGCTTCAAAATGCTTTCTTTTAGGTAAGTTTGTCTTCCTCTGTTTTATGTTTCGTAGCCAATTAAATAGAAATTCCATGATTTAGGTGTAAATTGTGCATGCTCTGTCCATCTGAACAACATTTGTGGTCTGTAAATGTCAAAGGAGTAGTTCATTTCGCTGGTCTAGGATTGATTCGCATAGCGAAGGGTTTATTCTTTTGAAAAGATGTTTACATATTTTACCTTTACATTCACCAAACTTGACTAGTGAATGTCTATACTGATCCATATGATATTGTTTCTGAGGCGCAAAGCGAGCTGCTCGCATAGCGTCATTCACTGTTAGGTCACATTCGCTATGCGAAAGTTTTGCACAACGAATCATAGCGTCATTTACTTATTGTCTTTTGCATTTGAAACCTCAAGAATTTGTTCACAAGTCTTAAATAATCAAGAAATCATATAACTAACTAGGTCGTGAGTCCTTTGGGATAATGATACTTGGTCTTACCGAGTTAATTACTTGATACGATTCGGTCACACTTGCCGAGGGTTAAACAAGTTTTTGGCACCGTTTTTCGGTGTTCATAAATTTGTCATCAAGTTTTTGGCGTCATTGCTGGGGACTCGTAGTTTAACTAGTTCATTTGTGTGATTATTGATTATCTTTGACTTGAATTTTGAATTTTGAATTTTGAATTTCTGTTTTTATTTTTCGGTTATTATTTTATTTTATTTTGTTTTCTGTTTTTATTTTTTTTTATTTTATTTTTCTGTTTTTATTTTTTTCTGTTTTCTGTTTTTATTTTTTTGTTTTTATTTTATCTTCTTATCTCTTATTTTATATCTTCTTCTATATCTTTTTGTGCTAACAAATTTTTCTAGGGACTTGTTTTCTTGTGTATGCAGGAAGCAATTCGAATTAGAAGCAAGAAAACCTCAGAACCTCTGCTTGAAGGCTTAGACGAGAGTAGACGGAGGAGAAGAATCCGTACATCTAGAGAACTTTTCCCTCCTCCGGAAGATCTCTTACAACCTTCACCACAAGGTTCTTACCATAGCATTGAGGAGATGGAGAATAATAATGTTAGATGGACTCTTGCAGATTACTCTAATGTAGTTGGGCCTCAGTATTTCAATAGCATAGCAAGACCAAGGGTCAATGCAGCTAATATGGTGGTGAAACCGACATTAATCCAACTGGTTAAGAGTAACCAATTTAATGGGTTGTCTCATGAAAGCCCATATGAGCACCTTACAACTTTTAATGAAATTTGCAATACAGTGAAGATAAATGGGGTGCCTGACGAAGCAATCAAACTTAGCCTGTTTCCATTCTCATTAGGAGGCAACGCTAAGCTTTGGTTGAACTCTTTTCCATAAGGGAGCTTTACAGAGTGGGAAGCTGTGGTGACAAAGTTCTTGAACAAATACTTCCCATAATCCAAGGTAAACAAAGGGAAGCAAGAGATATCATCTTTCAGGCAAGGCATGGAGGAATCACTAGGTCATGCATGGGACAAATACAAAAGCCTATTAAGAAAGACTCCCACGCATGGATTTGACGAAGTAGAAGTAGTCCTAATCTTCCTTGAAGGTCTTGGTTCACAAACCAAGATGATGCTTGACGCCTCAGCTGGAGGCAATATCAAATGGAAGACTCCAGAGGAAGCCACGGAAATAATTGAAAACATGGCTACTAATGATAACAAGCTGAACAGTGAAAGAGAAGCTCCTATTCAACAAAAAGGAGTTCTACAGTTGCAATCCAATGATGCCTTGGTAGCTCAGAACAAGATACTAACTCAACAATTGGAGAATCTCGCAAAAACAGTTGCACAACTGCCAAAAGAGTTAAAGACTGTTGCATAGGTTCAACCACAGTTGTGTGAATTATGTGGGGGTGACCATATCAATGGTCAATGCGCCTTTCCAGCAGAAGCTTTAGAGGATGTTAACTTCATGGCCAATCAATTTCCATACCGTTAGGGGAATTTCAATCAAGGGTGGAAACCACACCCAAGCATTGGTCAAGGACAAAGTGGGCAAGCTGGACAAGCAGGGCAATTTAACAAGCAACAACAACAACCAACCTTATGGCAACAAATGTCTATACTTAATGAAAGATCAATAAGGATGGAAGAAACTCTTCAACAATTCATACAGAAAACTGAATCCACTCAAAAGAGCACTGAAGCTGCTATTAAGAACTTGGAGATACAAATGGGTTAAATTACTAAGCAGTTGGAAGAAAGGCCTGACAAAAATTTTGGGGCTAATACTGAGGTTAACCCCAGGGAAGAATGTTAGGTGTTGATGAGTGTGAATGTTGAAACAGTTGAGTTAGAAAGAGAGAAAGAAAAAGAAGAGAGAAAAAAGAAAGAAAAAGAAAAAGAAGAGAGAAAAGAGAAAGAAGAGATAAGAGAGATAAAGAGTGAAGATATTCTTCCTTTTCCAACAGATCATGAAAAACAATTTGATTTTACAGAAATATTCAAGATGTTGGATAATGATGTAACTTGGAAGGAGATATTATAGCACATTGCAGTTTATACAAAGCCTGAGGAAGAAGTCTCTACAAAGAAAAGACGTAGAGATGATTAGACAAAGGAGTATAAAGCTGTTAAAAAGAAGCCATTTCCTCCAAAAGCAAAAGATCCAGGAGGTTTCTCCATTCCATGCACAATAGGAAAGAAAAGGATAAAGAAGGCTTTACTTGATTTAGGATCAAGTGTTAACTTGATGCCTTATTCCTTACTTGAGCAGATTGGTGACCTTGATGTGAAGCCTATAAAGATGAATTTATTAATGGCAGACGGATCCTCAAAGAATCCCTATGGTATAGCAGAGGATGTTATAGTTTGTGTAGGCAAACTACAATTCTTGGTGGACTTTGTGGTGATGGAGATGGAGAATGAAAGGATACCCATTATTCTCGGAAGACCGTTTATGAAAATGGCCAAAGCCATCATTGATGTGGATGAAGGCATAGTGTATTCCAAGACCGAGAAGAAAGAGTTGTTGTAGATGTTTTCAAAGAAGAGAGGCAGATGCAGGAGGAAGAAGCTAGTCATAAAGCTACATATCAAGATGTACTCATGACTAGCCCTGTAGATGAAAAGCCAAAGGTTAAAGGTAAATACTTTTCCAAAGGTTCTCTACATTGTTCCCTTCATTCCTCTTGAGAAAATCTCCCTTCCACTCATTTTCTAACTAGCTTTCCATCTAAGTTTGGGGTTGGGAGAGACCATCATTGTTCATCATAGTTTGAAAGCATTCTCCACTCATCTAGCATTTCCACCCAAGTAAGTCAAGCATTTTTCATTCTAGGGTTCTTGAGCATGAATTTGATTGTTGAAGCATGAATTTTTAGGGGTTTTGATTCCTATGCATGATTTGATGAATTAATTGATATTTGAATCGATTGAACTAATTGATTTTGATCTGGAAGCATGAAAATTGTATGTGGGTGGAGTTAGGGAAGGTCAAAAGATGTTTTTCAAAAATCTGCAAAATCACCGCTCAGGGGTAAATTGCCGCTGAGCGGCACTCTGACAGACTTGGAATTTTTGCTGAATTGTGTACTGGATTGATGCACTGGTGGCGCTGAGGGGTGATTTTGACCCTCAGCGGTGGTTTAGCTTGGAAATAGGGTGTTGTTTGTGGTTTACTAATGATTAACAACATGTCTTGTGGTTTTGTAATCTGTGTTTGATGTAGGAATGACATCCTCTTCAGGAAAAAGAGTGAAGACCATGGCATCCAAAAGGAAAGAAAAGGAACCAGAACAACCCCACTCTAGTAGGTTCCTATCTCGTAAACATGAGAAGCATTTTAAGGTGGTCCAAGATAGGAGGCTCCTTATGGAGAGGAAAGTTGGAATGATACCTAACTTTGCACCTCAATTTGGAGAGCAACTGCTGGGAAGTGATTGGGGGGAAGCTAGCCACATACCCTGCACCAGCCAATATAGCTGTGGTGAGAGAATTTTACACCAATGCAAGGAAGATTGGTGTTTATCCGACTGAGGATTACCTAGGCTATGTCAGAGGCCACGCTATTAGGTATGATCCTGACTCTATCAACAACTTCTTGGGTACTGTATGGGCTAGTGAGCAGTGCCAGTTTGCTCTATGTATGGAAGAAGGCATTGATTTTGATGATGTAGAGAGTGTTTTGTGTGTACCTGGAGGACATTTTCAGAGGAACAGAACTGGTTTTGTGGTGAACATTAGGAGGACTGACTTGAATCCTATTGTAAAGTATTGGATGACATTTTCTCATGCCAACATTTAGCCATGTTCTCATGTTTCAGACATCACTCTTAGCAGGGCACTCCTCCTTTACTATGCGATTAGGAACTTGAACATCAATATTGGACAGGTAATAGCTAATGAGATAAGGGTGTGTGCTAACACAACAAACAACAAAGCACCCTTAGGACATCCTTCTTTGATCACACACCTATGCAAGATAGCTGGGGTGGATACTTTTGCTCCACCATTTGAGAGGCCAAGGAAAGCAATTGATGAGGCCTATTATAGACAATACTGTGGAGGTAAGGAGGCAGCTCAGCCAGTTCCACCACGCCGTACTCGCAGAGAAAGAGGACAAGCACAGAGTCAGGCATCTGCCGAGACACATGAAGCAAAGCCTTTCCAAATGAGGGACATGTATATGTCTCTTATAGGTGCACAGTTGCAGTCTTTCCACAGAGGGCAGGTGGCCACAACTGAGATGATTGTTGGAATGTATGATACACCTCTAGCACACAGGTGGACTATGGATGAGTTCCATAATGTGGTAGCTTGGCCAGAGGAGCAGGCCCAAGGCGATAGAGTTGGAGCAGCTGAAGCTTCAACCATGGATGAAGATGATGTTGATGATGCTAAGGATGACGCATTTGAGGATGCTGAAGATAAGGAAGAGGAGGAGGATACAGATGATAGCACAAAATGATGAGGAGCTGAGATAGCATTTACTGATGGATGCTATCAGCACTAGAGCAGGATTTGTTTTATCTTCTGTTTTGTTCTGAACTTATTTGCTTCTGTTTTTAGAATAGGGTTTGATGTACTTAATTGGAAACTTTGTCTGTTATGATGGTTTGCTTATGATTGTTGTTTGATAAGTAATGCCTGATGATGCTTTGATATTGATTGATGTTAAGATGTGCACATTATATGCTTATACAGGTGATTCACAAGCTTTGTGAACAAATGCATGATGTTGTGATTGTGATTATGATACTAAGCAGGATGTGTATGTGGAATGTGAATGAGCTTATATGTGAGGTTTTGAGCTCCAGAGTTTTTGTGATTGAATGCTATTACTTTGAAAGCATGAATGATTTTGCCCATGTTTCCTATGATTGAATCAATTGCTTGTTTGCATCATATGATCAAGGCCATTTGTTGGTAACCCTTTTATTAGCCAAATGCATTTAGCCCACAAAAGACAGCACTATGTGTTCTATCCTTTGAACCCTTAGCCTTGAACATAATTTGAAAACCCTTTATGAAAAGCTTTACCTTGAGTTAAGTAGAAAATATTTTGTGGTATTGATAAATGTTCAAGTTTGAGGTTGTTGGGAAGTTATGAAAGGGAAATTGAAAGCATTGAGCTAAGAGCTAAGAATTAAGAATGTGAAAAGAAAAAGAAAAAGAGAAAGAAAAGAGAAGAAAAAGCAGAGCTCAATGCAAAGGAAAATTGGGAATAAGTAAGAATGATTGTGTTTATATGATTCTCTTAACTCAAGGGTTTTGTGATCCAGAAAAACCAATTTTCTTGTTAGCCCAGCCACATTATAAGCCATTAAAAAGTCCTTGTGATGATGCATGCTTGTGAATGTATTTGATTATTGTTAAATGAAAGGCAAAGTCAATTCATGTGACATTGTGATAGTAGAGTGAATGAGTGAATACCTCTTATACACTTGTGTGTTTGAGTGAAACACTTTATCTAGTGAGGAAAGATTCCATGAGCACATGAACATCCAGTTGATTGATCATTCATGAAAAATAGCATTTGTTGGATATTAGGTGATTATGTGAACACTAAAGCATGTGCATGTCTTGATTGAAGTTTTTGTCATGAGCTTAATTAAGTACTTACTTATTTTGAATGGAGTGAACCATTGTATTGATTGGTAGAAGATTGAGTTACATCTTGTTTGCTTGAGGACAAGCAAAGTTCTAAGTTTGGGGTTGTGATAACAGTTGAAAAACTGTTATTTTCATGCTCAAAATTGATACTAAAAGCAACATTTAACACTTAGAAACTAGCTTAGAATCATGCTTTTGTTCATATTTTTAGAAATAAGAGAGTTGGACAGGTTTATGCTTGATTTCAGTGTTTTATGCAGGTTTTAAGATGAATTTGATGAAAGAAGTGAAGAAGGATAGAGATGGCATCAGAAAAGAACTCAAAAAGTGCAAAAGAAGAGAAGCCGCAAGTACCGCTCAATGTCAGTTTACCGCTAAGCGGCACTCAAGAACACCCGTTGGTTTCGCTGAGGGGTGAAAGTGCAGCTAAGGGGAGAATTGACTACGCGCTGGTACCGCTGAGCGGCAGTTTACCGCTGAGCGGTGGTCTTTTGGTCTTAGGCCCACTTTTCTGTAATATTGCGAATAATATATAAGCTTTAGGACTTTCTAAAGTTGGTATCTTTGGCAGAGTACGAAGCAAACACTCACCTTTCCACCCCTTGGAGGAAGATCTTGGATGCTAAGGCTACCTACTCAACTTTCTAGGGTTCTATCTTTCATTCTTTCATTATTGTTCATCTAGTTTCACCATGAATATGGTGAACTAAACTTTGTATTGTTGTTGGGGAATCAATGTAATCTTTTGAAGCTCTCATATATGGAATTTGTGTTTAAACATCTTATTTAAGATACATGCTTTCTTTCATCATTAATTAGGGTTTTTCCTCTTTGCTCAAAGCATGCATTGTTTAACTCATTCGATGTCATGATTATTGGTTTTATCGATATGGACACATACGGGGAAATCTAGATCCGGGAAAATTCTCCCAATAACATATTGCCTAGACATAGGGATATGAGGGTTGGTTGCCTTTAAGCTTCTGTGCTTCAAAATTAATTATTAGGGATGCTAGGAATTGTATGAACTCGTAATTAAGGATAGGCTTTCTTGCAAGGTGATTTAGAGAGTGGCATTAACATTGATGAAAAGAATGATGAATTCCTAAAGTATATGAGAGTGGATAAGATGAAATTGATTAGCCCAACAACATACTCAACCATCTAATTCGTTTAAGTATTTGTGTTCCTCTTTTCCATTGATCAAAACTCATGCATACATGTTTACTTATTGTCTTTTGCATTTGAAACCTCAAGAATTTGTTCACAAGTCTTTTGGGAGAACGATACTTGGTCTTACCGAGTTTATTACTTGATATGATTTGGTCACACTTGCCGAGGGCTAAACAAGTTTTTGGCGCTGTTTTTCGGTGTTCATAAATTTGTCATCACGCAACTGTGTACATAGCGAATTGTTGTTGACAGCAGCCACTGTGCCTTCCAATTCGTTCAGTGCAACTTTGCGCATAACGAATCCATCTGGAAACATTTATGCATTGTTGATTGCTTAACTGATTACATTGTGTTCCATGCTTCTTGTGTAGCTTTTTCTTGCAGATATGGTTCCTCCAAAGACCACTCAAGAGAAGAAGAGGAAGACCACCAGAGGGTCTTCTTCTAGATCCCAACCTGCAGACGCACAAGAGGAAAACACGGTTCTGAACTATGATCAGGATCGCTTTGTTTTAGAGGCGGCTTCAGATAGATTTAATCAGAACATGATGGGCCGAGCACTATTACTTGAGAGGCGAGTGAAGTTGAGACCAAGTGAATATGACCACATTCAACAAGAACTTGAGAGGAGAAAATGACATTGTGTCTTAGCCAACCTCCCTGATGAAATTGATGAGCTCTTGGTAAAAGAGTTTTATGCAAATTCCTGGGAACCCGACCACTCTCAATCTCGGCCGAGAGTCTCCAAGGTGAGGAGCAATCTGGTTCGCTTTGACAGACGATCTCTGAACAAGATGTTGCATACACTTACCTTTCAGCAGTGCCCTCTAGGAACTTTTATGTCCAGTCATCCTGATCATGATCTTATTGTTGCCACCTTGTTCTTACCTGGCTATGGATATCAATTGGGCATCAGTGGGACACCAGTACGAATCTTAAGGAAACATCTGAATTCTTTGGCAACAATATGGAGCACCTTTTCTTTCACTAACATCAGCCCCAATTCTCACACTTCAGATATCAACCTGGAATGCTCGTACATGGTATATGGTATAATCACAAGCATTGATATTGATGTTGTAGCATATATTTCTCAGGAGATGGCTCTTATTGCTAATGTTGATTCTTGCAAGCTTGGGTTTCCAGCTTTGGTGACAACTTTGTGTAAAACTAGTGGAGTAGTTGGGGTGTTTGATATCACCCTTAAATTACAGCCCGCCCTCAACAAAAAGTTCTTTGACCGAAATTACACCAATAGGGCGGAGTTGTCAGCTGTGCATGCCCCTCCTCCAGTTCCGCCTCCACGTAGAAATACTAGAGCAGCTAGACCTCCTTCAGCCCTCTTAGTTCCTTCAGCAGACATGTTCACCGACTACATGCGTTAGAGTCTTGCTTAACAGGACGATATCCGTGACTGGTGTACTAGTATGAGGCAACGCCAGGTGTCCTTACAAGACAACATGTATAACCTTTCACTTGGCCTACCTGACTTCCTCGACGATTCACTGATGACTAGAGCCTAGTTTGCGGCCCATATTCCATGGCCTGAGGGTAGGCCACAATCTAGGTGGGGGAGTGCTTACCTAGTAGAGCAGGAGTAGAGCAGGAGCCAAAGTAGGAGGAGGACATGATGGTAATTGATGGTGATGAGGAGGAAGAAGAGTTTGATCCTAGATGGACACAGCCTAGTCACCAGCACCAGGAGAGCTAGTGGAGATTGAGACTAGATGGGTCTTAGTAGCAGATGGATGGAGATTTTTGATGATTTATGTTTTATTTGGATTGTGTTATTTGAGTTTCGTTTGTTACTATGTGGAACTATGTGTTAGTTGAGTTATGTTTTAAATTGTTTAGTTGTAAAGACAATTGACTTTTTGATTTACATGGTTTATGCATTATCTTGATTAAGTTGATGTGATTCTTGAAGATGATAACATGTATGACTGTGGTTGCAATGTGCTTCATATTTTTATCTGTGTGTATGAACTATGACCAGATCTGTGAGTGTTGAGAGCATGTGTTGATTGAGAGATACTATGAGTTTTCTAGATATGGAATTAACTTTTGCAGGATTTTGATTCTACGTACATACACACACTTTTTGAGAACGACATTGTTGTTATTATTGTACAGCTACTTGGTCAGATAGTCAACTTTTATACATTATGATACCTTTGTGAGCCATTTTTTAGCCTTGATTTCTTTCTTTCACCTTGAGCCTATTATATGTTATACTACCTTACACCCTAGAAGAGAACATGTATTATGCTTTAATTGAGGTTAAGGTTGAATTCAAGTTTGGGGGAAGAAAAAATCATAAAGAAAAACGGATTGATAAAAAGGGTGCTTGAACTGAAAAAGAAGGTTGAACTGTGAAAGAAAATGGTATGGAATGAGTGGTATATATTGGTATTTGACTACTGCTTTGGGAATTGAAGCATGTACTGATGTTCTCTATTTAACTAGTGACTTTGAATCTAAGAAAAACCATGATTTTTTTTCTAGCCAAGCCAAGCCATAACCTAAAAAGACCTTTTTACTTAACCAATGGTGTATGAAGTGTGTGAATTAAATGAAATGTAAAAGTGGATGAAGTTCTATGACAACTCTATTGTCATGTGAGGACAAACACTTGAGTGGTGAGTAATGCTAAATGTTGATCTAGTTGTTCATATTCTATGCATAGGTGATTTTGTGAGTGATGCACCATGTCATACTTGTTTGAAATCTTTGGGAATGCATGTGATTTTTTTAGATGTGCAAAGTCAGTTTATCAAAATGTCAAATGTCTATTGTGATGTTTATTTTCTTTTGTGATTTCATGAGGGCATGAAATAGTTCAAGTTTGGGGGAGTTGATAAGTTTGAAAAAGAGTTGTTTTTACACTTATAAATGAGCTCAATCTTGTAATTATTCATTTTGTTCCTCATTGAAAAGTTGTAATAGGAAGCAGAAAGTTGTGTAAACATTGTACGGGAAAGATTATATTATTTGGACTCTTGTTAGTTAATTCTCGCTAAGCGCAAGTCATAATTCGCAATGCTAGAAGGAAGAAATTCGCATACCACACTATCACTATGCGCTCTGCGAATGTCATCAATTGAAGAGCAGCAGTTAAGAAATTCGCTCAGCGCATACGCACATGTGCGCTCAGCGAATTAATTAAATGATGTTGGCTTAAAAGACGTGACAGAAAGACAGAAACTATCTTCTAACATAAAAAGAGCACGAAAAATACTGGAGAACTTCAGGTTACGATCAATAGACACTTCAAGGCATCAAGACTTCGCTTTCTATAAGGAATTGTTGTAAAGAGTATGTTCTAGATGTCTAGAAGAAGCTAGTTTTTCTGTTCATTGGAATTGGTTGTATGACTATACATTAATGTAATTTTCCTGTGCAATATATGTCTGTGTGTTGTGCTTTTCTTGACTTGCTTATGATTATACGGAATTATAATTTTATTTAAACGTTCTTTTGTACTGGGAAGTATTTTTGGAACATAAACGTAAAAAAAGCAACTAAAAGTAATGACGCTAGGAATAGCTTATGTTCCTTTGGTCATTCTTAACATCTAGAGTTAATGCAAAGTTATCTGCTAAATTAATTAAGGAATTAATAATTTAATAGATAATTTTAGAACTTGCTTTAAGGAATTAAATCAAGGTACGTTGATGTGAATGCTTGAATATAAAACGTATGTTGTTCAGGATGTTACTGTAATGGTAGTCTAAGACTAATTCCAATGATCTTTTATCCAATTTTATATTCTTAAATTTTTACGTTCTTAATTTTATGCCATTTTCCAAAGTTGAAATCAAATGTTATCATCAGTAAATTGATTTTGATAAACAAGCTTGATTAAATAACGTGACTCAAATTTCCTTAGGAGAACGACACTCAAATTCCCTAATTTCACTGTATTACTTGAACGATTTGGTATACTTGCCAAAAAATTATCAAATCACATCACCACCTCTCCCACCATTGCCACCTACGACAAATAGACATCAAAGTATCATTGTCATCAACTGCATTGCACACCATACACATTTCTTAAATTGTGGTTTGCAACTACTATTACAGCTACACTATTGCAGTTTTGTAGAAGTTCTCTACTACCTAATTGCAACCACAACTGCACCGCAATTTCTAAAATCACAATGCAACTAAATTTGTGAATCAAAACCGCGGCTATACATCATAGTAAAGAGACATAGACACCATCAGGTCTTCCCTTGCGCAAGCTGAAGCAACCACTACCTCCATCACCTACTTTTGCAAATATCTTACACTTGTCTATCATTCGTCTCTCCTACAAAACCACCCATAACCCTAAAGCAGTGGTAAAAACCTTAAAATAAATGACAGCATGTCCTTTTCATGTGCAAAAAAGAGTTGACGACCAACCTGCAAAGGAGCAAGCTTAGACTTCTGGGAAGTATCAGAGTCAAAGCTTAGCTTCTTCTGGGTGTAATAGACCATCTAGATGTAGACCTTTGAGTCAAAGCTTCCATTTTTTTAATGCTTTTTTACTTGAAAGGAAAACATCATGTGCACACACTAGAAACTTGTAAGAGCGGGTCCTCTATGTGTTGAAGTTTGGCACCTTCAAAAACTATGCAAAACAAAAGAAAGTTAGTGCACATAGGATTTCTGGTTGCGGAATTTTCTCAAACATATTTCAGGCATGATAGAGTGTTACACAATCTTGTGCACTTACTAACAATTTTATTTTAGAAATGTAAAATTTGAGGGTGAGAGGGATCACCTGTTGTAAAATGTTGACAAAGATCACGAAAAAAAAATTCTTAGGCATGTAGATGTCCTTAAGAACTTAAACGAGAGAGGGAGACTCGAAAGGTATTCTGTGAAAAGGGAGAGCTCAAGAGTCATTCCGTGAGAGTAAGGGCTCGAGCTGCTGATCTGTGAGAGAAGAAGAGCTCGAGATTGTATTCTGTGCGAGAGGGAGAGCTCAAGATTGTATTGTCACTTAGAGAAAGCACAACACTCTATTTATGACTCAACTAATGATCTGACGACAAAGCGTGAACCATCATTAACATAATAATAAAATTCTAACACAGTCTTTTAATTACAATATCAAAACCACAAATATAACTTGGACTAGCAAAGCATTAATGTACTTAATCTGCACTACAACCCTTCAATTACCATGAGAGACAGCTCTTCAATCAATCATCGCACTAACCAACTTCTAAACTCAAAGCAACCCACATCGTAATATATATTAAACACTGCACGTCAAATACACCACACACTTTCACGTTTTAACACAGAAAATACATTTCTATTTTAACCATAAGGCACCACTGCACCAGGACATGTGTTTACCATAAATTAACACCACACTCTAATTATTTCCATGCATCAGCTTCCAGAAAAAGTCTTTTACTTAACCAGTGAAAACAGCCAAATATAATTCTAGCGCTATACATGTATTTCTCGTTCAAAATACTTAAGCATGTAGAACCAAATTATCTACATTACAAGAATTAACACCTTGCACAAATTGATCCAAGAAAGCACCGCTGCACCTGTACTATGCCTCGAATTTTCACAAACTAACCATGATATATATAGACTCATCACACCAGACTTTATGTCAGTAAAATAATAACATGATCATGCAATGACAGTCAAACAACGGTATAAATAAACAACTAAAGCACCCCACATTAGCACACATAGAACCTGACGCATTATTTCCCATACCACTGAACCATTAAACTAACTCAATCAAAACAGCCAACCGATACTTAAGTCAGGGATAATATCATTCTGAAACCAATTAGTCTTCAGAAAAAACTGCACAGTGCACACAGGCCAAGCCCATCATTTTAGACGTGTGCAATTCCTTCAGTAATTAGACAATTAAAACAGCCTTTAATCACATAACATCACATATGACACTAGATAATATTTACCACACCAAATTAATTCACTACAGCAGTACAATTTCACACCAAGGGCAGTCATTCGACCAAATAAGGGTTCATAATACTCATCAATCAGCGAATAAGGTAATTCCTCCAGAAAAAAAATAGCAGAGAAAGACACTTATCACAACATTTGAGCACGTGCGTACACTAAAAAAACTCACGCAGCAAGCATAGAAAAAAGTAAGAAGGTCAGTTCCCCTTACTGCCACTTCTGCACCAACTACACAATGAACCTTGCACCAACTATCCAGCATAATTCCAAGCACTATCACAATCAAAACAACCAAGGAACCACTTCCTTCCAGCCTTGAACCATTTGACCAATCCTTGCACCATCTTTTTAATTCACACAACCATGGACTTACATTTCGCGATTAGCATACTATTCACATCAAACAACCACCAAAACAATGCCTAAACAGCCTATACACCTTGCACATGCATCAAGCACCATAAACAGTTTTAAAACACCACATATTACCAACCAAAAATTTTCAAAACACATCATGCACTTAGCTATCAAATTACCACTTTGGATTAGCATTATTCAGCACATAAAATCAGTGCATTCAATCAATTTTATTGAGCATACCAACTGTTTCTAACTAATCACAAATTCCAAACGCAAGTTCTTTTCTTTAAACAATTTCTAGCAAGCATTCACATCATGAAACACAAGGATATCAGAGATACACATCAGAAACTACACTAACTCACTCCTAAAGCCCAAAAGATTTTTGAAATTATGATTCTGATACCAAAATGTAACACTCCATTTCGGGATGCCACAAATAAGTATAAAGCATTCAAAACTGAGTCTTTGATACTATCACGAAAAACGGAAATAAAGAAAACTACTTATTATTCAATTGCGCAAATTAAAATTAATACGTCCAGTAATCTCAAAATAAAACTTTCAAATTGAATTACATGGTCTTTAAAACTTATTCAAAATTGAAATTAAAGAAAAAGACTAAGTTCTTCCCAGTCCACTCGTCACTCTACATCGTATCAGGACATCTGCAATATCACTTGTTCCCGTACAACACACAAATTATATGATCAGTGTACATATATCAACAAACGGGGGTGAGCTAACTAGAAAAACATTGACAATAAAGAAATTCAGACAAGTAACATTAAGCATCACATCAGTACCAACAAGTTACCCAAGCATGATCATTACAACTACAAATCCAATCATTTGTTTATCTCCCATATCCTACTAAACAAACCTGTTTACCAGAACAGGGTAGTTTGAGTCGTCATGCCATCACAACACCAGACTTATTTCCTATGCTGCTAAAGAACTTATGAGTAACAACTTCGGTGAATCTCACACTGAGCACTATATTCAAACACAAGCTGGAACCTAAGGGCAAAACATCTTTCCCTCCCCACTGCCTCACATAGGCACAAATAACCTATTTTTACTCCCTCGCATAGGCAAAAAAGTCATCCCGAATTTACTATGCACAAGAAGAATACCTCATAAGTCATAACAACCTATCTTTCAATATACACAAGCAGACAAAAAATGACACCCATAATAACCTCTCAGCCCATACAAGCTTACCAAAACCAGATGGAATAATACAGTTGCCTTATCTTGACTCGGACAAGTCCACATTACCAAACCAGCACATATAAATTAACCAAACAGGTTGATTTTCAAAAAATGAAAGACAACACTATCAAACAATAAACAAGGTACACTATGACAGCCAACCACGTCAAAACCACTTATAAATCTCACAATAGATGGGGAAAATCATTAAATTATTATCAACCAAATTCAAGCACTAACGTCATGAACCAACTACAGCAATTCTGCTGCCCCAAGCACAAAAAGCAGCACATACAACCTCATAGCAGTTTGAAATCAATTAATTAAATGCAGCCAAATATAGTCATTGGAAAAATAACAGCTAGCTACAACATTTCTACTACCTAAAGCACACAACCAGCGTCAAAACTCTCATGTCAGATTGGAGTTATGCAAGAAAATATAAAATAGCCAACAAGTTAACACAACAACCTGCAAATCAGCATCAAAACCATCTACAACAAATCAAAGTTATTTCAACAATGTTTGACAGCCAAACAAGCTAAAACAACCTTATAATGCATGTAGAAAAGTGAGCATTCAGTTTGGTAATAACAGTCAACAACCACACGCTCAGAAGAAAACTAGACCTTTCAAGGTACTGCATAAACTTGGTATTAGACCGTATAGCTAGCCCCTGGAATTCCCCTTATCATGGACCATTTCACGGTGAATCTAAACAATTTAAAATCCATAGAATCCCCCGTAACAGGCTGTTCATTTTAAAGGATGAATTTGGAAAAGAGTGAATGAATGAATTTGAGAGTAAATTAATTATTTTTTTAAGAGATTTGGAAGTAAGTAAAGAGTGAATTTAGAGTAAAGTTTATAAAAATTAGTGTAGAAATTGATCGATATGACATAAAGATATGATTTAATTGATATAAATTAAAGATTAATAAAAATACTCTTAGTAATAAAAATAATATAAAATGATAATTATTAATATCATATATAATTGTAAAAATTATTATAAGGAGAAAAAAAATAAAAATTAATTTTAATATGAAAATAAATTGTATTATTATTATTATTATTATTTTATTATTATTATTTTTATTATTATCATGTTTATTATTATTATTAGTATGTTTATTATTATTATTATTATTATTATTATGTTTGCATCATTTGTCTTCAACTCTTTTTATCTTGAATTTTCATATTCACATAAATGAAAACTAGCAACACTACAAATGCAATTATACAAGGACAACGTGGACATTTCATATAAATTTTCTGAAGGCCTTGTTCTCTTGAGGAAGTTTGGAGGAGATGATTTGGGCGAGAGAGTAATGGATTTGAGGGTAAATTTTTTGTTATTTATTTGAGTGGATTTGGAGTAAAGCTTCTAGGAATTAGTGTAGGATTTAATTAATATGACACATAAATAAAAATTGTTTATTTGGTATAAATTAAAGATTACCAAAATACCCCTAGTTATAAAAGTAATATAAAATGATAATTTTAATGTTATATATAATTGTAAAAATGTTTATAAGTAGAAAAAAAATAAAAATTAATTTTTAAAATGTAAAAAATGGTAATTTAGTAAATTGAAATAATAATAATATTATTATTATTAAATTATTTTTATTATTAATATTACTATAATAATAATAATTATTATTATTATTTTATTAACATTAATATTATAATTATTAATTATTATAATTATTATTATTATTATTATTGAATTTTTTTTATTATTCTTATTATTATTTTTATTATTATTATCATTGTTTATTATTATTATTATTATTATTATTATTTTTATTTTTATTTTTGTTTTTGTTATTATTATTATTTGTTATTATTATTATTTAATTATTATTATTAGTTATTATTATTATTACTATTATTATTATTGTTATTAGTTATTATTATTATTATTTGTTATTATTATTATTATTACTATTATTATTATCATTATTATTTATTATTATTATTTATTATTATTATTATTATTATTAGGATTATTATTAACATTAATAATTAAAATTAATTTTAGTATTGTAAAAAAAATTATTTTAGTAAAATGGATTTATTTTTAATTGTAATATTTCAACTGGATGGGTTTAAACCTTAGAACACTATGTTTATCTATATTTTCTCCTTAATTTTTTGTTGTTTCTTTATACAAGTTATAGTTATAAGTCTAATTGCACCAAGTGTTTGTTATGATCTTCATTTCACTAGACTCAAATCATTCAACAGTGAGAGATACTTTTATCTTGAATTCATGATTTCATTTCTTCGTCTCGCAAAAACTACTCCCCTACCTCTCATTCCCACAACTCAACCACAACCTATCTATGAAATTCGGGAACCTCGATAAGAATGAAGGGAGCAATCAATGTCCTCCACGACAAGAATGAAACGATTCTTGGTGGCAATCAACAACCTCCTAAGGTCAGAATTTCCATTAACAGCAGTGAATTCCAGGTCATAGACATCAAAATTCAGATAATTAGCCATAACAATCAAACTCGATTTCCCAATTCCAGGGGACCCGAAAGCAAATACCCTCTCTTCCACGCCTTCCCAACACTCTTATATAAATCCTTCCTCTCCACAAACCTATCCAAATCCCTAATTATCATCTCCTTCAATTCCCAATTCATTGCCACGGTCGCAAACGTCGTGGGGTGCTCACGATTCACGCCTTGCCACAACTTCCCCCTCCCCCCCTCCGAAACCGCATGTCCTTCACCGTGAAGAGCCTCAGCGTCTTTCACCCCTCACGCGTCGCCTCTGCCTCCTGCATCACGCGCGAAAAATACTTTGACAAAACCATCTCCCGGTGCTTCTTGTGGAACCGCACCTCGAAAAGGGAACTGAATATGAAGAGTAGGAACCGAATACGCTTTCTTCACACAAATTGTTCACATCTTGGAACCAAATATGAACGTGATGGAACCAAATGCCACCACTGGGAACCGAATACTTCATATTCAGAAATTTTTCACCCCCTAGAACCGAATACTGCTACAATGTAACTGAATACACCTCTAGTTCTTCCTCTTTGAACTGGTCTTCATCTTCAATCATCAGCCATCAACGTCATCTACCATAGACAACAACACGCACAATTTACTCATGACTCAATAGTGAAAAAATAATAAATTCTACGTTTTTATTATACAACGAAGGAATCAATTATTTCATACTTCAAATCGATTATTATGTCAGCCAGGAGTTGGAAATATAAAATGTGCAAAGGGTAAATTAGATATCGTATGGTAAATCCTTGCAAAACCCTACACTCCAAAGGATGATGAAAAATACCCCAATCCTACAAATATGCGTCTTTCCGTCGTCGCATTTACGCTAAAGTGAACACACATTTCTTCGTCTTTCATCGCTCTCAAACACGCATAAATAGTTCTTTATGTTCAAGTGAACAGAATGTAAATCTACGCATGTAAGTGAAGATTGAAAAACTAGTTTTTCCCGCAATTCTTCCCTTTCCATCCCTCGCCAATCCTTTAAAATGAACATAAAATGAATTAACAATCCGTCTTTGAAACGAACACAGCCTAACTAAAATGAATCACTTTTAATGCTACACGGGACCATTAAAGTTGCAGAACCAGCCCTTGCAATGCTAGCCTGACCAGAATTAATCCTGCAACCACAGGCCTAAAACGCTAACCGTGTGGACCCACCACTAAAGTGTTAGACTGCCTATTTTAACAATACAGACCAAAACCCAGCACCCATGCTTATAATGGACCTTCGCACTACTAACTTGTACAAAAATTTTATGCTGTAGAGACCACTTCTGGGAAACTAATTGTCTTGGGTCTTCCTACTCCTAATCTGGGCAATTCTAATTGCTAATTAATATAGTTTTGAAGGTTGTGGAACCTCCTTCTAGACCATTCATAGAATGGATTTTCATTGGTGCTTAACGGACAGTTTTAAAACTATAGGTCCACCTCTATACCAGCTACCACAAAACAAAATAACAAAAACATCAAATATCCAAAGATTAAAAGCAGTGCAGTCCAAATTACTATTGGGTTATTGGACTCCCTTCCTATGTGGAGAATAGGCCAAAATAATGAGGACCTTTATGTCTCACTAGATTAAATAGAGATGGGTCAGATTAGTAGGGTACATTAGAGTCATTTGAAGAGAGACAAAGGTCAAGTGAGAGAAAAAGGAAGAGAGAAAGTTATTCCTGCATAACCCTAAACCTGCATTGGTGTTTTTGTCATTGTGAAGTCGTTCACCATTGGATCGAGCTGATGTTTAGACAGTGGGTTCCATACATATGGTTCTTCCTTCTTACCGTTCGGATCGTCAATCGGAGGTGTAGATTAAGAGAAAGTAGTCCCACACCAGGAGCCCTGTTTTGGAGAATTTTCATCTTTTTTGTTCTCATTTGTAAGCATTTGTGCTCATTTTAATTGGCTTATTGAACACACCATTTGGTGTTATTATTTGAGACTCTTTTCTATCCTATTATTAATCGTAGTGGATTTTTCTTTGGTCTAGACGACTCGTGATTTTTACCCTTGCATTTAAAAAATGTTGGTGTCTCTTTGTGCTTTGGATTCTAGTTTTGTTCTATTTGTTTGGTGCTCCTCGCAGATTCTCGCAAGAAGGGAGATTGAATTTTCGTTGCGTTATTACTTTTTTCTAAGTTGTTGTATTTTTTGCCCCTTCTCCCATTAGAGTGGTATCGGAGGTCTTTGGTTAAGGGACTATTTAGTTTGCGTGAATGATGGAGGCACATACAAAATTGATTAATTTGAATGGAGAAAATTATCACCTATGGAAAGGCAAGATGAAGGACTTGTTATTTGTGAAAATTTTGCATCTTCTTGTGTTTGCTTCCAATAAGCCGGAATCCAAGTCAGATGAAGAATGAGATTTTGAACATCAACAGGTATGTGGATTTATCAGGCAGTTTGTTGATGATAATGTTTATAATTTCGTTGCTAATGAGACACATGCGAGAAGCCTATGGGATAAGCTTGAGTCCTTGTATGCTTCTAAGTCAGGGACTAATAAATTGTACTTGGTGAAAAATTTATTGGAGTTAAAGTAAAAGGAAGGAACTCCTATTTCAAACCACTTGAGTGAATTTCAAGGACGCTATGATCAATTAGTAGGAGTAGGTATTGTTGAGATTGTTGATAAGGGGATCACTGGTTTAGCTGAACCTATAATCTCAGAGCTTCTGGTTTTTTATGATGACAACATAATTAATAACACATGTGTTGTTATGTGTTTATGTGTTACGTGTTCTATTGCTTACATGCTATATTTTTAATCATTGTGTAAATCTGTTTAAAGCATTGAGAACATCATTGTGTTGATACATTGCATTTCACTGTGCTATATAATTGATTTTATTGGTGAATGCATGTCTGGTGTTTTATAAAAAGGAAAACCACAAGCACTTATGTTGAACTTTTAATTGTGTGGCAAAACAACAGTTTTAAGTCGACTTCATTATGAAGTAAGTCGATTAAAACTCGTGTCTTTGCACAAACCATTATCAAAGTGTGTTGTGAGATTTTCAAAGTGAAAGTTTTTCAAAACTTTGTTTAACTGTGTTATATAGTCGATTACATGCAACATGCATTCAACTAAGTCTGTTATAGTTTTGAAATTCTGTTAATGCTTGTATTAAATGTTACAATGACTATACTTTTAAATATGTTGACCAAGCATTAATTATGATTCGACTGCATTAGTTGTACATTCAATTAACTACATTGATTGCTGCTAATTGCTTTAACTGAATTGTGATATTCGACTGCATTAGTAGCTAAGTCGACTTGAGCACGCCAGAATTGTGAAAATCTATAAATAGACTTGAATTTTACTTCTGCAGAGACTTTTGTGATTCTAACAATTTGATTGATTTGTTTCAGATTATTGATCTCTTGCAGAATGTGTGAAAGCTCCAAGAATTCATCAAGGAGACTATGGTGTTCATTCTTTGGTGATTGTTTAATGAGCAAGAACCTGTGTGCTCTTACTTTCTGATCAACCTGCACTTGAGGTGTTTATTTCGTTATCAGTTCCTTTCAATCTTGTGAACATTGGTGTTTCCCTGTTGTGACTACAGGAAGAGAACGTGCGACGTTCTGGACTTAGAGGATTGTTTAAAGTGTTAAAGACTGTAGGAGAGGGGACATCTTGCTGTTGTTCTTTGTTTGTATATGCCTATATTTTGATTAGAGGGTTAGAGAGGTGTTTTATATTTTCTACGTGGAGGTCTCTATAAAAGCCTTGTTGTAAAAATCTTGATCATTATAGTGCATTTGCTTCCTGTGGTGGAAGGACATTGGATGTAGGCTTGGCCGAACTAGCATAAAAACTCAGTGTTTGATCTTTCTATCCCTACTCTGTTACATTCAGCCAACTTTGTATTTTACTAATTCGATTATATTTCGTTGCACTACAAAGTCTTTTTCCTTGCGTTTCAAGAAATTTTTTAAAGGCATCCACTTTGCGAAAAAGATTTAAAGAAAACATTGTTTTTGTATTTCACCAATTCATCCCCCCTCTTGGTGTTGAAAATTAAGCCATTCTATTTTAACAAGTATAAAATTTGATGATGATCTATTGGGTTTATTCTTATTAAAATCTTTACTGGATTCGTGGGAGACATTTCAGGTTTCCATGATAAGTGCTACCCGTAATGGTGATATTTCTTTGCAAATGGCAAAGAGCGATGCTCTTAATGAGGAAGACACAGGGTACTTCATCTCACTCAGAAGTGCTTATTATAGAGAATAGGGGGAGAAGCCAGAAGAAAGAACAAAATAATGGTAGAAATAAAAGTAGGAGCAAGTCCAGGTCTCGGTACAAGAATGTGGAGTATCACTATTGTCACAAAACATATAAAGAAGAACTATTTTTTTGTTGAAGAAAGAGAGCAAAGAAAAAAAAGGTAAGCAAAGAGAAAAAGATACCCATGATGGTGATCGTGTTACTACTACTACATGTGGTGACCTTGTTTGTCTTCGTGATTATGACATTATTAATCTCGTATTTGATGAGAGCATGTGGATAATTGATAGTGGTGCTACACTGCATGTTACATCCAGGAAGGAGTTCTTCACATCGTATACACCTAGTGATTTTGGAGTATTGAAGATGGGTAATGATGGGGTGTCTAAGGTTATTGGTATTGGTGATGTTCACTTGCAAACCAACATGAGGATACAGTTGTTGCTTAGAGGAGTTAAACATGCTCCAGATGTTCGCTTTAATTTGATTTCTTTGTAGGTACTTGATGATGGTGGATTTGATAACCACTTTGGTTCTGGAAAGTGGAAGCTCACCAAAGGTAACTTGATTGTGGTTAAAGGGGAGAAAAACTCTAAGCTTTACTGGACAAAAGCTTTGGTTGCTAAAGATAGTGTGAATGTCATGTATATGGAGTCATCTTTGTGGCATAGAAGGTTTGGGCATATTAGTGAAAAGGGACTTAACTGCTTAGCTAAAAAAGATGTTCTCTCAGGATTGAAGAGTGTAGAGTTGGAGAAATGTTCTCACTGCATGGCTGGTAAACAAACCAGAGTATCCTTCAAGAAGCATCCTCCTTCCAGGAAGTCAGAGTTGCTTGAATTGGTGCATTCTGATGTTTGTGGCCCATTGAAGGTAAAGTCTTTTAGTGGTGCACTTTACTTTGTTACTTTTATTGATGATTGTTCCAAGAAGCTTTGGGTTTATGCACTACGGAGAAAGGACCAAGTATTGGACAAGTTTAAAGAATTTCATGCTTTGGTTGAGAGGCAGCCACGCAAGAAGCTGATGACAATGGTGGTGAATATTGTGGACCATTTGATGCTTATTGTAGACAGTATGGTATTGCACATGAGAAGACTCCTCCCAAAACTCCTCAGTTGAATGGTTTAGCAGAGAGGATGAATAAGACATTGATTGAAAAAGTTAGGTGTATGCTTTCTGAAGCAAAATTGCCTAAGCATTTCTGGGGTGAGGCATTGCTTACAGCAGTGCATGTTATTAATCTAAGTCCTATAATTGCTTTAAACTCTGAGGTGCCAAACAAGATTTGGTTTGGCAAGAATGTTACTTATGATCATTTGTGTGTCTTCGGTTGTAAAGCATTTGTTCATGTTTCAAAGGATGAAAGATCCAAGTTGGATGTGAAGACAAGGCAATGTATCTTCATTGGCTTTGGTTAGGATGAATTTTGCTACAAGTTGTATGACCCCGTTGAAAAGAAAGTTGTTAGAAGTCATGATGTGCAATTCATGGAAGATCAAACCATTGAAGATATTGATAAGGTGGAGAAGTCTACACCTAAGGAAGATGGTAATGTGGCTGATTTTGATCCAATTCGGTTGTCTATTAATGATTTGGATATTGATGTTCTTGATGATGAACAACATGGTGATATTGATAATCAACAGATTGGAGATGACTTGGATGTTCCTATTGATAATGTTGATGAAGAGGAACATGATGTGTCACAAGATGAGAGTCTTGGTGATGTACTGAGCTACCTGAAGCTCAACCTAAAAGATCTGACAGGCCAAAACAACCTTCTAAGAAGTACTCTATCACTGAGTATGTGATGTTAACTGATGAGGGAGAACCTAAATGTTATGAGGAGGCCATTGAAAGTGAAGAAAAGCAAAAGTGGTTGGATGCAATGTAGGATGAGATGAAATCTCTACATGATAATCACACTTATGACTGAGTGAAGTTGCCTAAGGGTAAGAGAGCCTTAGAGAATAGGTGAATTTTTAGGGTGAAGCAAGAGGGCAATTCTACATCTACCAGATATAAAGCCAGATTAGTGGTGAAAGGCTTCAGACAAAGAAAGGGGGTTGGTTGACTTCAATGAGATTTTCTCACCTGTGGTAAGGATGACATCCATCAGAATTGTGTTAAGTTTAGCTGCTACTCTAGATTTGGAGGTTGAGTAGATGGATGTGAAGACAACTTTCCTTCATAGTGATTTGGAGGAAGAGATTTACATGAAGCAACCGGATGGTTTTCTTGTTGAAGGCAAGGAAGACTATCTGTGTAGGCTACGAAAAAGCCTATATGGTTTGAAGCAGGCTCTGAGGCAGTGGTATAAGAAGTTTGAGTCAGTTATGTGTGAGCAAGGTTACAAGAAGACTACTTCTGACCATTGTGTTTTTGTCAGGAAATTTTCTGAGAATGATTTCATTATATTGTTGTTATATGTTGATGACATGCTTATTGTTGGAAAGATGTATCCAAAATTGACAGGTTGAAGAAGCAACTAGGCGAGTCATTTGCCATGAAAGACATGGGAGCTGCTAAGTAGATTCTTGGTATAAGTATCAATCGTGATAGAAAAGAGAAGAAACTTTGGCTATCACAAGATAACTACATTCAGAAGGTGTTGCAAAGATTCCAAATGGAAAATGCTAAAGTTGTAAGTACTCCTCTTGCTACTCATTTTAAGTTGAGTGTTAAACAAAGTCCTTCAAATGAAGCTGAGAAGACATATATGAGTAAAGTTCTTTATGCTTATGCGGTGAGTAGTTTGATGTATGCAATGATATGTACAAGGCCTGATATTGCACATGTTGTTGGTACAATCAGTAGATTTCTGTCAAATCTAGGTAGAGAGCATTTGAATGCTGTGAAATGAATTTTGAGGTATCTTTGTGGTACTAGTGATTTTAGGCTTTGTTTTTGAGGTGATAAGCCTACTTTGGTGGATTACTTAGATTCATATATGGCTGGAGACATTGATTCCAGAAAGTCCACTTCAGGCTATTTGATTCAGTTTGCAGGGGAGCCTTGGCTTGGCAATCAAAGTTGCAAAAGTGTGTAGTTGTCTACTATTGAGGCAGAATTCATTGCACTTATTAAAGCATGTAAGGAGTTGTAGTAGGGTACAAATAATGTGGACCTTTATGTCTCACTAGATTAAATAGAGATGGGTCAGATTAGTAGGGTACATTAGAGTCATTTGAAGAGAGGCAAAAGCCAAGTGAGAGAAAAAGGAAGAGAGAAAGTTATTCCCGCATAACCCTAAACCTACGTTGGTGTTTGTGTTGCTGTGAAGTCGTTCACCGTTTGATCGAGCTGAGTTTTGGACAGTGGGTTCTAGACATATTTTTCTTCATTCTGACCGTTCAGATCGTAAATCGGATGTCTAGATTTGGAGAAATCAGTCCCGCACCAACAACCATGTTTTGGAGAATTTTCATCTTCTTTGTTCTCATTTGTAAGCATTTGTGCTTATTTAAATTGGCATATTGAACACACCATTTGGTGCTATTATTGAAGACTCTTTTGTACCCTATTATTGATCATAGTGAATTTTTCTTTGATTTGGACGACTCGTGGTTTAACCCTTGCATTGAGGGGTTTTTCACTTTAAAAATTGTTGGTTTCTCTTTATGTTTTGGATTTTATTTTTATTTTATTTGTTTGGTGCTCCTCATATTCTCGCAAAAAAGAGAATTGGATTTTCATTAAGTTATTACTTTTTTCTAAGTTGTTATATTTTTTGGCTCTACACCATGACAATTCATTTCCAAAATACAAATAAGTCCATTAATCAAACCAAAGCATCAATTTGAAATTCACAGGTTTCATCATCAAACGCGCATTCAAGCATTAACAGAAATACAAACAAGAAAGCTCCCCTTACCTTGTTTATGTTAACTCCTCTCACGATTAAACCCCATTACGCTTCTCTAACTTTTATTGCCCTTGCATAAGAAAATGATATGTTGACGTACATAAATATTTTAAGTTCTTTTGATATTATTTTTTAAAAAAAATATAAAAATTTATTTTTTATAACTATTTTCATATCTTATCATATCAATTTTTATTTTTATTTTTCTTTCTCCATTATTCTCTTTCCGTCACTTGCAGTCGTCATTGAACAATGAATGCCACTGAAGACGTTTTGATGCATGGATATGGAAAGATTTCTACTATGATAAAAAAAAAAATTGCATGATGAGGATGATTATGAGTTCTTTTTAAACCAGTACATATTATTTACTCCTCTATGTAACACATTTATGATTATACTCTGTTAATAAATTATTTAAATATCCTTATATTAGAGGAACTAAACTAATCTTTTTCAATGAAAAAAATTAAATTTATAAGACACTTAGTGAACTATTTTCTCTTCAAAATTGTGAATTTTGTAATTTTATTTTTCTATTTAATTTACTTATCTTCTATTTATTTATTTTTAAAGATACAGATTTTATAATTTATACTATTTTGGAACTTTTATAGCTTTGTTATTTTTTGTGGGTTAGATGTGGTAAAGTTTCATGTTGTTATGGGAAATGCTTCTTTCTTTAAGTATGCGTTCATTTCCATCGATTTTATTGTAAAAAAAAGGAGGGATGAATGAGTGATTACTACGTTCATTTTTACTCATTTGAAGAGATAAGGATGACGATTTGCGAGATGGTAGGTGGTACGGGTGTCGCGGCCCGTCAAATTTGATTGCAAAAAAGAATGCAGTATAAGCTAGAAAGTGACTCTTAGGTCGTCTCTTAAGGACCAACTTGTGGTTCAGTCTTACGTCAAACACGTAGAGGAGAGGTTTGTAAATGTCTTTTTTTGTTTTTGATACGGAAAAATTAAATTAAACTGGAAATAAAATAAATTCGAATAAGAATTAAATACAACCAAATACAATTGAAGACATTAAAATACATGAAAATATTAAATTGAACACTGTAACATTTAATTATCTAAACACAATTCAAGCTATTCAAGTGCAACACTTAAACTAAAACATTAAATGCACAGTGTTGTAAGCTAAACACAAAATAAATAATCAGAAATGACAAGAAATAAACATGTAAAGAGTTAGTTTAAATAAGCTGTAAAATAAAATTTGTTCTGAACTATTTTTTTTCTGAGGCGGTTAAACCACTCATCCTTTTCGGCACGTCATTTCTCAAGCAATATAAGATGAACTTCTAAATTAATTCCCAAAGCTCAAAACATTCACAAGCTAAATTATCTACACTTGGCAGGCCGTGCTACTTCTTCACACTTGTCATTCTTCAATTCAAAAGGGTAAGCCTTTACGGACTATGCTCAGTGAAAAGCATAAAAGCAATCCTAAACATTCCAATTATGTAAGAAAACCGAAAAGAGGGGAGAGACTTTTTTTTCTTCCTGGAGCCGTGAGGTGGTACATCCACTAAGAAAGAAAGAAAAAATAAACAATTGAAGCTCTCCCCATTAACGTGCTGCACCATTGCATGTGCTTCATTCTCCAAAGCATATGAATAAAATTTCTTCTCTCCAAATTATCACCGTACACCTACCCCCATCTAATAATCACTTCTTCATTCTCAAACAATTGGAAAAACAATTCTCTTTTCTTCCAGCAGCCGTGAATCACCATGTGCTTCCACTACCTACTCCATTCAAATCAACGAACTCCTTGCTTAAATCAAGAACCATTCTCTTTTCTTCCAGCAGCCGTGACACCTATTCCAATCCAATCTCCATCTTCATTTGTTTATCCATCACCGCATGTTCCATGCTTTTAGACAATGCTTTTCTAATTTTGATAATATGATATGTGCTCTTCATTGCAAAATGGGCCATGCCCACTTCCTGTCACCGTACTACACTTCATTCTAGCTAGATTAATTAGTTATTTCTCCCTTAAAGCAATTAAACAAAGGAATAAAATAAAAATGCAACTAGTAAACTAAGCATTTAATTGCAATTCATAGTGGAAATGGCCCTACATAAAAACGTTAACAGCAAAGGGAATAAAGCTACTTCAGTCAATGCTTTCTTCTCATTGCCCTCCAACCAATTTGTTTTTCTTCAGAGAACTCCAGCCAAGAGAGTAGCGTCCAGAACTATCCTCCTCTCTCTTGTGTGCCTCTTCCTTTTTAAAAGAAACTTTAGCCTCCCATGAGCCATCTCCTACGTTCAGTCATGGCCCCCTTTCTCCATGTCCGTTTGCCAAGCTTTTCCATTGAGGATAATATTCCCCTTAGAGGCGGCTCCCACTTTTATTCGCTTTGCTGAATGTTGATGGACCCAAGCCGTGTGCATATTCTCTAAAGAGAAAATGAAAGGACCGCTTGTGTCTGCACTACCTTGCAAAACTCTTGCTGGTCATGCACTTTTCAAAGAATAATATCCTCCATGCTGTCCTGCTGCTGACATGTTTCATGTTTGTGTTGTCCACGTCCTTCCCCAATTGCTAATTCAGCAATTTATTAACGTATGTCAAGGCCTCTGGACACGTAAATTCGTCATAGGCTTTGTGGTGTATTAGTTCTGGCCAATAATTTTGCTTCTTAAAGTCCAAGAAACAGCGTAGCTTCTTCCAAAATAACACAGTGTGGATGAATATTCTTTCGAATGACCTAAACTGTATTTTCAAATTTTTTGCTCCAATTACTTACAAATAATTAGCTCAGATAATTTGATTTAATTAAAATAAAATTTTTTGATTAAATTAAACACAATTTTAATTAAATTCGGTATAATAGGCAAGTGAAATTGAAAAAATAATATCCTTTCTCAAATTAGGGAGTTTGAGGGTATACATATATATTTTTCTATACTGACCTCCTTTTCTTTTAAATCACAAACAAAAACAATATTGGGTACTGTAGCATTGTGCATGAGCGAGCAGCTGTTGTGGATACAGAGGAAATGATGGAATCGGTTCACTCCCATTTAAAATGACCGCAGAATCGATTCCTGCAATTGGGTTTATTTAAAAGGGGAGGGGAATTAATTCTTGTTACGAGAGAATCGATTCCTATTGTTATTGAATTTATATATATATATATATATATATATATATATATAATAAAAATTATAATAATAAAAATAATACTAATAATAATAACAAGGTGAAAAGATAATTTTTTAGTTTAATAGGTTTTTCTGAATTTATTCACTTTCATTTCAAAATTCCTTAAAACAAATATAAAAACATTACTTCCAAATCCACTAAACTTCATCTACTCACTCTCCTTTATACTTATTTTCACAAGTGAATACACTCTAACGTTGTGTTCCCTTCACTTGAATTCCTGTGCAAGATTTGTATTCACTTTAAATAATTGTGTTCTTTACTTTTACATATTTGAGGTTATTTGAGAAGAAGGATTTGTCTGATATATCATTGTTCTCATCCTCATGTAAGTACGATTTGAAAAGAATTACTTTTCATGTATTATTATTTTATTGAAATGCTCATATCTTTTCTAAAAATAAGAAATGTGTTAGTTTCAATAATAGATAACAAATAAGAAGTAACAAAGTGCACTTGCACTTAGCTCTCTAGGTTAACGCTAATAATGTCTACCTAGCATCACACCTTCTCTAAGTTTTAGTATTGGACACCAAGTCTTTCAATGAGCTTATTAGAGGGAGAGATCGGTTAGTCGTGAAAGAACCCTTCCCCATTCCCCTTCCCCCATTTCTGGGGTCTCGTCCTCTTTAGTAGGAGAGACTACACATTTCAAAAGGAGAAACTTAGAAAACAAAAAACAAATAAAAAAATCATCATTAATGCAAACAAGGCAATAACCTCGGTTAGAGCAAAATTCAGGATTACATATCCGAATAGTTGTTTTGCCAACGATGAATTCTTGCTACAGAATGAATTAATGAACTGAATATGTTTTCAATTCCTATAACAACTTCCGCTTAAATAATTGTAGCAACTTTCAAACCCATTAATTTTGTACCTTCTAACATCTGGAATTGAGAAAGTCTCATCACACTCTTTCATTCACAATTTTATGGTTTTGTTACTTCTTCTATTCGTTCATTTTCTTTTGGACATCTTTGAAATAATAATAATATATTAATTTTAACTATAAGTTTAAAATTATAATCTAACATTTTAATTTATTAAAACATTTTTTTAATCTATCATATTATCAAAATGTTTACAAATTTTTATAAACTTTATCTTTAAATCTCTTTACTTTTATCTTTAATTTTTTAAAAATAAACAAGATAAACTTTATTTTTAAATCCCTTAAAATTATCTTTAAATTCCTCCAAATCTACTTAATTACCGTCTTTAAATTCACCCTTAAAATTCAACACATGTGTTTTGGCATTCCCATGGCTAATTCTTTTGTTCTTTCTATTGAACTTGGATACGATTCGATGATAGCAGCTTCAGAATAATCTAATGATCTTGTAAGTTGTATGGTAAAAACATAATATATAATTATACTTTTTTTTAAAATAATCTGTCAATAGCAGCAAGTATTTATATATTTTAATTTTGATACAAATTGAAAAAATATATATTTTTGTTACTAAAAGTTTGATTTCATTAATTTTATTTACATTTTATTATTAATTAAATACATATTTAATCTCTAATAATTATAACATATCTTATGAAAAAAAAATAAATGCTAATATACAATTTCAGTCTTTTGATTTTTAGCTTTTATTTTATAAATTCAATTTTTTAATTTTTTTCAATATTAATTACATATTAATATTAATTTTTTATTTAATATATATATATATATATATATATATATGACAATTATTATGTATAAAATATATATTCAATTATATTAAATATTAATAAAATTAATAAAATTAAATTATTATATTAAAACAGTAAATTTATTAAAAATAAAATATATCAATAATTTTTATATTTAACCAATAATTTGTTTTTATTTTTTTTATGGTGAAGTAGAATTCCTATTTTGGTGTGATTATTAATTTTTTATGTTTAATATGGTGGAATTTTCTATTATATCTTTCTAATACACGCCTTTATTGTTTCTGTTAATTGTTTTTCTAGATGTGTCCGCAATGTTGTTTTTAAATATTTATTAATTAAAGTCTCTACGTTTTTCAAATAAAATAAAAATAATATTTTTTAAAAGAATAAATATGAATTTTAAAAATTCCTTTAAAATTACGATGATTATCTAAAATTATTTCTTATTTAAATTCAATAATTTACATAATTTAATTCGATAAATACTTGTAACTCCAAATTGCTAGCAAACAAACAATAACCCATGTCAAATCAAACAATCTTCTCACTTTAAACCAACCTCACTCCTTCTCCTTTTTCATTACTATACTTCTCGATTCTATATACCACAGTCTGCACTGACAGAGAGAAAATAAAATAAAAATATAGTAATACCTTTTCTTTTATTTGACTAAAATGTATACAAAAAAACAAGTTTTAAATTTTTTCTTTTATTTTATTTTTCTTCGCTCTTTCTTTTTCCACTACAAGAACCAAAGGGGTTATGTCTTTTTGCGCTTTGATTGAAAACATTTGGCCATTGTGTAATAACAAGCTGTTCCTTCTTCCTTCCATTGTTACTCCTTTGGTACTATTTGTTACCCTGTCCCATCATCGGAGCATCTCTCGTGATTCTCTCGCTTTCTCTGTTCATCGTTTTCTTTCTGTATGCCCAGAAGAATGTAGGCTTCAAAATGCACCCCTTTTTTTTTCTTTCCAGTTGTTGATCACAACCTCTTTGAAAGTTTTTTGGGTTTTCGACGCTGTTTTGAAGTTTTGGATGTTCGATAAACCCCATTTAATCGATTTTTGAATTTTGAACTGGGTTTGCCTGTTCTCTTTTCTGGTTCATACTTGCAAGTTCTTGAACAGTGAGTGCCGCTTATGGAAGGTTTTGAAGTTTACGCGTTGTTTTTGGATTAAACCCCGTTCCATCTGTTTTTAATTTTTTGAACAGTGTCAGTTCTGCTCCCTTTTCTTGTTCTTACTTGCATGGGCAGTGAACGCCACTTATGATGCTTTGATACATTGATAAAGTTTCTAAGTACTAGAATCTGTACCGTTGAACTGTTCTACTTTTTCTTGTTTCATGGTTCTTGTGAATTGAAATTTAAAATGTGGTGTAGGATCGTTTTGCTGTTCTTGAATAGTACTTTCTTTGCAAGTTTCCTTTGTGGCATTTGTGTTTTAGGCTAACCTTTTGTTCTCTTATTGACTAATTTTGTTCTTGGATTGAGTTGCATTCAACTTTTACAATGACATTTGTGGGATATGTATGTACTGGGGTTGTGAATAATCTATTCATCTTCTCAATAACTTAAATAAGAAAACCCATTTTTATCGTCCAAACCTTGATTTCGATTAGCACAAGAGATGTTTTTCAAGATAACGACAACTTTCAGTTCTTTATACTATAATTTTGACATAGATGGTATAGGAAATAACCTTTCTCTTCTCATGCCAGGGCGGGGGCAAGGAAGAAAGGACAAGCTCCTCAGTACTGTGGGAATCAACCTTTCCCTCCAAATTTATCTTGTGGCAGAAATTTGAGGAAGAGTGAACTTGGTGCTGTAATCTTTGGATGCAAGAACGCCACAATGAAAGAATGCCTCTCTAAACAACTCTTTGGTCAGTTCTTCTCTGTCTCCCTCTTCTTTTCCTTTCTCTAAAATATAGCGTCGACAAACACTTACATGACACAATGTCTCTAAAAACTGGTACGATATTGCAGCCACATGTCTGCAATGTTAAGGATGACAACAAAACTGCATCTGTGAGTCCGTCAATAATCCGAAAGTATTTACGATATTCAGCATTTTGAAATGAAAATTGTGTTCTATATGACTTGGAGACACTTATATCTTTTCATGAACTTAGTGCTTAAAATTGGTATTATTTATATATGATAATCAGTACTGGCAACGAAGATAAGGATTGAAATCTCTAGCTCATGGATACATTTATCTGTTTTCAACAGGCTTACCAGCTCAGCACTTCTCTTATGTGAAGAATATTGATCCAGGATTGCCTCTGTTTTTGTTTAATTATACTGACCGGAAGCTTCATGGAATTTTTGAGGCAGCTAGCAAAGGGAGAATGTTTATAGATCCCTATGGATGGACTACTGATGGTTCAGAGAAAACACAATATCCTGCACAGGTATATCACTCACTCACTTGAATTCTATAATTGATATGGTTTTGTTATTGAAGATAATTCTGGTCATGATACATGAAAAACCTTTTATACTCATACTCTTCATTAAAATATTTAAGGTGCAAATTTGTGTTCGACTTAAGTGCCAGCCACTGTCCGAAGATAAATTTAAAGAATTACTTGCAGACAACTACTACACTCATAACCATTTCTGGTTTGAGCTAGACCATGCGCAAACAAGCAGACTTATTTCGTTACTATCATCTGGATCAATTGTCTCTGGTAATTCTGTCTCGCAGAATACACCAAATTGGATGACTTTATCTCGACCTCTTACATCAAATGAGACTTCGAGGGAAGATGAAACATCTAAAAGGCTTGAATTAGAGACAGACTATTCTACCCACTCAAGTACAAGAAAATATTGGACAGAAAATGATTCTTCTTTTGTAGAACACAACCAGCCATTAGATACTACTGAGGTTGAGAATGAAGTACACAAGGATGAGGCTGAGAACGAAGTACATGAAGATGAAGTTGAGAACAAAGTACATGAGGATGTGTTTAACGGCGTACATTTGAAACTGAAGGAGTTAACTGTTAACTATCTGGAGCAGAGACTGGTACTCTTTTCTATGTTGTAGATTCTATCTGAAATTTATCATATTTCTGAACTGTTTCTCCATCCCTAACATCTTTAAGCATATGGGTAGCATGCATAAAAAGTATTGGGTTATCAAAGAAATTGACCATGCATGTGGAATTTCTCAATCTACCTCGCATATAGATTCTTCTGAAGTAATTAAACCCTTATGCAACTTTTAACTTCTATACTTTTTGAATTCTCCAAATATGTGGATCACATATTGTTAGGCTTGTTTTTACTCATTACATTCTCTTTGCAGATTTGACATTTCATATTTAATTGACTCATTTTCACAACGTTGTTGTTATACTGCAGCAAATGCAGTGGCAGAGTGAAACACATAAAACAAGTTGAGTCCATAGTTTAAATGTAGTGAAATTCAATTTTTCTTGGCTTATAGTAGGATCCACTTCCAACAAGTCTTGTTAGTATGCAATTCTAGTGTGGGTTTATGAAGCTTTGAGCTCTTCAACTACAATGGCTAGCTTTTTTGTGGTGTGGTTTTTCCAAGGTGCTAATCCATTGGTATATAATTTGGTTTCCACAGTGTCTTGTAGCCGCAAGCAAGCAACACAAGTTGTGCACTGACATTGCAGTGTTCATCTCAGACTAGTCAAAGGGCTAGTACATTGCCACCTCATGTGGGTGCTGAGGTGGCAAAGCATGGTGGGATGTTAATATGGGATTCTGTTGTGGGGTTTATATGGCCTTTGATTGTCCAACTACAACAACTAGCTTTTTGTAGAGTGGTTCTCACATTGTGTTCTTTCTCTCTGATATATAGTATTATGTATTAAGAATTGAAAATACAAGACTCTGTCTTCAAATCTTTTTTGCTTTAGTCCAATTCCGCTCCTACCAATGTAGTGGGCATAAAATTGATATAGAATGTTTACATAGTATTCTCCAACTGAGGTTGTTCGAGAGAACCTCATTCTCCACAATTCTTCTAAAACTTTTCCTTTCCAAAAACTGCCTCCCCACTACTGACTGTGGACTATTTAAAATAGTCAGTTGAAGTTGGCACACCATCTATGGTTTGAGAATACTCTTAAATGTGTGAACACATAATTTCATGTAATTTAGAGTCTTTAGGAAGTAAACTGAATGAAGATTATATAAATTGAAACTTGAAAGTATTAATGCAAGACTGACTGGATGTATAGGTAAGAAAAACTAAAATGAAGTACATTAGGCATGCTTAACTTGCATTGATTACTTGAGATAATTAGTTAAGGCTCCAAAAGGCATAAATGATTTCAATTGGTTGGGGAGATAATTTGAAAACATTTTTCGAAGTGATGCAAAAGTTAGTGCAATCTTTTGGAAGTAATTTTGGTATACCTTTACTTGCACTATTTTCTATTTTTCATATAGATGTCTTCTTGAGTATCAACATTGGCTTATTTTTTACTTGTCATTCAGATTGAGGCAGAAAGGGAAATTCAGCATCTTAAAGATCGTTGTAAAGTTTTAGAATCTGCTTGTAATATCCCTAATCGTTTGGAACATGTTGAGAAGGAAGTAATAAAGTCGACAGCTGATTTAGATCCCAAAGATTCATTATTTTTAATTGGAGGTTTTGATGGAAGATCATGGTTAGCAACTATGGATTTGTACTGTACTTCTCAGAGTGTGACCAGACCTCTTAAGCCTATGAACTCAGTTCGTTCATATGCTTCAGTTGTGCGGTTGAATAGTGAGATTTATGTTTTTGGTGGTGGAAATGGTTGTGTTTGGTATGACACAGGTATGAGATCTATCTGTGCTTTTCAATTAATTGTATTTTGGAAAGAGATGAGGTTTTAACAACCCATCTTCTATCTGTGTAGTTGAATCATACAATCCAGTTCATGATAACTGGACCATGTGCCCTTCTTTGAACAAGAAGAAAGGAAGCTTGTCTGGTGCTGCTTTATATGGTAAAATTTTTGCTGTTGGTGGTGGCAATGGAATTGACATCTATGCAGATGTTGAGATGCTTGATTTTGATATTGGGCGGTGGATCCCTACACGCTCAATGCTAAGCAAGGTAAAATGGAATAATTAAATGGTCAATATTTTAGGTTTTGATTGAGATTTGAGAGGTATAATTATGGTAACTTCAAAACGAACTGAGATATGTGGTTTTGAGGCTTATGCTTCTAATTGTGTAACTTTTGTCAGTTCATTTGTGCCCAAGGTAAAAAAAATAAAATGGGGGTTTAGTGTATCTTATACCATGTAGTCCATATGTTTGCATCAAGCCTTGTACCTTTTAAATACTTCTACATATTGATCCTTAGTAGGATGACCCGAGTCTCCTATTCTCACGCGGAAGAAACCATTTAGATAATTTCTTTGAAAATCATAGAAAAATATTTAACGTATAACTTTAGTGCTCTTTATATTTCAGAGATTTGCTCTTGCTGCAGTTGAACTCAACGGGTCAATTTATGCCACTGGCGGGTTTGATGGAAATGATTACTTAAGGTAATATGTATAACTTGATTTTGGTTTAATTTATTTACATCATTAGCTGAAACTCACCAGGCAAACATGGTTGATCTAGACTATGATGGTTTGTCCTTATATTTGTTATTTTATATTTGTACCAATGAGAATGACACTTTTACATAACTGCAGGTCTGCTGAAAGATTTGATCCTAGGGAACATTCTTGGACCAAAATACCGGACATGAATGTAAAGCGGGGCTGCCACTGCTCAGTTGTTTTGAATGAAAAGTTGTGAGTTCAACATTTTTTGCTTCAAAGTAACCAAGTAATGTTTATAAATCTAAATTTGTTTTGTAGAACCATTAGGTGATTGTTTGGAAATGCTCAACTTATCTTCATATCATGTTGGACAAAGTTTGTAATCATAAATAGGGTAATATTCTATAGATAAAGTACCGCCGTTCTAATCATAGACCTAAATCTGAATTTCTTGTGCTTGACCGAAAAGAGACATATTTTACTTAAAATTTCATGCATTGCGTAGGTACGCCCTTGGTGGTTTTGACGGCAAAAAAATGGTTCAAAGTATCGAGTTGTTTGATCCTCGTCTTGGGGCATGGATAATGGGGGAACCAATGATTCATCCACGGGGGTATTGTGCTGCTGTAGTTGTCAATGAATCCATTTATATGCTTGGAGGAGTTAGGATTGGCGAGAACATTGTAGATACAGTGAGTAAATCTTTTAATCTAATATTTTTCTTTTGAAGATGCATTTTTACTACCCTCAAATACTTTAATTCTTAAATATCTCTCTAAAAATATATACATTACAGGTTGAGAATTATAAAGTCGGTCAGGGATGGCAGGAAACTTGCAGATCAGCAGCTGTTAATAGGTGTTTCTTGTCAGCCATTGCTTGCAGTCAGGAGTAAGAAAATAAGGTTCTTGAGTGCATAAAACATTTTATAGTGCATTAACATTGTATATAAATGAGTTTGTTGGATATTTCTAAAGGTGAACCCTTTTCATTTTTCATCAACTAAAATCTGAAGTTGTAAGTGTTTGGTAATTGACCATAAGGGCACTCACCATAGATACTAGGGTTAGTATGCTAATAGAGTAGTCATATATAGTTGTTTGCAGTCAGATATACTGGGATGCTACTTGTATGAACCTAATTTGTTAATATGCTCCAGTATAGATTCTGGCTCAACTTTATGATAGCCGTGCATTACACCCATTCTTTTTTTCTGATAACTTTAAATTGTTCTTTAAATTCATGGACAATCTGTTATTTAAAAGTATTTGTTTGTTACAATTACAATATTTAATAAATAATTTTAATATATAAATTTAATTTATAATGAATAGTTTAAAAGTATATAATAAGGGAAATTTGAAATGGTTGAGATCAAGATTGTCAAAGTCAAGAATTTACGCCAACTTGATAAACTTGAATAGTAAACTCAGATTAATTTAAATGAATAAAAATTACTAAGCTGCGCTACATCCCTTTTTCAGTTGTTTACAGTGTTATTGTAAAGAATCTTTGTCTTGTTTTTTACATTTTTCTCTGTTGATATATCCAACAGAGAAAAAAATAAAATACTTCAAAAATAAAAAGAAAGGAGGATTTGAAATGCGAGATCCAAAAACATATCTTTCCCTGACACCAGTGGTAAGTACTTTATGGTCCGGGGCTTTGGCGGGTCTATTGATAGAGATCAATCGTTTTTTTTCAGATGCATTGATATTTCTCTTTTTTTTTCATTTTAGTTATTGACACGGGAAGGGGTGAAGAAGATTAAAAGTCCAATTATCTATTAAATATGTGTAATCAATCTACTCTTCTTTTTTCTTTAAGGAAAGAAAGAAAAAAGATTAAATTGGCCTCGTTCAAATTCGAAGTAGTATAATATTTTATTGTTATATGATTCTATAAATAATTTTTTATTTTATTTTTAATGAAATATTATTATTATTATTATTAAATTATTATATTATATTTTAAATATTTTTCTAATATTATTAAGTTATTCTTTTATAATAATTTTAATTAGTTAGATTGTACACTATATTTGATATAAAACAAAAGGTTGCTGGATTGGGGTCTCAAAGCTCATAATAAGAAATTTTTAAACTTGATCTTTCATTAAATGTGACAATGGTGTAACACGAACACAACGCAGGAAGATTGCAATAGTAGGTCACTAGCTAGAACGGAATTATGTTGTATCAACGATCATGGGATGAGTCGTGAGAGTATAGAAAATAAGGAACCCTAATTGTGAGTAACAGTGAAGGAGAAGAACGAATCAAATTGATTTCACATAGGAGACAATAATATTTGGTGTCTTTTTTGTTTGAAAAAAGTCTACGAACGAGAGTGAGAACGTAAACTCATTGAATCGCGAGTTTGATAACCATTGCTTTTTTATTGTCTGAAATTATATCTAAAAGAAGAAATAACAAAATATTCATAATGCAGGAAGTGATTAGTGTTTTAGGGTTACATTAAATCGAAGAACAAATATTTACAATATATGTTTTTGGTTGTTTTGGTTCAAAATTAACGTGAAGGTATTTTATTTTAAGTTAGAAAATCATTAGAATATCTAAGTTGTCTAGATTTTAGGATTATCTTTGTATTCAGGTTTAATATTAATTTTTGTCTTTATTTTTGTCAAAATTTGTTTAATGTGAGATTTTTTTTTTTAGTATTCAATATAGTTTCAATTTTTATAATTTATATTTAATTTGATCTTAATTGAAGATGTTTTTTTTTAACTTTTTATTAATTTTTAAATTTTTTCTTAATTTAAAAAAAGTCGTTCATATGTCTATTTTTGTTCAATTTAGTCCCAATTTCATTTGACTTTACTTTTGATTCTTGTTTTGAAAACTTAAAAATTGTACCAAAGTAGTGTATGAAGACTTATGTTGTAGTCAATTGCGAGAAATGCTACTTTATAATGACTAAGGCCTTGTTCACTTGAATGAATTTGGGGAAGAGTGATTGAGAGAATTTGAGAGGATTTGAAAGTAAATTTTGTTGTTGTTTATTTGAGTAGATTAAGAAGTGAGAGTCAATTTGAAAGTAAAGTTTGTGAGAATTGGTGTAGGATTTGATTGACGTGACAAATTAAAAAAAAACAAATAAAATTACTTTCAAATCCTCTCAATAAAGATTGCAACTTTTTTAAGATTGCAAAATTATTGAACAACCTACTCAATAAAGACACTCCTTTTAAATTTGATTTAAATTTTGTTAGCAAAAAGAAGATAGATATCTTGTTTCAATAAAAAGTTTTGATGATGATAATTAGTGTTAAAGATTTAACAAATGCTTTGATTTAAGAGATATATTGAAGACTAAATAATTTAGTTGTTGAAGTCTTGTAATCTATGTATTGTATTTAAATTAGTAGTTCAAAAGTCAATAGGGAGAACCTAAGTAGGAGAGCACTCAAGGAAGTTTATGATTTTTCAAAAAGGCTATGGAATAATCGATTATAAGTAATAATCGATTATCATAATTAATTTCAGATTTTTAGAAAAGCCAATGAAATAGTCGATTATCACATTTTGTAATCAATTATTACAAAGAGAAAATAATTTTTTAAATAGTTTATGGAATAATCGATTACCACTTATTATAATCGATTATAAAATGATAATTGCGAAATTGACTCTTCAATTTTTGACCTAATTTTTAAAATGTGAGTTTATAATAAATATTTAACTTAAACCTAGTTTCAAAACAACTTTTCACTCAGGTTCAAGGGTTGTCTATGTTTGTGAAGAGAGACTTTGAAAAACATAGTGTGAGTAGAGCGAAAACTTTTACTAAGTGTCTTTTGATTGAGTGATACTCTTGTTGCTATGAAGACTATTCATTGTTTGTGTGACAAATAAGGTGCTTTCTAACCTTAATTTTATTATCTGTGATTATAAGTTTTTGATTATTTTTAGTGTGATTAACAACTCATGTAAGATCTTTTAATGCGACTAATATAAAATAATTATTGGGCAAACTTATCTTATTATGCACTCTTTTATTTACTTATTATCTTAAAGAATAATCTTTTATTATGAAGTCACTTAAAAAAAATTGAAGAAATAGTTTTTATTAAATAAACCCATTCACCTTTTTCTTTGTTTTTGTCTATGTTTTAAATATTCCTTTGTGCGTTTTCTAATGATAAATGTTTTATGCTTTTGCAAAATTGAAAAAAAAATAAGTATTCATGCACTCTAATTACTGTTCCTAGTTGGCAATGTAATTTTGAACTTATATGTGATGATAGTAACAATGCTGTAAGAGTAGTACTAGGACAAATAAAAGAGAAAGCTTTCTATTTACAAGTGAAAGGGAATTACTTGTTATAATGTATGCACCGGAGAAGTTTAGAGCTTATTTGATTGGGTCCAAAGTTTCTTTATTGACCATGTTGCAGTTAAATATTTGTTTACTAAATCAGTTTCAAACCAAGAGTAATAAGGTGTTGCAATTAAATATTTATTAACTAAATCATATTTCAAACCAAGACTAATAAGGTAGTTGCTTTTGTTGTACGAATTGAATTTGAAAATAAAGGATAAAAAAAGTTGAGAACAATGTGCAGATAACTTTTCTAGATTTATGAATAAAAGGTGACGATACTAGAGCCATAAGTGCTAGAAGAATTTCCAAATGAACAAATTTTAAGAATTTCCAAATTTTCAAACGAAGAACCTTAGATATCCAATAACACTTATCATTTACAATCTCTATCTAACATTTCGTAATCCATTAGTAAAAGATAAAACCAACGCATTTGCCATGTAAACAAACAATTAGAGCATTTTAGACCATCTTTTTTCACAAGGATTTTTTTTTTTAAATATAGAAATAAGATAAAAATTTATCCATAAAAACTCATAACTAATAAAAAAACTCAAAAACTCTTAAGCGCGGGCAATATTCACTTAAACTAATTAAACTCTTTCAAAATCAACAAATAGGTGCTAATATAATATATCATAAAATCGGAAATCCAATCATTTTAAAAAATGCATTTCTTTCGTCTGACATCACTACAAAATGCATCACTTATTTTGCTTCTTTTCAATTTTTTTGAAAAAAAAAAAAATTTCCAAAGTTTAACATAGTACTAATAATTATTTATCTATTATACATTTAGTTATATGTGATTTTTATGATGTAGAAATAAAAATAAACTAATAAAAAAATGGTAGATGTTTTATTTAAATGGAAAAACATTATGGTATTTCTTAGTTAAAAAAAAACCCTTTAAATGACAAGGTGAAAGGAACTAAGACCAGTATTTATAGTGCAGTAGTTTCCACTAGCCTAGCTTAAAGCAAGAAAGATAATAATAAATTAATCTTTATTAACCTTGGAAAGATAAACTTGTTTTTCTTTACAAAGAAGTACTAGTTCATGTTTTGGTCCCCCAAACCTTTGGACTGGACCAACATTTTCAAACAAACATTCTGCACCAATGCAAACCTTCAATGTAAGACAATAAGCTTCTGGTGTTCTGTAGAAGGGCGCAACAAATGTAAATTTTCTTACCACTTCAGAGCCTTCAAAACAGTCCAAATCAAGAAAGACATGTTGTACGAAACCATCATCCAAAGTCATCCTTAGCCACAACTTACTCTCACTTGAAATATTATGGAGAGTGATTTCACATGGTACACCAACGGGTAGCCCTGAAACGAAGGGAAGAGGGTGTTCCATGTCATTGTTGGGAATGCTTAGTTCTGCCTTTACATGTTTGATTGTTCCATGAAACATAAACTGCTTCAGAGAGAAAAACTTGAGACATGCATCAAACTGAAGTGGACTGTAAGAAGCTCCATCGGTTGAGATGGTACTTAGTACTTTCCCAAGTTCAACTATGAAATTGGATGGCAACGCTGAACTTTCTTTAAGGATAGATTCAACACGTAAATATAGAGTTTTCAGCCTCTTCAATGTATGATTAAGACAGATGATTTCACTTCTACATATCCTGAGAGCACACGTTAATAACATTAGCTCCAAGAAGTTCAATTCCTCTTCCGCAGACAAGCCTATAAACCTACTCATCAATTCTTTAACCCTCCTATCAAGCTTTCCCAGTTTGAATTCCATTTTTCCTATTCGCTGAGAACACAACTTTTTTGATGGCAGCGAGGGCTCCCATACTTCAACAAGTAGCTCTATCACCCGGAGGTATAGTATAGTAAATGCCAAAGCATCAGCATCACCAGATCCCAAAGAATCATGTTTCATGGCAGCTAATTCCTTCAAACACCTGCATCATTGGCATCAGCACAGAAATAAATGATTAAAAAGAACAAGGAGAATATTAGGCACATGCATACTGAATTTTAACAATAAAAATATAAAAAAAAGTGATATTATTATTATATTATAAAAGCTTGCAGGACATCTTAAATTTCAAGCAAAATAGTCTTTTTAGTCCTTACTATTATCATATTATAATAGTCCCTCAATTTTTTTCTTCATTTCAATTTAGTCCTTATTTTTTCTAAAAAAAGTTGTAGTTCTTTCCGTTAAAGGTGTTAACATTATTTAGTCGATGACGATGTGGCAGTGTAAATGATGACGTGACACTAAGGTGGCTGGGTTTATCCAATGTGGTATCAAGGTGGCTGGACTTAAATGATGTAAGTACCAATATACACAGCCACCTCGTCACTCTCTAAATGATGCAAGTACCAATTTAAAAGAAGAAATCACATTAACATATTTTTTTTAAAATGAAGACTACATTGAGATGAAAAATAAAAATTGAAGGACCATATTGAAGGACCATATGCAACTCACACGATACAAATATTGGAAGAAACAACAACAAATACTAAGGCACCTATGTTACTAAAGTTACACAACAATTCCTCACCTTAAGGACCTTAGCACTTCATTTGTATGACTTGATTGTATCCTCAGCCACATAGCAGGGGGCTTTGCAAGGATGTAATTTATAACTTCATCATTCAGAGATTGTTGTTGTTGTATCTGGTTATCTGCTAACTCTTTCGGCTCCCTTGTGATATGTGCGCCAGTGACCTCATTGCTAGAAAAATTTGGAGCATTATCACCTTCAAATAAAGGCAACTGTTCCTCCCCTTCCGTGAGGTTAATATTTGTTGCAGAATACTCTGTAGATCTGCTTTTCTCACATAGGCAGGCCAAAAGGGAATCCCTATCCATGATATCACTAAAAGCATTATAAATTCTACCTAGGAACGTAACTGCATAAGAAAACATAACTGGTGGTATTCTGCCTACATCAGCATTCAAGAGTGGAGCAGATATAGAAAGAATTAACAGTGCAGCTATCCTTGCACTATCAAATTCTACATTTCCTTCCAAAGCCGTTTCTACCTGTAAAAGCGAAAACAAAAAGTAATCAGTGCCACTACTTCAAAGAAATTTAGGTACATCTGTCTCATTGACATGCAAAATATGTGAAAGGATCAAGAAGTTCTTGTATATATGATTATATGCAATAATCCGAACAAGCGCACCTCTTCAAACGTGTCCTTCATAATCAGCCTTACAAATTTCTTGTGATTTCGGCCCAGATGAGAAAAAGTAGAAAATACATCAGCTTCATCCTGGAAGCACCAAAGTTAAAAATTAAATGGAATATATGTTGGTTAAAAAGTAGTTGCATTGAGAATCATGGCTCCAACTTCTGAAAGAACAGGATTACCCCTTAGTGAGAGGGATGACTTTGTAGCACATGAGCAAGCAATTATGCGGGGGGCAACAAAAGAGGTTGCGAGACTGCCCACAACAGAAAAGTTGTTTCACTTAATATAGGATCACTTCACACCTCTTTGTCTGGATGGTATAATGAAAAGTGAGGGAATGCAAAAAGAAAGAGAGAATAACTTTCTTTGAAGGGCCATTAAATGTTCTTCTGTTAATGGCTGGTTTTGAATGCGGGGGACTACTTTGGTATGTAGTCCACCCATGCTGTGGTTAGTCTAGTTTTCACTTAAATAATAATATCTATAACTCTGTTTATATTATCCTGTTCTTCTACACATCGTTATGGCTATTACTAATAATTTTGAAGCCATAACAAAAAGTTAAACCATGATGGAATATAAGACAAGGATGCAGCAAAGATAAAAATATTATGTAAAAGGGTGAATAATACAAGTAATTAAGGATATTCTTATCAAGGGACACGTCTTTAATTGAGAACATCTAAAATGGCCAATGGTGCACTGTGAAAGAAGAGATGACGATGCAAAACACAAATTATTGCATATTTAAAAATTAAAAACAGAAAATAAAATGGATAGAAAATGGTTAAAAGATATATTCATATGCAGTCAAGGTCCTCAAGGATATAGTACGCTATTGCCTGAATGGTGAAATAAAAGTACATGTAGTATACATAGGTATTTTTGCAGATAAAATGACCTCGTATATTGACAAAAATAAAAAATTAACTAGAGATTTTACGTAGCCATTGAAAATATAAAAGGCAAATGGAACCGAGTATAAAGCAAACCTGTGGATAACTGTCTAAATTTCGCAGGAGTCTATCAACAGATGATTTGAACAATGCCAGATTGTTTAGCTTCATTACTTTAAGTATTTTCCTATAAGTATATCTTACATCCCAACTATCATCTACCAGAGCTCCAAGAAACTGAAAAATAAAATGAAAAATATATTACTAATATCAATTATAAAGTGCATTATATATACAAGTAATGGCATTAGGTGAGTCAGTTAGAGAAAAATTCACGATTTTGGCAAATTAGGTTTCTTGAAAAAGATTAAGATTAATCAAGAATTCAACTAAGAAAACACTCAATATCCATAACAAGTATCAATAAAATCCCCACCACTGATTCATGCTGTTGGTCAGGTCTTGTTTATTAAAAAGACTTTATCAGCTGAAACTTAAGGACTATCCAAGACAGCTTTTAGTAAAAATGTTTCTTCCTTTTAGAAGAGGAAAAAACCATAACAGTCCCCGGTATTTGATTTGATCACCGATACACAAACAATCATTCTTTTCAGTTTGGCAAACCACAAACAGGCAATCTAACCATTGGTCCCAACAAAACTAACCTTTTCCATGCACCCTGCTAGTCATTCTTCACTTTCCAAATGTAATTTGGTCAACCCAAGGGACCTAGTTCATTCTACAAATCTACTGAAAAGCTTAGGGCCATTTGGTTTGAGAAAACAATTTCTATTTTCACCTTTTGTTTTCACTTTTAATGATAAAAATGTCGCATTAATTTTACTTGGTTTTCTATTTTCACAAGTTTGTAATATGTATAGGACATGGTGGAAAAAAAAACAATAAAAGGTTATTGTCAGTGATTCCTTCACAGACTTTTGAAATAGTGAGAAAATGAAAACAAAATGGAACTTTTGTTATTAAAAACAAAAATAGAGAATGAAGACTACATCCAATTAATTTAAAACCATAACAACTATAACCCTACTTATTTTCCAGGAAAATAATCACACCACTAGCAAAACTCCTTAACCATAAAACTTCCAAATAAAACATTAGATTTTTCCCCCAAATTTTGTCCTACCTCCTAGCACAGTAAAATTTCCAAATAAGAAAAAGAAAAAAATACAAATAACCAATAAATCTCCATACAGCAATATGAAGAAGGTTCCATAATTTGTCCAACATGAGATGCATCTTGCAGTTTCAAAGAAAGGAAAAACCGTAGGCACTAAAATACATACTAGAAATAGAGCAAAATGATTAATGGAGGATCAGAAACACACCATGTGCAAATGTTTTTCATGAAGCTTTAAACGGCCATTAATTGCCATATGGTGCATGGTTTCTAAAGCTTGTAAGCGAACCACCGCAGAATCATCATTCAACACATCCATTAATGAGTCTAACGCTTCACGTGCAAACTCAGCAGATAGACTTGTCAGTGTGTGTAAGGACTCACATACAGACTTCCTCACCTTCATATCAGGCACAAATGAAGAAAATATTATCAAACAATCACACAAGGAAAAAACACTATAACTATACCAGATTATTGCTGTCAATTTTAGATAAATCTCTACTAACAAGGGGTTTTCAAAAGATACCTCAAAGAACTCATCCTCAAGTCCATGAACTAGTGCACCAGCAACACTACTTGCCAACATGACACATTGTTCAGATGTGCTCGGACTCTCGGTTTCCTTTTGCTTTCCACGTCCTGAAACTCTCTTTGCTAAACTTTGCAAAAGAAGATCCTCCGATACCATTTCCATCTTTCTGAGGCCATTAAATGCTTCAACTCTAACCTTCATATTCATATCTCTTGCCATGGAGCATAGCTATATGAACATACATACTGTGAATGAGTTACGTCATACTGAGGCAACAACTGTCCGAAATTCTAGAAAACTAAAACAGATACGTAACACCAAAAAACTTGAAACATATGAAGCCCAATACTACACCTTGGCAAATACGTCATTGGACCAATAGGCTTTCATCTCTGAGCTAGAAGCTGCCAACATCATACCCCATGAAGCCACCTGGAATATATAAGCATACATCATTCAAAGATTTACCACCATCAACTAGCTCAAAACAGAATATTAATCATTCGACAATTGACTGAACTCAACAAGAACACTATCTGATTGACACTAATACTAAAATATCAGATTTTCTCATTTCTAATATTTCCGCAACACAATATCTAGCAATAATAAAAAAGGACTTGACACCTCGTTTAATTAGTCATCCAAAAGTATTCCCTACATCACATTGGGCATTGTCTGTTGGTGATGTAGGTCATATCAAATTAATCTTAAATGCAGTACATACTCCCATTCTAAAAGCACTTCCACATCATATCGACCCTTCGTTCATATATCCATTGGTCTTCAAATTGCAGATAAATGCCGCTATCATATTACTTTGGTCCACTTAGAAGACCAATTTCATGGTATTAACCGACTGAAATACTATGATCATGGGCATCACTATATATTGACAACTTGTATAATTGAAATATACTTTGGTAATATAAGGTCATTTTAAAAATTTCTCCAAAAAAATATTTTGAAAGTCACCTTTAAGAAATTCGTGTTCAAACTTAAAATCTCCTTTCAAGTTAACTATCCTAAAAAAAATACCTAAACTTTAGTTGCAGGATTTATCAGCATAACCAAATAGTCGTGGTAACATGGCTGGTCAGGACCGAATTTGACTTTCTTCGTCTTTATGCTTCCCGGAGAGAAAACAGGATCACCCAGTTTTTTTCTAAAACACAAATGGATAAAAACTAATGGACAACACAAATCTTTAAAATTATCTTACTTTAAATTCAAAACATTCAATTAATTATTACAATAGTTAATTTCTATTCTCAAATGCAAGCACTTATTAATACACCACATATTTCATTCTTAAACTCCATCTCGTTTTTGCAGAATATCATCCAGTAAAATCAAATTAAATACTTTCATCATTCTCTCTTTTTTTCACTCACTTAGGAGTGCATTCACACAAACTCTTGATGAACCAACCAAAAATTACGTCTCACAATTGATCTTCTTCACCCTCTTATTCATAATTTACTCTTTCTCTAAAATTCAAATAATTAAAAATAACCACATAAAATAATTTTAATAATTTATTAAATCTAAACTAAAACAATTATATAGGAGAATATTTATCTATTAAAATTTTATTATATATAATTCCTGTATCCAAAAGTTATCATAAATTTAAATTATGTAATTTAGTTTGTAGAATGTCTAAGTTAAAATATTAGTTTTTCCAGTTACAAGGGCAAAGCAGTAAAAATAATTTCTGATGAAATAAAGAAATTATTGGAAGAGGCAGAGTAAAGGAGGAAGAGTCTACGGCGATGAAAATGATAGCAGAAGAGAACCTTACCACGCGAACCGCAGAGTACCTTACGCAGGGATCGAAGTCCCGAAGCAACTGAACGGCGCGTCGGTAACAAGCATCGACCAAACCAACGTCTTTCAACTCTCCACCGCGCTCGATGAATCGGACGAGCCCTTCAAGCGCCGCGTCTCTAACGTAAGGGTAAGGATCCTTCGTGAACCCCAGTAGCACCGCCAACAGCAAGCCAGGTCGGACCTCGAAACTCGAACCCGCGTTCCGGAGCATCCACGCGCGGGCGGGCACGGAGGCGCCGAAGCACAGCGACGTGAAGCGCGCGTCGTCTAGATGGAGGCCCGAGAGGGACGCGCCGATGGCCTCCACAGCGAGGCGGGGAGAGGATTCGGCGGTGGGAAGAGCCATGGTGGGGGCGAGGTCGGGGTGGCGAGAAGCGCCGTCGGAGAGGAGCTTGAGGGAGTGAGTAGTGGGGTGTGGGGAGCTGGTTAGGGTTTGGAGAATGTGGGAGACGGTGCTTTTTGATGTAGAAGGGTGGAGGAGGAGGGACCTCATGGTGCAGAGGGTACGGAGAGAGAGAGTTTCGTTTTCTTCAGAAGTTTCGGGTGGATTGGCCATCGCCGGAAAAGGGATGCGACGCTGCCGGTCGTTTTGGTGGAGAAGGTGGAGCTGCTCTTAATTTTCAGATTTTCATAAGAATTTTTTCTATTTTACAAGGATAGTTTTTTTTTTTGCCAACAGAAAAACCTATTTGTTTTGTTTTGAGACCAGTTTTTTAAAATGGAGGGAATGATTTTGTTTTTGGTTTAGTACTGTTTTGAAAGTAAAATGTGATAGGAAACAAAAAACGATTAAAATATAAAGTTGTTAAAGAGAGAAAGATGTAATTAAATAAAAAAATGTATTATTATCTTTTATTAATCATTGTTACACTAAAAAAAATACATTATAACAGGAGTTTATTTTCGGCGGGAAACCCTATAAATGTTCAGCGGTTTTATAGAAAGCCGCAAACAAATTAAAAATATATTTTTATTAAAGAAATGTTTGTTTCGTTTCCCTCCTCATTTTCGCACCGGCTCGTTTTCTATTTGACTTAAAATAAAATAACATGTAACCACACTAGTTCGCGATTTTGATTTAGATTTGCAGGTGTCATGGAGGCACGAGGACTGGGTTCGAGAGCTTCGCGTTTTGCGAGAGAAAGACGATGATGGCGCTGTGTGGTGGTTGGTTGTCAGAGGTTCGCGACGACGATGTGGGGATGATGATGGAGGATCTCTATTTCACAGTGGCTTGCGGTGGTGAAAATGAAGCTTGCGATGAAGGTGATTGTCTTCGCGATGATCTGGTTCGAACTCAGATTTGGAGCTTTTTGTTTCTAATTTGGGATTATCTGCAATTAAGGCTCGCGACTTACTCGAAAGGTGGAGAATGACCATGATGGTCTCGTGGTTGCCTCAAAGATGAGGCTCGATGATGTTGAAGGAGATTGTTATGAAGGCGCTGATGACAAATGGGTTTTGTGGTGATTCACAGGTGATTGCGGTTTTGATTCGGACCAACCATTACCTGAAGGGAGAGGCATCGTGGAATATTGTATGGGACATGCGGCCGGCGCGGTGGCTCCATCGTCTTGATTCCGCGTGGCTCCATAGTGGAATGTTGCATGGGTTCTGGTTAGTTATATTTATAGAATAAGGTTTTAAATTATGGTCATTGCAATTTTAATGTTCGATAAGTCTGGCTAATGTGACTGCCATCATGTAGATGGTATAGTTATATGAAGTCAAAAGTTTCAGTAACAAAAAGGAATACTAAAAAATATAGTATTGTTCTGCATAATTTAAGTAAACCATATCGGTTAAAATTGGTGGGTTTCATATGTTTACTAATGATTTTTTTCTTGATTTTTCAAGTGTATCTGAAAAACCATATTCTTAACACTTCTCATAAATTTGAATTTGACATAATATGCGAAAATATCATCGAACATTTTTTGTTTATGTCCAGGACAAACATATAGTAAATCCCTAATTCAAGTTATCACTCAACAGAAGATTAAAAGAGGTGATGAATATCTTTCAAAGTGAAAAGGACAAAATAGAAGATATACACACACCTTAAGTGGCACTTCTAGAAATTAGTAAAATAGCATAAAAAACGAAGATTGTAAGTTTTCTGGTAGCAAACAGGCTATATAAAAATTCAGAATAAATCTTCTTTCCACTACCCCTGCTCATATAGACAATGCTCAAGACATTTATCGAATCGTGGATTATATCAGTAACTAGTATATGATATGGTGAATAATTTTCATTTTATCAACTTGAAAAATTAAATTAGATCTTAAAAGTCTTAAATAAATTAAAACCCAATTTAGTTATTAAAAGACACATTCTGAAAAATTAACTATTTAGATCACCAAACTGCAATTATTTGGAAAACATATTTATTGAATGTATACGTTTTACAAATAAATTAATCAAATTGGTGACAAATATGTGCTTCTACTACGTATCAACTCAAATCTCCAAAGGTTTTGAGCAAGAATTTATTCACAAAGTATTATCAATAAACATCAATTTAGAGTTATTTTGGCATGTATCTGAGGGTGTCTTCAATGCATGTTCTGGGGTATGCATTTTATGGAATGTTGTTTCTATTGGATGTCGTAGCCGTAGAAGGCTCATTTCTTTAAGCAAAGCCTTACAGAAAATAAACTCTGAGGACCCTAACCTGTATTAAATTCACATCCTAGTCATCAATTTAAATTGCAAAACTAATACAATCAAACACGTTATTACACCAATCTAGGAAGGTGAAAACTACGAAATTGAATTTAGCAGATAAGCAGGACCAAGACTAGATTTTGATAAAATCTAATTAGCAAGGAAATTAAATCAGAAGCCCTATTTCTAAAATCTTATCGAACAACCTCTAAGCCAAATCAAAGATATCATAAAATTCGCCACATCTTCTAAGAACTTGTCACTGAAGAACAATTTGAAATAGAAAAGAGAAGTCCTCCTTATGAATAGAAAATTATATTCTGTGTTGTACATGACAGAATATGCAGCACGGTTTATTTCTAGTTTCCATTAATTACATTGATGGATTGTTTAACGTTCATGAACTCACAGGGGTTCAAGATGTCATACTATGCAGATTTTTCGACAGGCAAATGAATTCCACTTGGCTCTTTGCTTCAGCTCAGTCAAAGTGGTATAGCAAACACCAAGAAATGAAAGAATTCACTGTGAATTTGGGTCAGAAATCGAGGAGAAAACTGAAAGGTGAGTACTAATTAAAATTTATCTTGTTTTTCTTTTCTTTTTCTCATTTTAGTTGTGCAGTGCATGAGTAAGTTATAATGGTTATGATATTATATGAGTTATTAGAGACCGAAGTAGGCATTGAAATGGTGAATGGAAGGCCTTAAGGAAGTGTTTTGGTGTTTGCATTGTAGGTATGAGTGGGTATATTGTAGAGGAAGCTTTGATGATGGACGGAACCAAGAAAGTACAAGTGAAGCTGTGAATGCGTACTATTCAGCAGCTTTGGTGGGTTTAACATATGCTGACTCACGTCTTGTTGCCACTGGATCAACGCTATTGGCGATGGAAATTCTTGCTACACAAATTTGGTGGCTTGTGAAAGTTGAAGACAACATGTACAATAAAGAATTTGCAAAAGACAATAGGATAATTGGTGTTCTGTGGTCTAATAAGAGGGATAGTGCATTATGGTGGGCCGCTGCTACATGTAAAGAGTGCAGACTTGGAATCCAAGTGCTACCCTTGTTGCCTATCAGTGAGACATTGTTCTCTGATGCTGCTTATGTGAAGGAGCTTGTGGAATGGACACTTCCATCTTTAAGTAGTCAGAGTTGGAAGGGAATGACCTGTGCCTTGCAGGGAATTTACGATAAGCAATCAGCATTGTGTATCATAAGAACATTGACAGCTTTTGAAGGTGGAAACTCATTCACTAATCTCTTGTGGTGGATTCACAACAGATAATTATGGAGTCGTGATGCGCATAACTTTGAATAAATAATGTTTCAACTCAATAATCTAGGTTGAAGCAACGTATGCAACCTCGAATCTCATCTCAGTTTTGTTAGTTTATGATTATGGATATCAATTTAATAAAATATTTTATAGACTTTGTTCCTTGTTACAGTGAAGTTAAACTTTTGTCACAATTATATCTTTAGGTTATTACTCTATCACAAAAGATTATGTTGAAGACAAAAACAATCTAAAACTAATTTTATCACAATCCCATTTTATTACAATCAAAAACTAAAAGAAGAAACATATGTACACATTTCCGGTGGTTTTAGAATCTCGATTAGGTTTCACCGACAATTTTATCTAACTCCAGTTAGGTTTTACTAGTGATTTTATCTAACCTCGGTTAGTTTCGGTGGTTACAACAAAACTTTCGCTAATTTTGGTGGTTCTAGCAAAATTCCTGCTAATTTCGGCGGTTCTAGCTGTTAATTTCGACGATTTTCTCAAAACTTCTGGAAATTGCGACAGTTTCTCAAAAAACCGTCAGTAATTACTTAGCGACGCAATTTTTTCCAGGAATTTTCCTAACCCCGAGTAACGTACTTTCCAGGGTTAAAACCGTTAGAAACAAAAAAAAAACTCCCGATAAAAATTTAAATTTTTGTAGTGTTAGTAGAGTGTTACACCCTCACCACCCAATTGCTTTATCTTTTTTTATTTATCATTTACCTATTTTACTCTTTTTTGTTAAAACTTTAATTCTCTACCTCTCATTTTCTCGTAGTCTCAACCCCCTCCCCCCCTCTCATTTTCTCTCCATTTTCGTTTCTTCTCCTACCATATTCCCTTCTTCCCCCTTCTCCATTTTTATTTTCATTTTCTTCTTTTTTTCTTCTCCATTTTGTTGTGTTGGAGGTGCGTTGGTGGTGCGTCGTTCGTGGTGGTGTTGGTTTGTGCTGTGGAGTTTGACGCTTTTTGTTTGGTCTCGAGAGGTTAGGGTTTCTTTGCTATGCTTGTATGCATGATAGATAGCATGATAGATTGTTTCATTAATGTATTTGAATGTATATTATGTGTGTTGTGTTCTATGATGGTGTGCCTGCGTTTTTTTTTTGTGTACAAAAGAAGAAGATAACTGCGAAGGTCTCAACGGATATGGCAAATCTGGTGAGGCCTTCACTGTTTCTTTTATTTTTTTTTGTTAGTTTTTAGTTTATTAATTTATTATTTTGTAAATTAATTTATATGTAGTATTTAAATTAATTGTTTTATTTATAATTTGTTACGTAATTATAATTAAATTTATTTTATTTTATTTAATGAATTAATTATTATTAATTTAATTATAGTTAATTGATTTTGTTTTGAATTTTTTTATTTTTAATTAATTGTGTAATTGTTTTATTTATTTAATTTATTTATAGTTATTGAACTAATATCTATTTGATTATTCTTGTAGTATTTTTATATGTATTGTGTTGTTTAATTTATTAATTGTGCTTTTATTTAATAAATGTTTTTGTGTCAGAAATGATAAGAACACGCAGTGCATCTAGTTCTCGAAGAAAGAGTTATGTTCAGGGCGAAGTTAGGAGAAGATCTACTGCATCCGCTTGGAGAAGGCTATCAATTATAATAATTAGTTTTAAATTATAATAATTAGTTTTAAATTATAATAATTAGTTTTTATTAGCCAATTTATGTATATCTACTTTCCCTTTATTTAGGTTAATTGTTAGAGCTAAATTGGTGGAGTTTGTTCCCTTTACTCTTTCCAATTAGGTTATCAATTTGTATATTTATACCACTGTAATTCAATGGCAAAATCAATTCATTCAAATACTTTCTATATGGTATCAGACTAACACGATCCTCTTCATTTTTTTTTCTTCTTTAACACACAAGACCGTCTTATATACGGTGCTCTCCTCACCACTTTCTCCTCTGAGCTTGCATCCCTGGTGTCTCAAACAACAACATCACATGATCTCTGGACTCTTCTCTAGCGCACCTATGCTAAGGCATCCCGCAGCCACCTCAATTAGTTAAAAGAGCGTCTCCACACGGCGTCCAAAGGTATCCAATCCATCACCACCTACATGCATTCTCTGAAGCAAACTGCAGATCTCCTTGCCTCACTTGACTCTCCTGTCTCCGTTGAAAACATGACTGACCATGTCTTGTGTGGCCTCAACGCCGGTTACAAAGCTGTCATTGACGACGTCAATGTAAGGGACACTGCCATTCTTTTTGATGACCTCCTCGAGAAGCTTCTCATTCAAGAATTCTCCCTTACTACTACTCAACGACAGGTTCCTGCTCCCATGACAGCCTTGAATGCACAAGCTCGACCCAACCATTATGACAAAACTCGATCTGGCAATTTTCTGCATTATCAACTTCACGCCCTAACAATCGCAAACCGTTTCTTTGTCGCTATCAATGGTGCAATGTCAAGGGCCATGTCCTTTCTCAGTATCACACCTTCTAGTAGCAACACCCTGGTGTCCTGATGCCTCCTCGTTCCTCTTCTGCTAAGCCTAGACAGGTTCAGGTCCATACTGCAACTGCTGGCACATCTCAAACTAATTTTCTGGTTAACAGTGGAGCGACACATCACGTCACCAATGATCTTGCCAATCTCGCACTTCATCATCCGTACAAGGGTCCAGACTCATTGTATATGGGTAACGGTTCAGGTTTAAACATCTTCATTCTGGAACACTTTTACTTAATGATTTATCCCTCTCACATACTTTGTGCGTTCCTTCTATTCAACATAAAATCCTTTATGTCTCTCAACTCACCAAACAAACTAACTCTGCTGTTGTTTTCTTACCAAACTCTTTTTATGTGAAGAACTTGCAGACGGGTCAAACAACCCATAATGGCTAATGTGTGGATGGACTCTATCTCTGGCCAACCAACTCTCCGTCCGTCCACTCTGTCCGCACAGACTCCTCTGCTTCATGGCACCATAGACTTGGGCATCCCTCCTCTTCTATCTTCACGTTTATTCAGCAGCATTTTTCTTTGGGTTCAAATAAATTCCAACAATTAGAGCGCAACTCATGTCAAATTAGCAAAAGTCATAAACTTCTTTTCCATGAATCCACTCTTAAATCATCTTATCCTTTGAAAATAATTTTCTCTGATGTATGGACTTCCCCTATTTTATCAATTGATGGTCTTCGCTACTATTGCATGTTTGTTGATCATTTTACTCGCTATATTTGGCTATATCCGATAAAACGTAAATCTGATGTGCAAACTCTGTTTCCCAAATTTAAGTCGCTTGTTGAAAATTTCTTTCATCACAATATCAAAATTCTTTACACGGATAATGGTGGCGAATATATTGGTCTCCTTCCTTTTTTAAGCACTCATGGAATAAGTCATCACACCACCCCACCTCATACACCTGAACACAATGGAATTTTTGAACGCCGGAATCGACACATTGCCGAAACCGGTCTTTCTCTTCTCCACCACTCAAGTTTGCCCCTCACATATTGGCCTCACACCATGACAACTGCCGCCTATCTCATAAATCGTCTCCCAACACCAATTCTTGGATACTAGTCCCCCTATTCCAAATTACTCAAAATTAGCTCGGATTATCATAAGTTAAAGTGTTTTGGTTGTTTGTGTTTTCCCTGGATTAAACCATATGATAACCATAAACTTGCACCAAAGTCTGTTATGTGTGTTTTTGTAGGTTACTCGGCTGATCAACATGCATACTTGTGTCTCGATCCAGCCACATGAAGGATCTACACCTCTCGCCATGTCAAGTTTGTTGAATCTGAATTCCCATACAACTCCTTAGTACCTCAAGCCAGGCCGAGTGCAAAGCAACAACAAGGCCCACTTCAACTCTCCATACTCCATCCCATAATCCAACCCATGGTCAGTACCACTCTAAACCCATCAGAGGAGATCTCGGCTGCCCCTTCATCTTCATCCTTCCCTAACTCCCCGACTCTGGCCCAACCCTCCACTGGACACTCTGAATCCCTTCCCTCACCTCTAACCTCAACACCATCCTCACAATGTTCTGTGCCACCATCCCAACCCGATGTCAATCCTAACAAGAGACCCCAAACCGATGGAGGTGGCATCATCACCCGGTCCAAAAACAACATTGTCGAACCCCTGGAAAAGCTTAACCTCCATGTCCAACCCTCTTCTCCACTCGAGCCCAGCACCATCACCCAAGCTCTTCGCAACCCTGATTGACGCTTAGCTATGCAATTTGAGTTTGACGCCTTACACTGCAACAACACTTGGGAACTTGTCGGTCGGTCCTCTACTCAAAATTTGGTTGGCTGTAAATGGATTTTTCGAATCAAAAGACACCCGGATGGCTCGATTGATTGGTACAAGGCTCGGCTAGTTGCCAAAGGTTTTCACCAACGCCCTGATTGGGACTATACAGAGACATTCAGTTCGGTTGTTAAACCGATCACCATTCACATTGTTCTCGCACTTGTAGTTCGTCAAGGATAGTCCATCCGCCAACTTGATGTCAATAATGCGTTTCTTCAAGGGACGCTCAAAGAGGAAGTTTTCATGCTCCAACCTCCTGGTTTTGTCAACAAAAGTTTCCTTGATCATGTTTGCCGCCTAAAAAAGGCACTCTATGGGCTAAAGCAAGCACCCTGCGCCTGGTATACAGAGCTTCGAGTGTTTCTACTTTCTCTTGGCTTTGTCAATTCAACTGCAGATGCATCTCTCTTCATCTACAAAAAATCAGGTTCCACACTATATTTATTAGTATATG